>NC_133324.1:845902527-846215481 GCF_042186555.1 Aquarana catesbeiana
GTGCTATATAAATAACTGTAATCAAAATATCTCTTACAAAATCAATTTGTATATATACAGCGGGTAAAATAAGTATTGAACACATCACCATTTTTCTAGGTAAATATATTTCTAAAGGTGCTATTGAGATTAGATTTTCACCACATGTTGGTAACAATCCATGCAATCCATACATACAAAGAAACCAAAACAAATACATTCAGAAATTACGTTATGGGTAATAAAATGGACTGACACGGGGAAAAAGCATTGATCACATGAAGAAAGGGAGGTGCAAAAAGGTATGGAAAACCAAGACACCAGCTGAAATCGATCAGTAATTAGAAAGCAATCCTACCCCTAGTCAGTGCAAATTAATATCAGTTGGTTTAGTCTCAACTGATGACTTATAAAAATGTGTAGGGATGAGCCGAACACCCCCCTGTTCGGTTTGCACCAGAACAGGCAAAAAATTTGTTTGAACACGCGAACACCGTTAAAGTCTATGGGACTCGAACATGAATAATCAAAAGTTTAACTTTAAAGGCTTATATGCAAGTTATTGTCATAAAAAGTGTTTGGGGACCTGGGTCTTGCCCCAGGGACATGGATCAATGCAAAAAAAAGTTTTAAAAACTGACATTTTTTCTGGAGCAGTGATTTTAATAATGCTTAAAGTGAAACAATAAAAGTGTAATATTCCTTAAAATTTCGTACCTGGGGGGTGTCTATGGTATGCCTGTAAATGGGGTACATGTTTCCCGTGTTTAGAACAGTCTGACAGCAAAATGACATTTCAAAGGAAAAAAAGTCATTTAAAACTACTCACGGCTAATAATGAATTGTCGGCCCAACAATACACATAAAAGCTCATTGATAAAAACGGCATGGGATTTCCCCACAGGGGAACCCCGAACCAAAATTAAAAAAAAAATTACATGGGGGTCCCCCTAAATTCCATACCAGGCCCTTCAGACCTTCAGGTCTGGTATGGATTTTAAGGGGAACCCCGCACCAATTTAAAAAAAAAAATGGCGTGGGGTCCCCCCAAAAATCCATATCAGACCCTTATCCGAGCACGCAACCTGGCAGGCCACAGGAAAAGAGGGGGGACGAGAGAGCACCCCCCTCCTGAACCGTACCAGACCACATGCCCTCAACATTGGGAGGGTGCTTTGGGGTCCCCCCAAAGCACCTTGTCCAATGTTGATGGGGACAAGGGCCTCATCTCCACAACCCTTGCCCGGTGGTTGTGGGGGTCTGCAGGTGGGGGGCTTATTGGAATCTGGAAGCCTCCTTTAACAAGGTGACCCCCAGATCCTGGCCCCCGCCCTGTGAGAAATGGTGAGGGGGACCTACCATTTCACAAAAAGAGTGTCAAAAATGTTAAAAATGACAAGAGACAGTTTTTGACAATTCCTTTATTTAAAGTCTCTTCTTCTTTCCATCTTCTTTATTCTATCTTATTTCTTCTATCTTCCTTCGGTTTCTTCCTCCATCTTCTTCTTCCTCTGGTTCTTCCTCCGATCCTCCGCTTCTTGCTCTGGTGTTCTCATCTTCCTCCACGGCGTCTTCTTCCCTTCTTCGTTCTCGGGCCACTCTGCATCAATGATGGGAGGCTCCCGCTGTGTGATGTTTCTCGTCTTCTGACACTTCTTAAATAATGGAGGGCGGTCCCACCCGGTGACCCCAAAGCACCCTCCCAATGTTGAGGGCATGTGGCCTGGTACAGTTCAGGAGGGGGGCCACTCTCTCGTCCCCCCTCTTTTCCTGCGGCCTGCCAGGTTGTGTGCTCAGATAAGGGTCTGGTATGGATTTTTGGGGGGACCCCACGCCATTTTTTAAAAATTTTGGCGCAGGGTTCCCCTTAAAATCCATACCAGACCTGAAGGGTCTGGTATGAATTTTGAGGGGGGCCCCCACACCATTTTATTTTAAAAATTTTGGCGCGGGGTTACCCTTAATATCCATACCACACCTGAAGGGCCTGGTATGGAATTTAGGGGGGCCCCCACACAATTTTTTAAAAATTTTGGTTCAGGGTTCCCCTGTGGGGAAATCCCATGCCATTTTTATCAATGAACTTTTATGTGTATTGTCGGACCGACAATTCATTAATAGCCACGAGTAGTTTTAAATGACTTTTTTCCTTTGAAATGTCATTTTGCTTTCAGACTGTTCTAAACACGGGAAACATATGCCCCTTTACAGGCATACTATAGACACCCCCAGGTATGAAATTTAAAGGAATATTACACTTTTATTGTTTTACTTTAAGCATTATTAAAATCACTGCTTCTGAAAAAACGCCCATTTTTAAAACTTTTTTTTTGCATTGATCCATGTCCCCTGGGGCAGGACCCAGGTCCCCAAACACTTTTTATGACAATACCATGCATATAAGCCTTTAAAATTACCACTTTTGATTTCTCCCATAGACTTTTACTGGCGAACTGGCGAACAGCCGATTTTCGAGTCAACCATGAGTTTCGACTCGAAGCTCATCCCTACTCACAAGAAACAACTCATGATGGATAATAGCAAAGAGCCTCTTAAGACCTTCACAACCTTATTGTTGCAAAACATACTGATGTCATTGGTTACAGAAGGATTTCTAAACTTCTGAATGTTCCAGTGAGCACTGTTGGGGTCATAATCCGTGGAAAGAACATAATTTCCCTTTTAACCGGCCATGACCAGGGGCTCTTCGCAAGATTTCTGACAGAGGAATTAAAAGAATTATCAGAAGTTGTCCAAGATCCAAGGGCCACTTGTGGAGAGCTTCAGAAAGACCTGAAATTAGCAGGTACAATTGTTTCAAAGAAAACAATAAGTAATGCACTCAACCGCCATGGCCTCTATGCATCTTTAGAAATACATTTACCTAGAAAAAGGGTGACACGTTTAATACTTATTTTACCCACTGTATATAAAGCTTCCAATTGAAAAAGCTGCAGTTAGAAGCTGCATGGCTACCATGCAGAGCTGCACCAGATTGTGGACTTTCCAGTTTTAGTAAATCAACCCAAGGAAGTGCTTTGATTTAGTCAGGTGACTTAAAGACTTGCACTGTTAGAAGGAAGAGTAAAGCACAACCTTTGTGTAGCACTGCAAAATACTATACAGAGCCTGAGTATATAATAAGAAAATGCAGTCTTCCCGTGTAACTACTGCATATGGGTAATTACAAGATGCACACATAAGCTTTTATAAAAGATAAATGTGTACATAAAGCCAAACCTTTTTGTTTTAGATAAAGTTGGGAATGGTTAATACCCCAGTGGGGTTTTCTTTTTCAGTCTGTTTCCTGTTAGGCAGATTCCCTTTACTTGCTTTCCCAGAGACACAGAGGGAAATAAAGAGAGACCTCTCCAAAGCAAGAATATATCCCCTCTTAGACAATTTTCACCAACAGGTTTTCCCATTGGAAAATTTTTGTTATTACTTTCTATTCCTGTGACACACAAATGTTAGATTTTCCATTCTGTACCAGAAACAGTGGTCACCATTGTCAAGGTGAGAGTGAATCTCCCCAGCAGGGGACACAAACAGCAATCAAAAGCAGACAAAGATTCTAATTCTTCCACATTCTGTCCAAAAATCAATAAAAAAAAAATTGCTTTGCATACACCTTAACAAATATGAAAAATATTCCTTAACAAGATCATTTACTTTGCAAAAATTTATTTTACATTTATTTCTAAATCATAATGGAAAAGACTACACATTTCAACTTAGCGCTGAAAAAAATATGAAAAAAAAAACCCCATTTAAAAATTGTGATAGTAGCAAAATGATTTTAGATAGAGAGAACACTGTTCCATGTGTCAGAACATGCAAGCATATTCCTATCTATAGTATTAAATGTCCAAGAAACCAGACACTTCAGTCATTAGTTGAGTCAACAATTTCATACAGTGAGCAGCAAATAAAGCAGATTGGACAATTTCCCAGCCACATCAAATATTCCTCTGGTATCTGCAAACGGCATGAGCGCCAAACAGAAAATACTCTTCAGTTACATGCAGTTAAAAATTAAAGATGAAATCAGTTACACAATTTAGAATTCCGGCCAAAAAATGTGCAAGGCAAGCTGTGGCTTAAGAAGAGAAAAAAAAGGAAATCAATATCGCACATATCAAGCTGTATCGTTCAGGCAACAGTGAGATTTGAAGACGTCTCTGTTGTGTCAAGGGAAGTGTTCACAATTGTTGTCCAGCTTCCTACATTAGCTGTACAAATGGAATCATTACAAAAGTTCCTTTGAGGCAAGCAAAGGCATGTGTCTTTTATTAGAAAGAGAAAAGACAGTGCTTAATAATTCTATAATGCTATTCTGCTGGAAACGAAAGACATCCCAGGATTTGTATGGGTGAATAGGATTTTTTTCAATGTAAATGAAAAACAAATAATAATCATAATGAACAGCCGAGCAGAGAAGAGGAAAAAGTCACTGTTGGTGAAACGTCCCTTTCATTTTCATATTGGCCTCCTACCTATATTCATTCAGATAAGCTATTAACTAAAGATAAAAAGAGCTCAATGAGCTGTATGCTACCGAGCAAGTAAAAAGTCTAATCAAACCAATGGGCAGAGCTCTGTGGGGGATAGGCTTCACGTTTAGGAATTTGTTCCAAAGGCATAGCAGATATTATATTGTGACATGTTATATAAAAGCTTTAGACTTTTTAAACTGTGTAAATAAAAGCTTAAAATATGTGAAAATCAGCACAAACAAATAAAACGTAGGTAAAAGGAAACTGAACACTTTAGGTAATCACATATGCCTAAAACATATAGTAAAAGATGGGGTTAGTGCAGCACAATCAATAATGGTAAAACTATAACATATATAAAAGTCCAATGCATATCCAGGATGTAAGACTATCAGATGTCTTTGTGGCAAAGGAATGATGCAATGGCTCCAAAGATGTAGTCGGTCAGATTAAACATCTCCCAAATAAACAAAATTGCACTTACCAGAATCTGTGGACCTCTGTAAAACAGGAGGTCAAACTCGTATGTGTCCCCACAGGGATGATGGTAATTCCTGGTGTAATCTCCAGAATCCTCAATGGAGCCTAATGGTTCGGCCATCAGGAAATACCAGGGATAGGAACATCAAGGTCAGCAAAGATGAATGTGGGAGGAATGAAGACCGCTCCAATGCATATATAAAAATAAGGACACGATCTAAGAGCACTTCATAAATTTATTTAAAAGTCACCCCTCGCTGACGAAGTCCAGTTAGGACGTAACGCTGTGTACGGGGGGAGGAGCTTCCACGCGGACGTCACCCAATGCCACACTCAATCTCTCTCTGATGTGCATCTCATTTGGGATCGCGTCTTTGTCGATTTAATCTTTTAGAGTTTGCGCTTGTGAGCGCTGTAGCTCTGTTTTATACAGTGACTTTTAAATAAATTTATGGAGTGCTCTTAGATCGTGTCCTTATTTTTATATATGCATTGGAGTGGTCTTCATTCCTCCCACATTCATCTTTGCTGACCTGGACGTTCCTATCCCTGGTATTTCCTTGCTGGATGGCCGAACCATTAGGCTCCATTGAGGATTCTGGAAATTACACCAGGAATTACCATCATCCCTGTGAGGACACATGCGATTTTGACCTGTTTTACAGAGGTCCACAGATTCTGGTAAGCGCAATTTTGTTTATTTGGGAGATGTTTAATGTGACCGACTACATCTTTGGAGCCATTGCATCATTCCTTTGCCACAAAGACATCTGATAGTCTTACATCCTGGATATGCATTGGACTTTTATATATGTTATAGTTTTATCATTATTGATTGCGCTGCACTTACCCTATCTTTTACTAAATAAAAGCTTAGAATATGGCTTCGGCCTTAATTTGCAATTAACTAGTAGACACAGCAACACATAACCTGTATTAAGGCCTGTGTTGACAGGCTTTGGGCTTTTGTTAATGGCATTGGCTTGACATCAGTTTCAGATGCTTCTAAGATCATTCAGATAATTGCATTTGACCTGCAATGGATCTCCTCCTGACCTGCATTTCACTTGTTTTAGGTGGGTTTTTCATTCCCGTACACTTGTATGGTAGTGCAAAACTCTTTTGAAGCAATAAAGAACCCATCAAAACAGGCACTTATTGATTTGCACTTAGGGTCTTTGATCACTAGAAGTACACTTGCAGTGTTCTACAAATGTGCAAAATCTATGAACTGCAATGTAAAGCAAGCCCTTTGGAGTACAATAAGGAATTAGCTAATATGACAGCCTACTGCATCTGATTGTAAAATTTAAAACAGTAGGTACCTTTTACACATATCTACACATACAATACACAGAAAACCAACCCCAAACATAGTCAATAACTATTTTTATTTTATATAAATATATAAATATATATATATATATATATATATATATATATATATATATATATATATATATATATATATATATACGTTTGATGTTGATTTACTAGAGGTTAAGAATAATTCAGCTCTACTCAGGAGAGGAACGAGTTAATCATTAATAAGATTAGACTTTTCACATAATATTTCCAAATAATTTATGTCATGCGGAAAAAAAAACAAATGAAGGGGAGGGTAACATCCCCCAGTTGTGCCTAACCAGCGCTGACTTTATGAAACTGACTTCCGATGCTCCTTAATAACCCTCTTCTGTATTGTAATAGTGTCACACTTAGTTATAGTTAATTCTTGTACATATTTTCTGGATTTCCAATTGAAATTGCAGACTGGGAACTATTTAAATCAAGAAGCCATGCAAAGAATAATCTGGGCTGCTTCTGACACAGCTGCAAGTCAGAAACATAAAAAGGTCATCTGGACAATAGTAATTAAGGTGACACCATGCTTATTCAGCTACATGCAAAATGGAGACGTTTCCAGAACTGCTGATATAGATCAGTACTCGTGTAAGGCAAGATCCACCCAAAAGCACCCTCGAGGCTTGCAAAGAATGTCTTCAAGCTTTTCAAGCTTCCTTAGATAGTGAGGAAAAAAAAGATTTGGATTGTACAGCACTTAGAGGGAATTTAGCTTTCAACCACTAATAGTAAGGCCCTTGTAAGGAATCAAGCAAATTTCCCTTTCCTAAAGACCTGAAGTAAAGATATAGAGCACTAAATAAAATAATTTTAATATATTTTAATGTGTTCCAGATCCGCTTTAATTTACTCAAACTGACACGGACAGCAAATGCAAATGACTTCATTTTATTAAAGACTTGCTCTTGAATATTAAATTTACATTAAATTTAAAAAAATAAACAAATGTTTAAATCAAATGATGTTTTCAAGCAGCAAACATTTCTAGTTTAGAAATTGTTACAGCTCATATATAATATGCAACAGCATCAATTCTCTAAAACACAAATATGTATTATTTTATTACTGTAAAAATAGTGTTTTTAATTTATTAAAGGGTTTATCAAATGATTGTACCATATGCATATTATACGTTTTTATAGTATTTTGCATGAAAAAGACAATTCACAATTATTATTAAAAAGGTAAACACTCACAATATAGATATACTGTAGCTAACAGTGGGCTATAATCATGAGGTTCAGTGGCTATTGAGGATAACAGTAAATACAGCAATTTAAAGTAGAGAAAAAATAACTTTGAGTAATAGTTGTAAGCACTCCCTCCTCTCCCCTGCAGCACAGGAGAGCTGGATCACATGATCGGACTGGAGCAGACTGAAAATAGGTATGTATACAGATCTTTTTTTATGTAGGTTAGTAAGTATAGGAGTTAGGAGGGGGTGGGGACAGTTGTAAGACTTATTAGTTTAAGCCTGGAATTCAACTTTAAATAATAAAAATATTAAGACAAAATAATGAATGAGGCTTAGTTTATTGATCCATATTCATATAAACATTGTTAAATAATGTCATCAGTTTATTATCCTTAGATCATCTATAAGACATATTGGGGTAGATTTACAAAAGTCAATTAGGCTGATCACTTTTTCCTAGAGCTTAGTGAATGTGGTGAAATTCACTCTGCAAACAATATTTCATCATGCGCAAGACACAGGAAAAAAGTATTTTTTTCCTGCTCATGATTGGATAATGGAAGTCAGCAGAGCTTCACCTCATTTACTAAGCTTTGGGCTAAATTCTCTCCTCAAAGTGAAACTCTCTTGCAAGGGGAACAGTCTATTTTCCTTTAGCAAAATTGGTGGAAAAGCTTTCACAATATCTATATTTTTCGTTTAGCCAATTTGGGCTTCTCCAGGTTGAAGAGTAATACTTGCAAGCAAAGTCAGATTTTGAAGTAAACAAATTTCAAGACTTAGCTTGTCAACATTCTCCATCTCTAAAAAAAAATAAGGAACCAAAAATAGAGGGAGGTGCTTGTTCTCAGTTCACATTTTAAATGTGACTGGCCACTTTGTGCATATCAAACAGATATTCTCATTTTTATTCTTAGGCAAGTTAACTTCCAAAAGCTCCTCTCAGATCTACCTTCTTCATATTACTTCATACCACCATATACTTCCAGTGAAAATGGAAGAAATCCATAATCTGTGAACAAGCTCTGCTTTATCTATGCCAGACATCAAAGGACTTTTCACTCGGCTTGTGGCGCAAACCCTCTGGAGCATTTGACTGCCATGTCCGACTGCTCCTTTAGCCCTTATTCTCTGAACACAATAACTTTTTGCTCCTGTTATTATGTCCTCTCTCTCCTAGTGCTTAGTCATCTCTGCAAAGATATTACAGAAGGCAAAGATGTCAACCTAGAAACTTGTTTTATTTCCTTACAAGACATCAGCTAGAAAGAATGCATGCTGTGGTGTTATCTTATGCCGCTTTCAAGATAAAGACCCATGTCTTTCAAATAAATTGACAATTTCAGAGTTCATGTCTACATTCTGTTTATACAGAGATATAATCTCTTCTGCCGTCCCACATAGAAGGGAATAATTACATTACACTACCTATGGATCTCTGTGGATCAAGGCTACAAATAGGATAGCATTTCACTCACTACTATTAGCAATTATACCAACACCAAAGACTCGTAGCAGCTGCTCTGTTTCAATTTAACACCAGTGTCCCCTGGCATGCCCTGGACATCACATTATTTAGCAGGCACCGCATGTCCTAAATTCTGCAGCCTGACTTTTCTTTCCCATGAAAAAAATTAATTGTGCCATGATTACAAAACCCTTTTATATATAGCTACAGTACTAGTAGATATCTGTACTTGACAAATTTCCTTTTCCATTATGTGTGTACTTTTTTAATCTTACTTAGAACTGTCATAAAAAGTGTGTGGAAAGGTGAGGTCATTTTTTACCATTTACATTGGCAGTGCTAAGGAACTGTAATTGAGGGTACTGCAATGGTTAAATGCGGTAGTTTTCCTCTATCTCCCCCCCCCTTCCCTCAAGTCACTGAAATGTTGTAAAATGCTTTGCACAACTTAGAGAACCCATTGGCTATAACTTCCACAATTTATTTATTTATTTCAAGTACTTATATAGCGCTGTCAATTTACGCAGCGCTTTACATATACATTGAACTTTCACATCAGTCCCTACCCTCAAGGAGCTTACAATCTAAGGTCCCTAACTCACATTCATACATACTAGGGACAATTTAGACAGGATCCAATTAACCTACCAGCATGTCTTTGGAGTGTGGGAGGAAACCGGAGTACCCAGAGGAAACCCACGCAGGCACAGGGAGAACATGCAAACTCCAAGCAGGTAGTGTCGTGGTTGGGATTCAAACCAGTGACCCTTCTTACTGCTAGGCGAGAGTGCTACCACTACACCACTGTGCCGCCCCAATTAATGCCTCTTCCTAACACAAGATATATATATATATATATTATTTCAAATTGCCGAGCGTAGTTCTACTTATTTATTGTTATTTATTACAGGTATTGTATTTATATAGTGGTGACAATGTATGCAATGAATAACATATATTGTACATTCACATCAGTCCCTGCCCTCAAGAAACTTGCAATCTAAGGTTTCCACCTCAAAGGTATGCATACCCAGACTGGGGCCAATTTACACAAAAGCCAATTAACCTACCACCATGTCTTTGGGGTTTGGAAAGATAACAGAGTACCTGCATAAAATCCACACAAGTACATGGAGAACTTGCAAACTCCATGCAGGTAATGTCATGGTTAGGATTCAAACCCTAGTGCTGCAAAGCTGTTCCTGGGTTCTATGGGGTAAATGGTAGAGAGCTTTAACCCACAGCCCAGCACTGGCATAGCAACCACAGGTTTTTCATAAGAACCTTCATGAGCATCCTATTTCTTATACTATCCTAGATTAGTTGCTAAGAAAAGCTTTTTGAAGCTTTTAATGCATCAGTAGCTCTTGAGTTTGCCTGCTCCCAGGTCCAGTGAACAATACTCTCCAAGTGGAAGTCACTGTCCAATGCTTATTTCATGTTTGGATGTAAGTGTACACTAATCATAAGCCAAAACTGAGAAGTCACACCTCTTGGAGAGTTAATTTCACTAAAAAAATCTCTTGATTGGATTGATGGGTATACTGCTTCTGTTAATGGTAAACTGAGTATCTACTTTGGACTAGGAAATCAAGGTAAATTTTTGAACTTGGGATGCTGTTCTGATGATAGGCACCTTCTTAACAAAGGTTCAATGTAGAGTAAGTCACGCAAAACTGCCTCTGGCAACTTAAAATAAGAAGGACTCCTTACATTTAACACAAAAATTACACTAGCTTTAAAAGTTGGAGTGAATCGTTTTCAAACTAAGAAAGTTGTAAGGAAAGGAAAAATAGTGTAGTCAAGTAGTGCTATACAAAGCGATGTTTCCAAGTAACATGATAACAAAAGAAGATCATACTGGCAATCACAAATTGACACTGAAATCTCAAATGGGAATTTAAAGCAAACTTTTATTTAAAATTCACACATCATAAAAACAATTGTTTCCAAAAACTCAACTGGTTTCATACAAGTTGACCTTTTTTATTTTTTTCCTGCCCAGTTGAATCCATTTCCATGACTGTAGCTATTGCTGTTTGCAGTCTTTTTGCAACATTTTATTAGTGTGCTTCATGGCCTTGAAGCTTATCGCAGGTGGAAAATGATTGCAAGATTTGTGATATATGTTTCTATAATGAATTCTATCCAAAATCTATATATCGATAAACACACGAGTATAATTTAAATAAGGTGAAGTCATACTTTTGTTTTCACTGTAGTGTTAAAATATCCAAACTATTCCTAATTTTTAAACTTTATAAAGGGTAAAAGATTTGAGAATCTTGAATGAAACACAACATTATTTTTTTTTCTGTTCTTGGGTTTCTTTAAGCCATGTGAATACATTTAAGTACATTTGAATGTCAAGAGCATCTGTCCACTGAAAATGATATTATCAGTCAAGCTGAGAAACATAACACAATGAATACAAGTTCTCCTCTTAGATGTTCATATCCAAGCCCAGGAATCCATTAATCCCCCAGCTGATGATAGTTAAGCATGAGATCCTGAACGGAGGCGTTGCACGGCTTACATAAAACATATGAAACTTTAGTCTTGTGAAGTATGTCTACAGGCTACGCCAATCATGGCATTTCCAGAAGGGGACTTCCACCTTTGTATCACAGTGTAACAAATTTGAACAATCCATACTGTTCCAAAATAAAAGTGATGCTGAAATGGATTATGGTGTACATCTTTTTTGGCAAACTCATCACATCAGATGATAGCAGAAATATTGAAGGTAGTTAGGCAGTCCATCTTAATTAATAGTCTGCTTTCTAAGAAATTCCATTCTTTAACCTAAATATTGAAGTACTGATCCATCAAACTCACTCTGTGTTGTCTGCAACCTGATGATGCAGGAGAACCCTCTTACATGCACTAAGCCCAATTGAGAATACTTTTTCAGTGCTAAATAGTTTCTCACAACCAACAATCACAGTCAAACCTGCCTTAAAATTTTGAATTTAACTAATGATACAGGAGGCAGAGACAGAAGGTTAAATAGCACAGGTTTCTGCAACTGCTGACCTACTACTGATCCTAAATTTATTCTGGTTACCTTACAAGAGACTGTAAATGAAATAAATTTTCTCCATTGAGCACACTTGCTGTGTTTATAGGATAGCATTATTATCTTACTAATTGCTTTAACTTCTTTTTTGGAACTGCTTTCAATCCCTTCATGAACTGCTTTCAATCCCTTCATGAACTGCTTTCAATCCCTTCATGCCCAGAGGTCTTTAATGCCGAGATTCCCAGATGATATTTAGCAGTGTCTACATGCATTGGTTAACTCAACAATAACATTGTTATTGCTGTAGACATGATACTGATTGTTTGGGAAAAACCTGAAAGGTTGGTTGTATACAAGACAGCTAGCCCATACATGGATCAAAATTTGGCTGGTTCCTGGCTGAATTTCAATCCATGTATGGCCAGTTTAATTTGCATTCCTATATCACTTATATAAAAAATAAATGTTTTAATGTATTTAATATAGTTTTTTTTTTTTTTACTGCTGTAACCTGTTAATAACAGCACATATGGCACTGCAGATAACCAATCATCCTGATGGTGGCAGTATTCACTTGAAGGTTGAAGGCATTTTTATTTTTTTAACAAAGCCCCCTGCCTACATTTGAAAATTGTGCACACTGCAAGCAGCAGGTGATACAGGAAGCTGAAAAACTTGCAGCAAATTAGTAAATAAAAATAGAAACTAAGTTTTTGTGTGTTGAGAATCATTCAAAAAGACTGGTCTGCAAGAACGTTGAAGCCTGAAAAAAACTAGCTTGCTGCATTTTTGTACTGCACCACAATATTTATTTTATGCTGTGGTGTGCTGCAGTGCATTGTTGAGTTGCATTGAGGTCCCACTGCTAATGAATAATGAATAGAATCACCACACACTTTGCCTTGCCAGGTGTTGTAGTAGTAATGCTCATGACATACTGCATGTTACTGAAACCACCTGTTCTGCACAGATCCTAAGAGGTAATCTGCTACACCTGCCCAGCTTCAAAATGGCAAGAAGGTCACTAGTAGGAAAATACACACACCTTTTACAAATGATTTAATTTTAATTATTTATTGAAGTATGAAACTTGTTTTTTGCTATTAAACAAGTTTCCCAGGGATTTTACTTTAAGGATCCTGCATAGTATTCAAATATACCAGCATCAAACAAAAACTACTATGCCTACCAAGCACATGACTGATTCACATTGCATGTGCTGCTTTACAATCCAAACAAGCCAAATTGAGCGTATTATCATTCCTCACACAGTCATTATGTCATTAAAACTATAAAACAGAAGCTTTGTCTAGAAGTGATTTACAATGAGAAATCCTAATGACAACCCTTCTATAACAACACACCCATTTCACAAAGTATTATTAAAAAGGCGTTGGGTAGACAATTGTGCCAATGCAGATTGTGCAGCAGTATCTGCCCTTTCACTTACTATGATACATTAAAAGTGAACCTATCCATCAGCAAACATCTAGTACTGATCTTAATGATACACAATTCTAGCTGCACTAAAACAGATGTAATAGCCAAAAAGAAAACTTTGTTCTTCTTCTCTCCCTGCCTTCCCTTAGGTCACGGTCAATGCTTTCTGAGAGCTGGAAACAATGTGAGTAGAGCTCCTCCTTGCAGTTTTATTGAATCTTGAGAGAGAAGATGATATTAGCAACCCTAACTAGTGCTTCATTAAAATTTCCTGCTCCTCTTGGCCAAATTTCTACTGTTGCCCCCCTTCTAACCCAGTTTACTGGCTAGCCTTTCTATTACATGGTTACATAGTTACATAGTAAGTAAGGCTGAAAAAAGACAATAGTCTATCCAGTTCAACCTGTGCGGGTGTACATGTGTCAGTGTCTATAATAATTTCCCATGTCCCTGTATGTTGTGTTTTTTAAGATGTACATCCAAGAGTCTTTTAAAAATATCCATACTCCCCGCAGCCACCACAAATTGTGGGAGAGAGTTCCACATCCTTATTGCCCTGACAGTGAAGAACCCCCTGCGTAGTTTAAGGTTAAACCGATTCTCCTCCAGTCTCAATGTGTGCCCCCTTGTCCTCATACACTCCCTGGGACTGAATAGTTTTTTTTCCTATGCTGGGATCCCCATTGAGGTATTTGTAGATCGCTATTATGTCCCCCCTCAATTGTCGCATCTCCAGCGATAATAGATTTAATATTTGCAGCCGGTCATCATAATTGAGGTCCTCCAGTCCTCTTTTGTTGCCCTTTTATTACATATTACTATTACATAGTTATGTATAGTTACATAGTTGATAAGGTTGAATAAAGACACTGGTCCATCCAGTTCAACCTGAGTTCCATATCCCTGTACCATGCATTTGCTAACAAAAACATCTAAAAGATTTTTTTTTAACTTACCTACACTCACTGCTGACACCATCAACTGTGGAAGGGAGTACCGCTTCAACTGTAAAGAACCTCTTATGCATTTTAAGATTGAACCATTTCTCGTCCAACTTCATTGTATCTTCTTCTAAGATTTTAAAGTTTCCTCCCCATGCTAGAGTCTCCATTTAAGAATTTGTATATCGCTATCATATCCTCTCTTAAGTCCCTCTTCTCCAAGGAGAATATGTTTAATGTTTGTAGTCATTCCTCATAACTGAGGTCCTCCAGCCCCCTTAGCTTTGTTGCCTTCCTCTGAACTTTCTTCAGTTCAAGTACATCCTTCCTGGGGATACATGATCAGAACTTGATAGTATATTCAAGATGCGGCTGAACCAGCATCAGAAACACATAAGATACTTCAAGCCTGAAGTCAAAGAGGTTAAGACTGACCTCTTTTTACATTAGTACAACATCCTAAGGTATTAGTCTGATTCTAGTTATACCATATAATGTATGGTTGGCTGTGTGCCACCTCTAGCAGCCCAGCCTATAGTGTTTTTACTGATATTAGGTATACTGTACTATTATTATTTTTTTTTAAGATCTGTTGCTGGCTTGTTAAGGAAAATACTGGTGTTGGATATCAGTGTCTGACAAGGTTTTATTTAATATATTTTTACATATCAGATTCTTCATTGCAGTGATGGTCAATACTATTCCAAAAGTCTGGTAAGTCATGCTGGCTTTTTCTATGTATTTTTACTTCTGGCAATTCTGTTTGAAACATTTCCTACCAGGAACCAGGCTATAAACATTTCATATTGGTTTTCTATGATGACATGCATGCTAGAATAAAAGGTTTTTGTCGCTGATCTCATAAGAAAATTATCAGGGGACATAAATATCAGTGTTAAATAGTTGTACAGTACAAAGTAATATTTACTCAATTGTACTAATCAAAAAAGAAGCATAGCTGCCTTGTTAATTGAGTATCATGGGTGAACCCTGTCCTATTATTATTATTATTATACAGGATTTATATAGCGCCAACAGTTTACGCAGCGCTTTACAACATGAATGTTGTAAATGTTTAATTGTAAAATAAATACTTTATAAATACATATTACATGTTTTAAAAAAAATAATAAACCAGTATACAGTTAGACAGTGATATCAAACATAAAGATCATATCTCATAACATTGCCAATAATATGTTATGATAAAAGTCCTATACAGTAGGGATTTCACTTTAAAAGATGGAATTAAGTACTACTAATCCATTAGACGAGGTAAAGAATTGAACTCCCAGTCACTTCTTACCTCAGCATCAAATAGCACTGTCAGCTGTTTCAGTGATTTTTACCTTGCAGTACTTAGTGAAAGTGGATTTTACTGGGTTCACAACCTTTGCTGGCTGCTTATAATTAGCTGGAAGCTGGATTAAAAAAGGAGGCTGGTATACAGCAGTGAAAGGACTGAAAGCATGCCAAACCAAAACTTAACTGAGGCAAACTGTTATTCTAATAACCTGAATCCAATCCAATGAATCATTTCTTTCTGAACACTATAAAAATGGGAGCAAGGCAGAACAAGTTACACTGTTTATTGTGGTGATCAAGTTATTAGTCACTAATATGTTTAGGTGAACATTTGTGGAACACCGCAAACATTATTTTTTCTTTCTCAATGGAGATGTATAGTACTGGCTTTCTTTAATAAAAATATGCCGCAAAGCTGAACAACTCAAACTGAATGTATGAAAAAAATGCAGAAATAAGGGTTACTTGCAATGAAAATTGCTAAAAAAGTGTAAATATTCAGAGATTTGGGCAGCTTGATTATTACCAGGTCTTGTTATTGACCAGCTTGAACCCCTTCTGATACCTGGAGTTTCCTATTGGTCACCATTGGTCATCCAAGCTATACAAAATAATAAGCGACCAATAGGAGGAGCCAAGACTGAAAATTTTCATACAGCTCCAGCTGCCTAAAACACTAGATCTACTAAGAAGTTCTGCATGTTTTTTCACATTGTCAATTTGAATTGCCCAGGGTTGTGTTACTTTAAGGGGAAATACCAATATATCTACCTGTTTTTGTTGTTATGATCTTTATTTATGAAATATTTACCATGGTATTAAAGTGTTTGTTATCCCAACATTTCATATTCCTGATATGTGTCTGCTGTAATATGTACTTCAATGAAAAAGTATCCTGTTCTCTTTGTATTGTTTCCTTTATGTGAAATCCCTGATTCTCTTTGTATTGTTTCCTTTATGTGAAATCCCTGGTGTTCCTGCCTCTCCCTCTGCTTTCCTGTTAAAAACTGACCACACTAGGCAGGAGAGCTCATTGTGGTTAGTTCCATAGCTGTCCCGGGAACTCAGCCTCCTCTCTCCAATGACCAGACTTGTCCTGACATGCCCCCCCCCCCCGCACAGCCTTTCACTGGGAAGATCAGTGTGCTGTTGCTTCTCCTCCCCCAGCTCTTATGCAGCTGAGAACAGAGGTAACAAAGGTAAAGTGATCACCTATAAAAAAGGGAAAAAAGGTGTTTATAATGTTTCTTTTTTATATCTATACACAAATGGTTGCTTTTCATTTCAATTTTAAACTGAATGGGCTGCTTTACAAGGTGATTGTTTACAATCACTTTAAGTAAGATTTGCTTGCTAGCAATTAATATGTTCTTTAATAAGGGTATTTATTCTGGTACTAATTCTGTGTAAATGTATTTCAAATGAAGGCCATTACGACATTACTTACAAAACAAGTCCCTTTAATAAAACATTGTATGAAGTTTAATAAAAGCAACACACAGTTATGAAAATTATAGCTTTTATTTTAGGTATTGATTCTCATGTAACTATATTATGATGAAAATACCACAAATAGTTGTATTCTCCATGGTGAAAATTAATTTTCTGTTATTTTACTTCCTGGAGACTGAAGAACCGACAAACTAATAAAATAAGAGTATTCTACAAACCCCTAAAACATTGCAAGTTCCACTTGATTGCTTATGAAAAAAAAAAAAAATCCTACACCTGGTCTTGTATCCTTTGCTGCTAGTGGGCTGGGCCAAGCACTGTGCTCTGTCTACCCTTCCCATTAAAACCCCTGTGCATTGGTATGCTCAAGGTGTCTATGGCGGTTAATGTTATATGGGTTATATGTTATATGTTATATGTTATATGGGTAATACTGTTGCCATGGTGCCACATAAACTGCTCCCACAAGAGAATGACAATGCTTGTCTGCATGATTAGTTTGCTGCAAGGACTGCTGGGAAAAGCAGTCCAGGAAATTGCAGTGATGTCACAGACAAAAGCTGTTTCCCTGCTTGTAATACATTCCTGCAGACAAATCTTTTTGGGGGGGAACAATGGCTTTGCATTAAGTGACCAACACTTTGAAATGGTAATGAAAACATTAAACCTCATTTTAATTTTTTTTTATGCAAAAGTTTCTGTTACTGCCCAGAGCCTATTAGCTGGGCTTTTTAAGCCCAGAAGTATAATTTTAAGAAAAAAAATTCAGGCACTTTTTTTCAATTTTGTTTCAAGCATAACTGGTTTAAAAAATTAAAGCACAACCAATTCTGGGTAAAAACAAAAACAAAAATCTATAACAGTTCTATTTGAAATTCATTGGTACTGTTCAGACTCTTATCTCTGGATCTCAAAGGTAATGTTGGTGCTTATAAAGGGACTATGAAAACGTCAATGCTTTTGCCATAAGAAGGTTGCTTCTGATTTATTTATTGAGGATTGCTCTTAGGCACCTTGTAGCCCACCTAGCTCTATCCCTAAAGGAACATATGTATAGACTGGCAAGGTGAAGCTTTGTGGATGTCTTGTTATTTCAGCTGTCTTAATGGGTTTGCTGAGCAACAGTAGGCTATTGGGAAAATCCAAGTAAGAAATAATGCTACATAGAATATGCTATTTACTTGTGTGTTCTCAGAATTCACATGCACAAATCCCTCTGGGGGCATGAAAAGGGAATCAACAGATCACTTAGCCTGCAGTCATCCATGTCCCCTCAATGTTTGATAATAATATTACTTAGTCATGAGTTTTTCAAGTGAGCACAATAATTGCAAAACACATCCTCATATGTTGATGCAATATACCCTTGAACTGATAACCTTGTGTGAAGATATTCGTGCTCAAAAGTTTTCTTCAGAAAGACAGAGAGATTGAAATATGATATTTCAACTCTACAAAGGTTTCCAACTGATGAAAATCAGTTTTTAATAAACTTTACTCACCACAATTGTTAATCAGTGACTTAATGTCAATAACACTGCTAATGAAAGCAGTTTCCACCTTGGTATCTCATGAGTACTGCTTCTGATCTTATTTTATATATATGTATTTTACATATATATGTGTTGCTGTTAACTTATTTTTTAGCATCTTGTCATTCATATACCTATTGTCCAACTATTACCAACACTATTTTTTTTAGCTTGGAAGAATAGTTAGAACTTCTGTCAGGTTTTCACTGTTGAGGTATCTCTTACAGCAGGATGCATTATGATCACCATACAGGAATCAGTAGAGACAGGAGATACAGCAATAAAAATCTCACTACCTTCCCCACTCTAAAGCGTTATTGTTGCTGCTTCCATGTCTATTGGAAAGTTTTCTGTTTGGCCCATCATCAGTCAAATGCAAGAGTAAGGACATCCTTTAAATGCAGAGTAAATGCAAATAAAACAGTTACCTTACAGTCCTGTTCACACCTTGTGCTTGCTTTGCTTCACTTCAAAAAGTATCCATACAAGTCTGTGACAAAGTTTGCTTACAACACCTAAAGCTTTTGAGAGGTTTTTATTCAGCATTAGTTTCACTTGGTTTTGGAGCAATTGAAGATATGAGATATCCCAGGATGCACTGGAAAACCAACAAGCGAACCGGAAAGACATCATTAGCAGTCACTTCTGGGTTCATGTATATATATATATATATATATATATATATATATATATATATATATATATATTGTGGAAGTGTCTGTGCAGATGTCTTATCATGTGTGTGGCATGGTGCAGCAGGAAGGTGAGCGGGATCCAGACTGGAGAGGAGCAACTAGCTGATGGCACACGTTGTGTGCATCATGAGAATGCTAAGCAAAAGGTGAACAGGGACTGGAGAGTGAGATCTGAGTGGCAGAAGATCAGCAGAGCGGGGGGACCAGAGCTGGAGAAACTAGCAGATGTCACACCTGCTGAGCAGCATAGGAATACCGGAAGGTGAGCAGGGACCAGAGAGGGAGGAGGATCTGCAAAGAAAAGGATCAGCAGAGCTAGGGGTTACTACTGAGTGGGGCATCAGCAGAGTTAGGGGTACTACTGAGCACGGTATCTGCTGAACAAGGGTACTTAAAAGCTGTGGATGTGCTAAACAGGGGTACTGATGAGCTGGGAATCTGCTGAGTGGGGGCATTACTGAGCTGAGATTCTACTAGGCCACTTTAAAACAAATAGAAAAACAACACACACACAGGGCATTTGCCAAGCTTCATTAAAGCTTCAAAAAAGCATCACCGAAACATTGCCAAAGCATTACCGAAGCATCACAGAAGCATCAAGAAAGCATGTTATAGTGGTAGGTGCTTCAACATGTGTTAAAGTTGAATCAGGTGTAAATGAGCCCTAAGGAGACATTGCCACAGCACCCTACAGTAACTGACAATGATGCAGAGTGACATCATCACCACACACTCTATCATTAAAGACCATCCACCTCTGAAGAAAGGCCAAAGACGAAATGATCTGTCTGAAAACATCTAGAAAATGTTTTTTAAAAAGCGAAAAATATTGGGGATGTGGGAAAAGAGATCCTAAAGATGGGCTTTAAGTATTTCCTTCTTCAATTACTTTTGTGTCTTTTCTGGGGGTAAGGGTTTCAAAACAAAATACACCATATTACATGACAGGAATAGGGAATAAAAAAAAAGACCTGTAGCAAAAAGCATTTGGCATAAGTCATCTAAAAATAGTGGTAAGAAGGTAAGTAATTTATCTTCCTGTGCTTCCACATAACCACTGACCTGAAGTATATTGCTGGAGATCTTTCTTAAATATAGACTCTCAGAAACAGCTGGTAAAACAAGTTGTTCATAAACTACTACAACTAATCTCTATGTTTAAGGTGGATATTCTCAGAGATATATTGTTGAAAAAAAAAACACTACTGTCTATTATAGAAATAGTGCTACACTCCAGTATGCTATTGCTATAAGGATTATAGTTACAATATTGTTTTATAATGAGGACAAGAAAAAAAATTAATAGATCTCATTTATTACATCAGTGGCATTAGGACATATAAATGAATGTTTTGTTACATAAATGGGTTAATAGGAAGATTAAAAATGTCTTCTTTATAAAATTCCAAATGTGATGTATTTCCATGTAAGATAGAGATAATCACCCACAAAACAATGGAACGTCACATTAATAAAGCTTCTTTGAATGATTTTTAGAGCTTCACGAATACCTTTGCTAATATTAACGGCGCCCCAGGAGCCTCTGCAGGAGCCTCTGCACATGGTTGTTGTATATGGGGGGGGGGGGGGGTTCTCCTCACAATACTAATCTTGGAGAGGTGAGATCACTAAAGCCTCTAGAAACCATGGACAGATGTGGGAAATAGTTGTCACAACTCAGATTTCCTTTTGCCCTTGTAGCCTTGGTAGAGCTGTACCCTGTCACTCACTAGACTTCATCTGCTGCTAGTAACTTAGAAGAAGCAAAAGAAATTAGGTCCTACTTATGGTATCTCAAAAAGTGAAGAACCTTTATTTGTATAGTAACCATATGCAAAGGTGAGCAAAAGTTGCCATTACTCAGATCTGAGGAAGTTGTACCCTCTAACCCCTATAGTGCAGCTGCTGCTAGTAATTTAGAAAAAAAAAGAGTGATGACACAAACAAAAGTTCTAGGGTGCATACCCATAATGGTCATATTTTGTACCTTTATATGGTGGGAAAATCATAATACTTTTCATCTATGACAAAATAAATTGGACATTGTGTAGCATCTAGAATGCATTTCAGCAAGTCTGCAGGTGCAACTCAAGATATGTTTTCAAGCAAAGCACAATGAATAGAAACATAAAAGTGGAAAATAACAGAACAGACTATGTCACATTTACTACTAGGAAGATCCGTGGAAGTCTTTGTGCACCAACCTTCTCATTCTCTCATCATTGCAGCACTGTGTGTGGCTGTCCATAAATAGTTACTTAAGAAATACCTTTCTCCATCTCTAGTTATAATTATGTGCAGGAAAATTATGCCTACCTTCTAATCAATGTAACATGTTTGACCAGATTTATCTGCAATAATTTTCTATTTCTGTTTAATGCCTTTCAAGCTTACTCAGAATAAGCACACAAATTATGCAGTAAACGCTGTCTTGTTAAAGTTTTGTACAAAGGAACATTTTAAAGCACTACATTATGCATGCAGCAAAATATTGCTGGATGGAAAATCAGCTACATAAACACTACTTGGCTCATTATAGCATTAGGCTTTGCACGCTCAAAGTAAAATCTGATGCATTTAACTGTCTCATTCTTAATCACCCCATGAAACTGATTGAAGACAACAAAGCTAATAACACTAACTGTGAACAGAAACTTTGTTTAATTACTCCAAGTTTAATTAGTAGGTATTAAAATAACGGGATGGAGTCAGCCATTGTGTTCATTTACATTTCTTAGGTTTTAAGAATGTGAATAAATACCCTAATAATTCGGCTTATAGATGTATGCGGTCCTGTTTTGCTAAACGTAATGCATTATTGAAAGAATCATTAATTTAGGTTAGTCTGTGGTCTACAGATGCATTAGAGTATATTCTTGTCAATTCTGTTGATATTCTTGTGTTTTTATGGAACAATAATATATTTGAAGTTGATTTGCTAGAGCACCAAAAAGCTCTTTTCAAGATACAGTATAAGCGAGATGATAAAAGCTGAAATTACTGGTAATTTCAGAGCGTATTTTAATTTAGTTCAGTAGTTAGTCTATGAGCGTTAGTCATCCTAAAATGCCTTTAAAAGGGGCTTTCTTTCACAGATCCCTATAATAATGAACATTGATCATGTTGGTTGTTGTTTGATAAATATGACTAAAGTAATGACACACTTTGATAAAAAGACACTGATTTTCTAAATGATGGCTTATCTTTTATAGTTATTCAATATACAGTCTATTTGCAGTTTACATTTCACAGTGGTTATGTGGTTACCAACATTTTTAGTAAACCTATATACTGTTATGTTTTCCATTATTTAGCACGATTGATGGCATTGCCTCTTTTGTGATGACCATTATAGCCATTATTCCCCTAAAGAGAATTTGTCACCAATAGGCATTTGGAATAATCTTGTGTGTCAAATTTTCTCTTCCTCTCTTAGGGATGGGCAAACAGTTTGGCCCGAGCATAAGTTCAGGCCGAACTTTGGTTGTTTGGAACACCGAACAATATGCGGTAATCGGAGCAAATTCGAAAGCCGCCGGAACACCTTTAAAGTCTATGGGACATTAACATGAAAAATCAAAAGTGTTTATTTTAAAGGCTTGTATGCAAGCTATTGTCATAAAAAGTGTTTGGGGGCCCGGGTCCTGCCCCAGGGGACATGTATCAATGCAAAAAAAAGTTTTAAAAACAGCCGTTTTTTCAGGAGCAGTGATTTTAATAATGCTTAAAGTGAAACAATAAAAGTGAAATATTCCTTTAAATTTCGTACCGGGGGGTGTCTATAGTATGTCTATAAAGTGGCGCATTTTTCCTGTGTTTAGAAAAGTCCCTGCACAAAATGACATTTCTAAAGGAAAAAAAGTCATTTAAAAGTACTTGCGGCTAAAATGAATTGTCTATGGGAGAAATCAAAAGTGCTAATTTTAAAGGTTTATATGCATGGAATTGTCATAAAAAGTGTTTGGGGACCTGTGTCCTGCCCCAGGAGACATGTATCAATGCAAAAAAAGTTTTAAAAATGGCCGTTTTTTCGGGAGCAGTTTAATTGGCGCATTTTTCCCGTGCTTAGAACAGTCCCTGCACAAAATGACATTTCTAAAGGAAAAAAAGTAATTTAAAAGTACTCGCGGCTATAATGAATTGTCGGTCCTGGCAATACAGATAAAAGTTATTGAAAAAAATGGCATGTGATCCCCCTCCCAGTCCATTACCAGGCCCTTTGGGTCTGGTATGAATTTTAAGGGGAACCCCGAACCAAAATTTAAAAAAAAAATGCGTGGGGGTCCCCTCTAATTCCACACCAGGCCCTTCAGGTCTGGTATGGATATTAAGGGGAACCCTGCACCAATTTTTTTTTTAAAAAAAGGCCTAGGGGTCTGCCTCAAAATCCATACCAGACCCCGGCGGCCTGCAGGCTTTTTTTTGTTCGGTCCATCGGCGGAGCGAGAAGAAAATTAATGGACTTCGTGGGACATTTTTATTTCTTATTTTTTAATAAAGGACTAAAGCGTGTCTTGTGTTTTTTTTAACATTTTGACACTTTTTTTGTGAAATGGTACGGTACGATGTACCCATTACCATTTCAAACGGGGGGGCTGGGATCTGGGGGTCCCCTTGTTAAAGGGGGTTTCCAGATTCCAATAAGCCCCCCGCCCGCTGACCCCCACAACCACCAGGCAAGGGTTGTGGGGATAAGGCCCTTGTCCCCATCAACATGGGTACAAGGTGCTTTGGGGGGCTACCCCAAAGCACCCTCCCCATACTGAGGGAGGGCATGTGGCCTGGTACGGTTCAGGAGGAGGGGGGCGCTCGCTCGTCCCCCCCTCTTTTCCTGCGGTCTGCCAGGTTGCGTGCTCGGATAAGGGTCTGGTATGGATTTTTGGGGGACCCCCACGCCATTTTTTTTAATTTTGGCGCAGGGTTCCCCTTAATATTCATACCAGACAAAAGGGCCTGGTAATGGACTGGGGGGATCCTATGCCTTTTTATCAGTGACTTTTATCTGTATTGCCGGTGTTCTGACGAGAAAGGTCCCCCCATCAGATAGTGTCCGCCCTGCACTGCGCAGTTGCAACGCTTGCACAGTATGGAGGACAAAGGAGAGGCCAAAAGTCTCCAAACATGAACAGCTGTTCATCAGCTGTACACGGCGATTTTTAAAACTTATTTTGCATTGATACATGTCTCCTGGGGCAGGACCCAGGTCCCCAAACACTTTTTATGACAATACCATGCATATAAGCCTTTAAAATTGTCACTTTTGATTTCTCCCATAGACAATTCATTATAGCTGTGAGTACTTTTAACCACTTGCCTACCAGGCACTAACACCCCCTTCCTGCCCAAGCCATTTTTCAGCTTTCAGTGCTGTCGCACTTTGAATGACAATTGCGCGGTCATGGTACACTGTACCCAAACAAATTTTTTATCATTTTCTTCACACAAATAGAGCTTTCTTTTGGTGGTATTTAATCGCTGCAGGGTTTTTTATTTTTTACAAAAAAAAAAGACCAAAAATTAAAAAAAAAAATGTTTTTTACTTTTTTTCTGTCAGTAAATTTTGTAACTAAGTAATTTTTCACCTTCACTGATGTGCGCTGATGAGGCGGCACTGATGAGCACTGATAGGCTGAACTGGTGGACACTGATGAGGTGGAACTTATGGGCACTGATGAGATGGCACTGATGAGGAAGCACTAATATGCCGCACTTATGAGCACTGATAGGTGGCACTGATGAGCACTGATAGGCAGCACTGATAGGCATTGTTAGGTGGCACTGATGGGCACTAATAGGTGGCACTGGTGGGCACTGATAGGCAGCAGTGGTGGGCACTAATAGGCAGGGCTGGTGGGCAGCACGGATAGGTGGCACGAATAGGCGGTACAGATGGGCATTGATGGGTGGCACTGATGGACGACACTGATGGGCATTGATGGACAGCAGTGATGGGCATTGATAGGCAGCACTGATAGGCGGCTCTGACTGGCATGGCTAATGGGCACTGATTGGTGGCACTTGTGGGCAGTGGTGGGCACTGATTGCTGCCACTGGTGGGCACTGTATGCTGGCATTGGTGGGCAATGGTGGGCACTGTATTGTGACACTGTTTTTCTTTATTGTAATCAGGGTACTGATGATCAGTGTCTAATTACATTCCTACATGTACCCCTGTGAGGAGATGCCACTGATCGGCTCTCCTCTCCTCACACTCTGTCAGTGTGAGACGAGGACAGACGATTACCGGCATCTCCACGTTTACATGTGACCGGCTGTGATTGGACACAGCCGATCACATGGTTAAAGAGCCGCGGATGTGACTCTTTACACAGATCAGGGTCGCGCCATGTCCTAGTAACACGGTGCACCCGCTAACGCCACGCTGCACGTGAGAGTGGCCGCTCTGGGATGCTGTCATATGACGGCATCCCAAAACAAGAGCCGCACCGCCCTGCCATCATTTGACAGTGGGCGGGCGACAACCAGTTAAATTACTTTTTTCCCTTAGAAATGTCATTTTGTGCAGGGACTGTTCTAAACACAGGAAAAATGCAACACTTTACAGGCATACTATAGACACCCCCCAGGTACAAAATTTAAAGGAATATTTCACTTTTATTGTTTCACTTTAAGCATTATTAAAATCACTGCTCCCGAAAAAACGGGGCAGGACCCGGGTCCCCAAACACGTTTTATGGCAATAAAGCCTATACCTTTTAAAGGCTATATGAGCCTTTAAAATGAGCACTTTTGATTATTCATGTTCGTGTCCCATAGACTTTAACGGTGTTTTCATGTTCTGTTGAATTTTTTGCCTGTTCGGTATGTTCGGGTGCAAACCGAACCTGGGGGTGTTTGACCCATACCTATCCTCTCTTAGCAGAAGTGTCCCGTCACAGTTGGGGTAACAGTTTGTCTTACTTCTTGCCTCAGTTTATTGCATTTCATAAAACTGTGAAGTAGTTAAGATGCTGTCAGAATGAATGAAAATTAAGGACTTTGTTAATTGACTGGTTATTGCTATTTCATCAGCCCAGAGAGAGTGTCTATCTTTAATTCTGTGTTCAGGCATTAGGGAAGACATGCTCTATAGTGGCCCTACTCAACATAGAAGAATGCAAAGTAATAACAGAAAAAAAAAACATATTTTACATGCCCTGTGGTCAGTACTGGTATACTGTAAAGGGCAAGTTCACATATTTCACATTTCCTATCTATCACATGTTTATCACATATGTCATATGTCCTAATTTTCTCAGTTATATTTTATTACCTTTCTCACTACTTTTCATAGATTTTTATTTTACACTGTTCTTCATAAACTTCTTCAAAAGTGGCTGGCTACCATAGTTGATCTGTTTGTGCATCAATTCCCTCTGTCTACAGGATTAAAAGGTTACTAGAATCTTTCTAATCTGACTTGATCTGAAGCGATTGTAAAGATTTCAATTTTGAATAAAATAATAAACATGTTATATTTATCTGCTCTGTACAATGCTATTGCACAAAACGTCCCCAAACCTCCTTTTTGGTCCCCCGCTGGTGGTCTCAGCTCTTCAGCTCCTCATTTTCTCAGTGTGCTACCATAGGAAGCTGCTATAGACACACACAGTGTGGCTCGACCCCCTTCCTGCTCCATCCTCACAGGATTTTATTGACAGCAGCAGAAGCCAATGGTTCGTGCTGCTCTGAGTCCTGTGAGGAGAGGAAGAGAGAGCAGCCCTGCTGCACTTGGGCACAGTGCTGGATTGAGATAAGATTCAGGTAAGTATTTAGGGAGGTGAAGGGGCAATATAATTAATGGGACATTTTTTACCTTAATGCAGGGACTTTAGAACAAGTTTGAATAGCTACTTAAGAAAAGCACAGCAAAGAAAAGCAGTACATGCAAGCTATAAAGAAAGTTGTAAGAACTTAAGCATGTAAGTAATATAAGAATATAATATAAGAATATAGCCAACAAATAAACATTTTAGCTTTAAGGTGACTAAATCACAATTGCAAACATGACTTTAAAGTTGAGCCCCAAAAGGTTGAGTGATAGCTAATGCAGTAATGATTGTCCCTTGTTGTGGGTAGTGGGCATTGGTGCCCTTTTTCCTACATCCTGGTTGGATTATATTTGGAGAAAGCCAATGAATGCCTTTACACTGCTCTTGCTCTTGAATGATTTTAATCCAAGGGATACCTAAACATTCACAGTTAAAATGTTGTGACAGATCCATAGTTGTATATGCATCTATCTTGCAGATGTCTTTAAGTCTGCATGATGGTATAACCGTGTCGCTCTTGGCATTCTCATAATCCAGGATGGTAACATTTTAAAACATTCAAATAAAAAATTCAAGAGTAGTCTCTTTAACGTTGTGATGAAGTCAAAAGCCCTCCCATGGCCTCCCAAGCACCTGATATAAACATCAAAGAATGGAAGAAGTTCTGGAGAGCATGTAGTAGAAAGTCACTTTTTTTTTTTTAAATTGTATATTTATTGAAAGTTTATTGGAATACAAATAAAATAAGTTATACATATTAAAGCCAGAGAAATCAAACATAAAAAGAAATGACAAAGAAATAAAAATAAAAAATAAAAATATTTTAATCATAATACAGGCAAAACTACTGAAAAGGCTATAGCCAATGACATTTGAGTGTTATCTGGGTATACACTGGAGACATAGACCTAGGAGGTGTTAAGCTGCTATGTGTAACTAGGTTAACAAGGAGATAGGGAGGATGGGTGATGACAGAGTGACATGGAACTGTATGCGGGGTTCTGGAGGGATTCAGGGAGGAGAACCATACTCGGAATGATCCCACACATCCCAGATCTTGTCAAACCTGTCAATAGCATCCTCTACCATAGCTGTCATATACTCCATTCTACGTAAGTCAGTAATAGCTAGTAGAAACTGACCTTGGTTTGGGGGGGGGGGATAGCCAACACAATGGAATTACTCTCTTTGCAGCTAGTAAAATGTAGGAAACCAGTCTATTTGAGGTCTTTCCCAGACCCAGAAATGGGAGGCCCAGGAGGAGATGTAACAGATCCAGTGAAATGGGGGACTCAAACATTTGCTGGAGCAGAGACATCACCATAGTTACATAGTTAGTAAAGTTGAATAAAGACACCAGTCCATCCAGTTCAACCTGAGTGAGTGTGGGTGCATGTCTACAAGTATCCCTATTTATTTAAGTTATCCATATAGTGGCATCAATTTACAAAGCGCTCCACACATACATCGCACACTCACATCGGTCCCTTCCCTCAAGGAGCCCACAATCCAAGGTCCCCAACTCACATTCATATACTAGGGCCAATTTTGGACAGAAGCCAATTAACCTACCAGCATGTCTTTGGAGTGTGGGAGGAAACCCGAGTACCCGGAGGAAACCCACGCAGGCACAGGGAGAACATGCAAACTCCAGGCACGTAGTGTCGTGGTTGGGATTTGAACCAGCGACCCTTTTTACTGCTAGGCGAGAGTGCTACCCACTACACCACTGTGCCGCCCTACACCACTATGCCGCTTGACACCATGAACCAGAAAGGAACAATCAATTCAGAAGATATGATAGTGAGTTCCACTAGTTTTACCACACCTGCAACAGAGGGGGGAGAGGGAGGGGCCAAAATTAGATAATACCTCGGGGGTCCTATGCCAAAAAAATAACACTTTAAATGCTGTTTCTCTCTGCGCCACACATCGGGATATTTTGGAAGTTGAGGTCCATATTTTGGCCCACTGTTGGAGGGAGATTGGTTGTTGTATGATTTGAGTCCATTTGCGCATGTAGGAGTGGGAGTCTACAGAGAGTGGAAGGTTCTCCTGGAGCAATTGGTATAAAGCAGATATTAGTAACGTTTGGTGGGGGCCCTGGGAACAGATGAGTTCAAAAGTTGTTGGTTTGGAAAGGGTAAGTGATGGGGAGAGAGTTGAGAAGTAGTGGGTTATTTGGAGATAAGAATATGACATATGTTTTGGGATTTGATATTTAGATTGGAAGTCTGCAAAAGGGCGAAATTTACGTACAAAGTGGCGAAGTTGGAACAGACCGGCCTGTGCCCAAAGGACCATTCGGCGGTGGGATAGGCTGTTGGGAATTAAGGGATTAAGCATTTCAGTTAAGGTAGGGGGGCCATGGGGATGAGAGGGAGAATTTGGTGTGATATGAAAACAACATAGGGCCCAAACAAAGGCTATGGCGTTTGGGATCTGAAAATAATGCAGGCGACCATACAAGAGAGCAGGGATGAGCCGGAAACAGAGAACCAATCTCTATCTCCGTCCACCTATTCGGCGGCCTTAAACTGGACCAGGCCACCACTGCACGAAGGTGGGAGGCCAGGTAATATTTGTAAACGTCCGGAGCTCCTAGTCCTCCCCGGCTTCTGGGGGAAAATATCATGAGCTTGCCACTCTATGTGCCCCGTCCTTCCAAATAAAGTTAAGAAACCATTGTTTAATCAGTTTTAATTGGGCCATAGGAATAGGGATAGGCAGGGTTTCAAAAAAATACAGTAGTTTTGGCATAACTGACATTTTCAACAAATTAATCCTACTGATCCAGGATATTGGGAGGGGATTCCATCGAGACAGCATGGCCTTGATGTCCTTGAACAGGGGTATATAATTGGCTGAATATAGGGATGAGTACAGTGGTGTGATTTGTACACCCAGGTACTTGAGAGATGAGGCGCACCAGCGATAGGGGTAAGAGTTTTGGAGTGATAGAAGGTCTGCAGGTGGTATATGTAGCGGTAGGGCTTCGGTTTTAGACGTGATCATTTTGTATCCAGATAGAGAGCTAAACTGGGATAGGAACGGGAGGGATATATGTAGGTTGGTAAGAGTCAGAAGTACATCGTCCACAAATAGAGATAGTTTAAAATCCCTGTGATGCATAGGGACCCCTCGGATGGTAGGATGGGATCTTATAGCCTCTTCTAGGGGTTCTAGGCATAGGATGAAAAGAAGTGGGGAGAGAGGGCAACCCTATCTAGTGCCAATAGACATTGGAAAGGATCGGGACGTGAAAGAAGCCATTTGGACTTGGGATGAGGGGTTGGTTTAGAGGGTTTTTAGGGCCGAGATGAAGGGACCGTGGAAACCAAATTTTGTAAAGGTGACAAACATGTAGGGCCAACTTAATCTATCAAATGCCTTTTGGGTGTTGAGGCTGAGGACAAAAGCAGGTCTATGTACTCTATTCAACATATCAATGAGGTCAATAGTGCACTGATATTGCCACCCACATGTCTAGTGGGGACAAAGCCCACTTGGTCTTTATCAATCACTTTTTCAAAAATTGGGAAAGACGGTTAGCCAAAATTTTTGTAAATAGCTTATAATCTGAGTTTAAAAGCGCTATCGGCCTGTAGCTATCTGGAAGCGACGGATCTTTGTCCGATTAGGTATAACTGTGATATAAGAGTGTAAGAACTGCTGATTGGGGGACTCGCCCTGAAGAAGAGAGTTATATAAGGATACTGGATGAGTTGATAGAATTGGGAGAAATGTATTGTAGTAGGAGTATGGTAAGCTCTTAACAGTATTGGCTAGTTCCTCCACGGTAATGGGGACGTTCAGTGCATGCACATCCGACCTGGTTAGTTTAGGCAAATTCAAGTCTGACATAAACGCCTCGAAAGGCTCCTGGTCAAATGGGGAGTGTGAGTTGGGATTAAGGCAGTTGTAGAGTTTATCTTAAAACTCACCAAAGAACTGGGTCATGGTCTGCAGGCAATCAGTGGGGCACCATCCGGTCATTTGAGGTGATCCGGGAAGAGAGAGAAGGCCTTGGATTGAGCCTGGAGACCAGCATTCTATGTGGCTTATTGGAAAATTCGTAAAATTTTAGTTTTGCCCATAAGAGGGTTTTATCTATGGTTTACATGTCTAGAGATTTTATTTGATTGTGCAGCGAGGTTACTGCCCACAGTCAAACCACCGAGGGAGATTCAGCGGAACATTCAGCGGCTAGCAGTTTGGTTAGTAAAGAGGATTTCAAGAGGGCTGCATCCTTCTTTCTTTGTGAGCTTACAGAGATTCACTTCCCCCTGAAGAACACCTTGTGAGCCTCCCATAAGGTGGATGGACTGGATATGGAACCCGTATTTAGCTGGAAGTATTCAGTTAGCGATTGGAAGAGTTTATCTTTGGTTTCAGGATGTTATTGCAGAGATTCATTAAGTCTCCAGTGGCACTTCCTGGGAAATGCAGCTGAGAAGCAAAGATCCAGGGTCAGGGGAGCGTGATCCGACCAGGTAATGGGGCCCAGGTAGGATGACACTGTATGAGGTAAAAGGGGGCTGTCACAAGGAAATTGTTCAATCTAGAGAACATCTTAAGTGGGTGAGAGTAAAACGAATATTGTTTACCAGTGGAATGTTTGATCCTCCATGCATCAAATACACGGTGGCTTCGTGTCAATTTATGAAAGAAAGTGGCCAAGGATTGTGTTGCGAGGGGTAGTGTAGAATTGAACAAAGATTTCCGATCTTGAGTGGGAGAGAGGACAGCATTAAAATCTCCCCCAATCACCATAAAAGGCTGAGAAAAGTGTTGCAGCCGTTCAAATGCATCAGTAAGGAATTTAATCTGAACCATATTTGAAGCATTTACATTCATTAGTGTTATAGGATCAGACAAATAGGTACCTTGCAGTATTATATAACGACCGTGGGGATCTAAATGGTTGGACTTGATCTGGAGAGGACAGGAGCATCTGATCAGCGCTGCAACCCCAGCCTTTCCAGATGAGTCAGATGCCATACAAGACACCGAGAAATACTTAGAAGCAAATTTCAGGGATCCCCCAGCACGGAATCACAGTATCACATCCGCGCCGGAGGCCATGAACTCCTTTAAAGCCATCCATCGTTTTTTGATGGAATTCAGACCTTTCATGTTATAAGACAGCAGTTTCAAAGCCATAGTATAGCAGTGAATTTTAGCCAGTGAACCTTCAGTATATAGGGCGATGGCCCATCGGTACAGACACACATATATAGCCTTATAACAGGTAGTAATCTATTATGCCACATAGAATAAAAAAACTGAGAGTAGTCCAGAGAGGCATCTGCATCTCAGGAATCCTCAGCCACAGCCAGAGGACATGTGGGGGACCAAAGCAGTCTCCAACAAGGGGAAAAACGTGACGTTTCGCCACGGTGTTCCGCATCTAGCTTTATCAAACCTGGAACTCCTCAGAACTTTGTAGAAGTTAGCAAGTAGAAAAAAAACAAAAAACTGTTCAAAAACAGTTAAATGCACCTTCATGGGTGAAGGAAATAGAAGGCGAAACAGTCCCTTGAAGGGGTCGACGGGGAGTTGGGTTCCCATGTGGGAAGGAAGAAGGGCAAAAAGGATGACTCCCAGTAGGTCAAGTAGGTAGCCTGGTACGTTGAGAGTGCTGGAGTGTGGAGTAGGCCCTCGATCCCCTTCCTCTCACTGCTGTCCAATTCTTAGAAGGAGCTGGCGGAGGGCGTGGGGTGGCAGGTGCAAACTGACCTTCTTCTGCAGGCAATGGCGGGAGGCCTAGGCTCTTGAGAAAGGCACCTCCTTCCTGAAGGTCTCTAAGGACATGTTGGACACCATTCTTAGTGACATTGAGGCGAAAGGGGAAGCCCCAATAATAGGGGCCCTTGCCTAGTTGAAGGTGAGAGGGGATGAGCCATAGTGAGCGGCGTTTTGGCCAGGGTGTAGCTGGGATACAGAATATTTAAGGAAGGCATTCTCCTCTTCTAGAGCCTGAGCATAGTGCAACGTTTCATCAGACCTAATTTCCAAGGTAGCTGTGCGCTCTCCCAGTGGGTCTGTCTCACCCCTGAGTTCTCTGGAGATCTTCCCCATCTCCTGGGCAATGCCTCTGGTGAGCTGTTGGGCCAGAGCCTGAAGTTTAAGATCCAGCATCTCAGGCGTTAATACAGGCTGAGGACAAGGGGGATATATGGGGGGAGAGCCTGCTGAGAGCCATCTTCCGCCATCACAGTACTGACGTAATCCTCCAGGTCTCCTTGTGAAATCGAGCCCAGGGATTGGGTCCTAGTCAGATAGTGATCCACAGTGGAGGAGGGCCGCGGTGTTTGTGTGGCTTGGTAGTAGGATCGCTGGTCCCCAATTTTTCCCATGTAGAGCTAGGAGATCCGAGGAGTTGTGGTAGCTTACCCCCGTTGCGATCGGTTGGTGTTGAAGCTGTACAGGGGCTGCGGAACACGGAGCGGGACCGGAGCTCACAGATCATGCGTCCGCCATCTTGAAGAGCTGCACATGCACTCCCAGAAAGTCACTTTTTATCACCTTCCTCCCTAAACTGGCCAAGAATGGAATTAAATTTGAGCGCTTTAGCAGGGACCAGACAAATTTCAATCCATTTGTGGCTGTCTAAGCTTGGAAGAGGTCAGTCCCCGGATCGACTTTTGAATGGGAACATTGGAAAACATTGTATACACATTCAGTGTATTCTAGCAGTGAGTTCCTCTGTCAGAATACAATGTCCTGGTAACAGGGGGGGGGGGGGTTCCTCCATCCACCTTAATTGGATGAGGAAATCTGTTTATTTATTTATTCTTGTTTAGCTCATTTCAATTTTTCATAGCGTGGGGAAGAATTAGAACATTTATCAAGTTTATATTACTGTCTGTGTTCTTGGTGAGAAGATATTCACGTACTTTCTGCTAGGATGGAAGCAATTGAAAAGCAAGAAAACACTGTTGCTGTTCTCACAGATTTATCTGGCTGTTCTCTCTTCATCAGCATTTATTTTTATACATATATTTTTTAGGACCTACTGCTGATTTAGTATATTTGTCCTCCAATTGTGTGTGTGTTTTTGAGGTATCCTTCACCCCTAAGCCCTGTTTCTGGTTTCAGTACTGAAAAAAAATTTTAAAAACATGTTAATGACTGAAGAGACAGAGAGGCTAAATGGTGATTTAGAGGTTTATATTACCATGTGTGTTCTTGTTGGGAAGATATCAACTTACTTCTTGCCAGGAATTGAAGCAGTTGGAAATCTCTCCAACGGTAACACAGGCAAAAACATAAAAAAAATTTCCAGTGGAGGTTAGAATTTCTGACCATATTTTTACTGTTCATTTTTATCCAGTGACAAATGCATCCTCGCATTTCTTGTACTGGTGTCCACAGAGACAAAATGTAAGGAAAGATTTTCACAGTAAAGTCAGAGAAAAAATTAAAACATATCAAAAATGTAAACTTTTCCCCAATCTATCCAAAACTAAGAAAACAAATCAATTTGGAAGGAGTTAGGCTTAAAGTTATTTTTCAAGCTCTGTGTATACACAAGCTAAACCGGGAAGTCATTGATTTCCTAAAGGTAGTTCTAACCCAGTTCAAGCAACATGTGGCAGGACTATGTAACCCTTTGTTCATGACGCTTTGTGTTTCATTCTGGGAGCGACATTTCCACTTGACAATATGTCAGTATGTTAATTAATGCAGCATTTTGAAACCACAGAGACAAAGTAAGAAGATTAGTGCTTTGCATATTTCCCGATGTTACTAGTCAGTGTTCTGTTGTGAATAGGCTGGCTTCAGCTCTGAACTATTCAGGGACATACTTATTTTCCCACTAAACCTATAGTTTATGAGAACAATTTTGCAGTAATAAATCCTCAGGGAAAGCAAATGATATGTGTGTCGGATTTCTGCGGTGCATTATTTACAAATCTCTTATTTGGCACTGCTGGTTAAGAGCAAGGTTATAGGAAAGTAGATTTTCCCTATAATATAAAACACAGCATCCAAGCAATATATTCATTTGCAAAAACACTGTGTTCTCCTTCATTAGAATGCTGCTTTAAAATGTGGAAAAAAGTGTTCGATAACATGTTGTTATCACATTTCACAATTTAAATACTCAAGTGTGTGGGCCTCAAATGATTGTCACAGACTAAATGCATGACCTTAGAAGTAAATTAGTCACCTTGCAAGAGAATAATTAACATTTCTGCCCATTTTGTCTGGGTTCTAGAGAGAAAAATAATTTATCACATGATCACAATTAATATTTCACATTAATTTAACTTTCAAGCAACAATTGTATTATTGATAGTACATATAGATAGTAATATAAACATGAATAATTTTCAATCTTGCTCTTCTTCTAATGTCACAATTTATTTTAATAAGTGGAATGCTACATTATATATAAAAGATCCAATTTTCTGAGCTACATCAGAATCTCAGATTGTTAGTCAGTCCTTGCAATAAAAAATGTTTAGGCTGTAATTCACTTTTGAAGGATGGTTAGTCTGCCTATCTATGCCACACAGGGGTATTGGAACCGTGTCTGCACTGCTGGGTGGATTGCAACACCTTGAGTATTACAGTATTGACATTATTTAAGATATGTCTAAAAAGACACCTCTGTTTGCAGCTCACGGTCCCAATGTGTTTACTAGGGGCAACAATCCCAGGGATCCTCCGCAGGGAAAAATGCCTCATACATACTATTTGTGTATCCACCCTGTGGGCCATTGCTCTCCATTGGAAATCCCCTGTAGTTCCTCTTTCCTCCATACTAAACAGATTGATAATGGAAAGGATCTTGTATACCCCACAAGATAAGTCGCACCTGTTCGATTGCAGATGGGAAGCCTGGACAACACATAGGCACATTTTGTTAGCACAGGACTAACGGCAGTTCAGGGTTTTCGTTAAGTCTTACGGCTTGATACTTTTGTATGTACCCTTTCTATGGTATTTTTACCGTATGCTTCGGATTGTTCTTTATTTCACTTTTTTATGTCATTCTTTGGATATCATTGATTCGATGTACACTGTTACATGATTGTATGATTTTGTTTTTTATTCTTTTTTATTTTACCTTCTTCGAAAAATAAAAAACATTTGTAAACAAAAAAAAAGACACCTCTGAGGATGTCAGATTATGACGAAATGCATAGGTTGAGATGTGACCACATGATGTAAGTACGCCACATGCTGCAGCCATCTTTGGAAATTTTGTTTGACATGATTTTTATGCTTGTGAGTGCAAATCTTTTTGAATAAATTAGCGATTTTAGCTTCCCAGACGTACTGCACCATTGTATTGTTATTTACATCCCTTTGAGGTTATCCTGCATCTATCGGTGGTAGTGAAATTATTCCAGGTGCATCCTATTGAAGCAAAGTGCAGTGATGGACTTTACAGTGAGGCTGATGATGATTCATCCAGCCTTTGTTTTCCACATGCCAGTGTTGACCTCTCTATAACTTGAGGGTCAAAACAATATGGTAAGCATGTTAGTTTTCTGTCACAGTGGTGACGATTAGATCTCACTTTTCTCTCACTGATGCTGGTGTGTGGGGATCCTCTTATCAAAACAATATGTGGACTTTTTTAATGCTTTATAGAGACTTTTAATGGTTCAATTGGTTCTGCCCCCTTTGTATTTTGTATATTTTCCTGGTGTGTAATCAAACCATTGGTGCTGGCTGCCTATATATGTTTTTATCCAGGTTTTTTTTATCAATGGCAGATATTTCTTTCTGTTTCTAACAAGATATGTCTAGCTGGTGGCCCTGAGTGAAGCTACTTCAATATTCAAACACTAATCAGTGTAGAATTTGCAGTCAATGACACATGCTGGGCATTATATAGCTATCTGCTCTACCTCCAAGTTCCTTTGTGGCTCTGAGATTTCATGTGATCAAATGTCAAAAGCCACAAAGGAAACTGATGTTGGAAGACATGAAAAGGTGAGTTACAATAGGCTACGTGTCACAATGCCCAGCAATTACTACAGTACTATAGTACACATTTGGGAAAGTTCACTTTCTTGAACTCAAACAAATCTAACCTACCATGAAAGGCTAGTTGGTTCTGTTTGTCCCCAAAACCAAAAATTCACAGTCCTCCCCTGATGCTGAGTCATAGGTATATGTAAGGTCCTTGTTTTTGCCCATTGCTGTTTAAGCAACTCTGTCGCTTAAATTAAAATGTCAATAAAAGAGCTCCCTGGAAAGAAGAAAGTGAATACATATCTATAATACTGCTTTTGCTGCTGAACATAACTTTAATGCACAGAAATATTTCTTGAGATTATTAGAATTTAACACATTAGAAGTGTCACTCTCCTGGTCCTCCATTGCACTCCATTGTTCCTCCCACCAACTTCTACATGACTACCTGACGACTATATCCCATGCTTGATGAAGGGGTCCTGCACGACCCCTAAATGTTGCAATTTTCCACTGTGATCTGATGACTCTAATCCATTTTTGGACGCTATTTTGAAGATTCATGGTTTGCTGGCAATATATGATTTGCTTCTACATCACTACAGGACACAATAGTGAAGTAGGGGTTGGAAGGAAGAATAACTTCATGGGATTATTCATCTGTGTAAGAGCAGAGTTTGGACGCATGGGCAGCAGGAGCGGTAGGTATTTACTTTCTTCTTTGCAAGGAACTTTTTTATTGGATCTTTGATTTTTAAGTGACACAGTTACAAAAAAAGCCTAACACCAAAGATAGAACTATGGCTTTGAATAAATCATTTGCGCATCCTCAACTGCAGCTGAAAAAGGCTTTACTATGTTTAATCAATGATCTGCTAAGTACATGACAGTTAATAAGATATTGCCAATGCTTAGATTTTACAACAGTGACTTAAAAAGAGCTGAAAGCATAGGATCAGTATGACAACCAGACAACAGGCTAGTTATAGGCTGGGGTGGTTTCCATTTTTTTGCACAGTTGTTAAATTGGTGCGGGGCAGCCCTGTACCTTTATGGAGGGGTGGGCTCCCTACAGACATACATGCTATTAATCTGTCCATTATTATGTATGTGCTCCAACTTAGGAGACACTCAAAATTATAGAGTTAGGACTGCAGTACACTGGGGTGCTGTGATGTGGCTACTGTAGCCTACACATACATTTGCAAATGTGTGCAAATGAAACCCCTTGTTTTTAATGCGAAGTGTTAGACAGGGTCATTTCAGTTTGCTGCAGGCTGACTGGTAAGTGAGCTGGGAATTTTGTTTGTTTTTGTTTTTTCAGTATGATAACCAGGCAAGCAAAAAAAGCCCATGTGTTTATCTCATAACAGACTTGTTTAATGCAATTGGAACTCCTCTTTTAAATGACAATTTTCTTCATTAAAACCTTCGGAAAGGCTTTTTACCCTGATGCTGCTCTCAATAAAGTGCAGTTTATTACATTTCCTTTTTTTAATGCATTGAATAGTCTAAATTATTGAGAGCCTGCATGTTTGATGATTATGTGGTAAAAAGTAATATTAAAACAATATTTTTTAAAAAGGGTAAAATCTACAATCTTTTCCTGCCAAATAATTATTGAGGTATTGGATAATTCTGTTCTTGTACTGGGATACATTCCAAAATAAGTTCAGAAAAGTTCAAATACATACCATTAAAAGAACATGCCTTGGATTTGCCAAGCGTTACATGTTTAAACATTCATCATTTATTAGGAGGAGAAAATACAGGATTAATTTGCTTTGCCACCAAAATACTCTGATCAGAGCTCTCTGCCATTGACAGAAGCTGGACCGACATACAAAAAGGCCGAATGTCGGCCATTTTTTTTAACCGGCTGTTGTCTCCTGACATTTGGCCCGTGTGTACACGGCTTATGTTATTACTGTATCTTTTCATAGACTCTTTAAGAATAGATAAGTACACTTGCCTACCCTGCCTGTTCTTTCTGAATAGAGCTAATATTTACTCCATCAAGAAAGACATGGGCATCTATAGTGTTTACCTCCTCCAAGTTGAAGTCTACCTCCTGTTGGTTACATTTGCACAGTGATCACTCAAAGACTTTTAGGGCACTTTCACACTGGGGCGGGGGGGGCGTTAGCGGTAAAGCACCGCTAATATTTACCACTTTTAACCCCCATTAGTGGCTGAATAAAGGGTTAAAAGCGCCCGCAAAATGCCACTGCCGAAGCGCTTTGCAGGTTTCTTGGCAGTGCTGCCCATTGATTTTGATGGGCAGGAATGGTGGAGGAGCGGTGTACACACCTCACCTCCACCGCCCGAAAGATGCTTGCAGGACTTTTTTTAACATCCTGCAAGTGCACCGCCCCAGTGTGAAAGCACTCGGGCTTTCACACTGGGGCTGAAGGGGAGGCATTTTTCAGGTGCTATTTTTAGCCCAAAAGCACCTGAAAAACTCCCCTGTGTGAAAGGGATCTTAAAGGCTCAGATATGGGGGCACTGAGGGTCTACAGTCTTGGGAGATGGCCTTATACAGTGCATTGCAAAGTCCAAAACCCCCACCCTCTAAAAAAATGAACTTTAAATAATGTATTCAGCAAAAGTATTCACCCCCTTGGCTTTTTACCTATTTTGTTACATTACAGCCTTTAGTTTATGTTTTTTTTAATCTGAATTATATGTGATGGATCAGAACACAATAGTCTAAGTTGGTGAAGTAAAATTAGAAAAATATATACATAAAACAATTTTTTCAGAAATAAAAAAAAGATAATTGGCATGTGCATATGTATGTATTCACCCCCTTTGTTATGAAGCCCATAAAGCTCTGGTGCAACCAATTACCTTCAGAAGTCACATAATTAGTGAAATGATGTTTACCTGTGTGCAATCTAAGTGTCACATGATCTGTCACTACATATACACACCTTTTTGAAAGGCCCCAGAGGCTGCAACACCTAAGCAAGAGGCACCACTAACCAAACACTGCCATGAAGATCAAGGAACTCTCCAAACAAGTAAGGGACAATGTTGTTGAGAAGTACAAGTCAGGGTTAGGTTATGAAAAAATTTCCAAATCTTTGATGATCCCTAGAAGCATCATCAAATCTATCATAAACAAATGGAAAGAACATGGCACAACAGCAAACCTGCCAAGAGACAGCTGCACACCAAAACTCACGGCCTGGGCAAGGAGGGCATTAATCAGAGAGGCAGCACAGAGACCTAAGGTAAACCTGGAGGAGCTGCAGAGTTCCACAGTAGAGACTGGAGTATCTGTACATAGGACAGCAATAAGCCGTACGCTCCATAGAGTTGGGCTTTATGGCAGAGTGGCCAGAAGAAAGCCATTACTTTCAGCAAAAAACAAAATGGCACGTTTTGAGTTTGTGAAAAGGCATGTGGGAGACTCCCAAAATGTATGGAGGAAAGTGCTCTGGTCTGATGAGACTAAAATTTAACTTTTTGGCCATCAAATAAAGCGCTATGTGTGGAGCAAACCGAACACATCACATCACCCAATGAACACCATCCCCACAGTGATGGTGGCAGCATCATGCTTTGGGGATGTTTTTCAGCAGTCAGAACTGGGAAACTGGTCAGAGTTGAGGGAAATATGGATGGTGCTAAATACAGGGATATTCTTGAGCAAAACCTGTACCACTCTGTGTGTGATTTGAGGCTAGGACGGAGGTTCACCTTCCGGCAGGACAATGACCTCAAACACACTGCTAAAGCAACATTTGAGTGGTTTAAGGGGAAACATGTAAATGTGTTGGAATAACCTAGTCAAAGCCCAGACCTCAATCCAATAGCAAATCTGTGGTCAGACTTAAAGATTGCTGTTCACAAGCACAAACCATCCAACTTGAAGGAGCCGGAGCAGTGTTGCAAGGAGGAATGGGCAAAAATCCCAGTGGTAAGATGTGGCAAGCTCATAGAGACTTATCCAAAGTGACTTGGAGTTGTGATAGCCGCAAAAGGTGGCTCTACAAAGTATTGACTTTAGGGGGGTGAATAGTTATGCACATTCACTTTTTCTGTTATTTTGTCCTATTTGTTGTTTGCTTCACAATAAAAAAAAAAACATCTTCAAAGATGTTCTGTAAATTAAATGAAGCAAATCCTCAAACAATCCATGTTAATTCCAGGTTGTGAAGCAACAAAACACGAAAAATGCCAAGGGGGTGAATACTTTTGCAAGGCACTGTATATATATATATATATAGTTTTGAGGGAGCATGCAATTGGCATGCTGACTGCAGGAATGTCCACCAGAACTGTTGCCCTTGATATGAATGTTTATTTCTCTACCATAAGCCGTCTCCAAAGGCATTTCAGAGAACTTGGCAGTACTTCACAACCACAGACCATCTGAGGCCAGCCACCCGGACAGGTGCAGCAACAATTGATTTGCATAACCAAAGAATTTCTGCACAAACCGTCAGAAACCATGTCAGGGAAGCTCATCTGCATGCTTGTCCTCATCGGGGTCTCGACGTGACTGCAGTTTGTCATCATAGCTGACTTGAGTGGGCAAATGCTCACATTCGATGGCGTCTGGCACTTTGGAGAGGTGTTCTCTTCACGGATGAATCCTGGTTTTCACTGTACAGGGCAGATGACAGACAGCGTGTATGGCATTGTGTGAGCGTTTTTCTGATGTCAACATTGTGGATCGAGTGGCCCATGGTGGCAGTGGAGTTATGGTATGGGCAGGCCATTCATCCACAAAGATCACCTCATGTTGCAGTATGATAATGCACGGCCCCATGTTGCAAGGATCTGTACACAATTCCTGGAAGCTGAAAACATCCCAGTTCTTGCATGACCAGTAATTAACCGGACATGTCACTCATTGAGCATGTTTGGGATGCTCTGGATTGGAGTATAAAACAGCGTGTTCCAGTTCCTGCCAATATCCAGCAACTTCGCACAGTCATTGAAAAGGAACAGACACAAGCTGATCAACTCTATGCGAAGGAGATGTGCTGCACTGCGTGAGGCAAATGGTGGTCACAACAGATAATTACTGGTTTTCAGACCCCCGACCCCCCAATACAGTAAAACTGCACATTTTAGAGTGGCCTTTTATTGTGGCCAGCCTAAGGCACACCTGTGCAATATGGATATGGATATGTTAAATGGAGAGAGGTAGGTGTGGCACTGTTCTAGGGTGCAATAATTGCATGGTCTATACAGAATATAATCATATAATATATAATGGACTATATATAATCACAGTATATATACATTTTTTTGCCATGAATTCTTTTTATACATAAGGATCACCAAGGCACGGTTTTGAAGAGCACTTGTCACTTTAGCTTTAATTTTGTGCTTCGAAGAATGTACTAAGGGTGAGTACATGGATTGAAAACTGGCTACAAGGGCGAGTTCAGAGGGGAGTACTCAGAATGGTCAGGGGTGGGTAGTGGGGTTCCCCAGGGTTCTGTGCTGGGACCAATCCTATTTAATTTGTTTATAAACGACCTGGAGGATGGGATAAACAGTTCAATCTCTGTATTTGCAGACGATACTAAGCTAAGCAGGGCAATAACTTCTCCGCAGGATGTGGAAACCTTGCAAAAAGACCTGAACAAATTAATGGGGTGGGCAACTACATGGCAAATGAGGTTCAATGTAGAAAAATGTAAAATAATGCATTTGGGTGGCAAAAATATGAATGCAATCTATACACTGGGGGGAGAACCTCTGGGGGAGTCTAGGATGGAAAAGGACCTGGGGGTCCTAGTAGATGATAGGCTCAGCAATGGCATGCAATAAAGCTAATAAAGCAAACAGAATATTGGCATGCATTAAAAGGGGGATCAACGCAAGAGATAAAACGATAATTCTCCCACTCTACAAGGCTCTGGTCTGGCCGCACCTGGAGTATGCTGTCCAGTTCTGGGCACCAGTCCTCAGGAAGGATGTACTGGAAATGGAGCGAGTACAAAGAAGGGCAACAAAGCTAATAAAGGGTCTGGAGGATCTTAGGTATGAGGAAAGGTTGCGAGCACTGAACTTATTCTCTCTGGAGAAGAGGCGCTTGAGAGAGGATATGATTTCAATTTACAAATACTGTACTGGTGACCCCACAATAGGGATAAAACTTTTTCGCAGAAGAGAGTTTAATAAGACTCGTGGCCACTCATTACAATTAGAAGAAAAGAGGTTTAACCTTAAACTACGTAGAGGGTTCTTTACTGTAAGAGCGGCAAGGATGTGGAATTCCCTTCCACAGGCGGTGGTCTCAGCGGGGAGCATTGATAGCTTCAAGAAACTATTAGATAATCACCTGAATGACCGCAACATACAGGGATATACAATGTAATACTGACACATAATCACACACATAGGTTGGACTTGATGGACTTGTGTCTTTTTTCAACCTCACCTACTATGTAACTATGTAACTATATATGATCACAGCACATTCATCCATGTTTGCATATGTATGTTGTCAGCACTTGTACACACCAGTGTATGCACCAAGCACATGACACTTTAAACACGTTTAACAATTTGATGTTTTTATTTTCATAAATTACATTGAGAGTATAATATAGGGATACACAGATTGTTACACAGGGGCATGCAATTATTGCACCCTAGAACAGTGCCACACCTACCTCTCTCCATTTATCACTTGCATTTACATTCCACCTAGGTCCAGCAGTCCATTTTCTTTACTTGTTGCCATAAGCGCAGGACCACCCATATATGATATATAATAAAAATATATATCTATATAGATACACATATATATATATATATATATATATATATATATATATATATATATATATATATATATATATATATTAAAATATTGACAAAAATTTGAGGGGTGTACTCACTTTTGTGAGATACTATACATACAGTGAGTACACCCCTCACATTTTTGTAAATATTTTATTATATCTTTTCATGTGACAACACTGAAGAAATGACACTTTGCTATAATGTAAAGTAGTGAGTGTACAGCTTGTATAACAGTGTAAATTTGCTGTCCCAGCAAAATAACTCAACACGCAGCTATCAATATCTAAACCGCTGGCAACAAAAGTGAGTACACCCCTAAGTGAAAATGTCCAAATTAGGCCCATTTAGCCATTTTCCCTCCCCAGTGTCATGTGACTCGTTAGTGTTACAAGGTCTCAGGTGTGAAAGGGGAGCAGGTGTGTTAAATTTGTTGTTATCGCTCTCACTCTCTCATACTGGTCACTGGAAGTCCAACATGGCACCTCATGGCAAAGAACTCTCTGAGGATCTGAAAAAAAAAAATGTTGCTCTACATAAAGATGGTCTAGGCTAAAAGAAGATTGCCAAGACCCTGAAACTGAGCTGCAGCATGGTGGCCAAGGTCATACAGCAGTTTAACAGGACAGGTTCCACTCAGAACAGGCCTCGCTATGGTCGACCAAAGGGGTTGAGTTCTCAGCATCATATCCAGAGGCTGTCTTTGAGAAATAGACATATGAGTACTGCCAGCATTTGTTGCAGAGGTTGAAGGGGTGGGGGGTCAGCCTGTCATTGCTCAGACCATACGCCACACACTGCATCAAATTGATCTGCATGGCTGTCGTCCCAGAGGGAAGCCTCTTCTAAAGATGATGCACAAGAAAGTCCGCAAACAGTTTGCTGAAGACAAGCAGACATGGATTACTGTAACCATGTCCTGTGGTCTGATGAGATCAAAATAAACTTATTTGGTTCAGATGGTATCAAGAGTGTGTGATGGCGACCAGGTGAGGAGTACAAAGACAAGTTTGTCTTGACTACAGTCAAGCATGGTAGTGAGAGTGTCATGGTCTGGGGCTGCATGAGTGCTGCCGGAACTGGGGAGCTACAGTTCATTGAGGGAACCATGAATGTCAACATGTACTGTGATATATTGAAGCAAAGCATGATCCACTCCCTTCGGAGACTGGGCCGCAGGGCAGTATTCCAACATGATAATGACCCCAAACACACCTCCAAGACGACCACTGCCTTGCTAAAGAAGCTGAGGGTAAAGGTGATGGACTGGCCAAGGATGTTTCCGGACTTAAACCCTATTGAGCATCTGTGGGGCATCCTCAAACGGAAGGTGGAAGAGCACAAGGTCTCTAACATCCACCAGCTCTGTGGTGTCATCATGGAGGAGTGGAAGACTCCAACGGCAACCTGTGAATCTCTGATGAACTCCATGCTCAAGAGGGTTAAAGCAGTGCTGGAAAATAATGGTGACCACACACAATATTGACACTTTGGCCCAATTTGGACATTTTCACTTAGGGGTGTACTCACTTTTGTTGCCAGCAGTTTAGACATTAATGGCTGTGTGTTGAGTTATTTTGAGAGGACAGCATATTTAAACTGTTATACAAGCTGTACACTCACTACTTTACATTGTAGCAAAGTGTCATGGTGATGTCATGCCTATCTATGTATGATGTCACAGCATGTCATTTTTACTGGGCGAGGGAGCCCAGTCATTACACATGGACCTTGCAAGGTCCAGTCTCAGAAGTAGGTGACTAGGAAAGGTGTATGTTAAAATTGAATCTAATAAACAATCACGTATATGGAGACAATACACCTACATTTGATTTTGTAATCAAAATAGTATATTTAGTCTAGAATAAATAGATAAGGATTGAGAAACTCAAAAAATAGGTGGACTTTGTGGGCACATATGAGAGGAAACCTTGTTAAAAAATTATAAATTTTATTACAACATGATTAAAAAACATTAGGAATTATATAATCAACACCCTATGTGGACACAGTTACCAGTTACCCAATAAAGCAGTTATGAATGTTGTATCTAGGTATGAAAATGATGGTAATAATATATTAAGTAGAAAAAATTTAGATCTAATGATTCCTTCACACTTTCTTGTCGACGTGTTTTGCTAAATATTAGCTTCCTTAGGACAGATACTGGGTAGGTGCTGGTATAATTAAAAACAAAGTAGAAAGTTGTATATAAGTATTACATATAGTGTACATCTATAGAAGCACAAACTGTATTTATTGCAAAAAATATTTCCAGAAGCAACAACACATAAACATACAGACAAGTTAATCTACAATAACAAGTACACATAAAACACACTCAATTTACCAAAGCATAAGGCATTCAGTATCTATGTATTTGCTGTGTTTCGTGTGTGCTGTGTACCTCTGCATTTGGCTGGATTACAAGCTTTAATGGGAGAGGCATACAGTATATGTGTTTATTTATACCCTAATCTGCAATGCATAGTTGGGAGTCAATAGTTACCTTAATTAGACATCATGGTTATATGCATTTCTCATAGAGATAGGTAGGATATCTGGAGCCCCCTGTTGGTCAGCCTCCCTATAAGCGGCAGCAAGTCCATAAGGGGCTCAGGGGCGCCACCCCCCCAACCTCCATAAGGGGCGCTGGACAGATGGATTTCTATGGAATTATTTTTGTGAAGCACATGATTAGAGCCTGAGGCTCTAATTGGCTTCAAAAAGGTTGGGCTCGGGGTGCAGTGAGCCAACCCGCTTGTGATATTAGTGAATGTTGATTCACTATTGTCTTCCTGCTTCTCCCCCCAGCCAATCTGGACAGGAAGCGGGTCCTAAGACCGGATTGGCAAGGAGGAGAAGCAACCAGATTGGTTGGAAGGAGAAGCCGGGGAAGCAACCGAAGCCATCCATGACCTGGATGGGGTAAGTGCGGGGATAGTGGGCTGGCAGGGGTGGGGGTTTTTTGCCGCCCCCCCAAAAAAATGGAGCACCAGCTGCCACTGCTCCCTATATGTGCCCCTACACTTTCCCTTGGGATGCCCCTGGCTTGAACTCAGGAGTAAGGATCAATTACATGTATTTTGTTCATTTTAATTTTTTAGGTTATGTTATCTCTTTGTTTACCTGTAATAAGCAGTATTATCACAGTAAATGGTATAATTAAATCAATGTGGTAAGCAGGGTGACATCATCTCATGTTAGCAACAAATCACATTCACTATCATGGTACAATGGTTAAAGAAGACTGTGTCAATAATTCTTGTTAAATATAACAGTCAACAGGTTATATATCACGTATATAACATTGCACATGATTTTACCAAGGCTCATCCCATGAACTTCACAGTAACATCAAGCATTCTATTCAATGTGAAAAAAAAAAAGAAACACAAATACGTTGTTCAATGATAAGCTGGTAGGATTCACTTACACTGACAAGCAGAGAGCAAAAACAGTCTGTCATATTTTATTCCATTGCAATAAGAAATCATTGAGTTCTGGACGTATACATTGCAAGCACGTACCCAAAGCTGTTTACGAATGGCAGTATTTGCATTTTAATGTGTTGCAATAAATTTTTCTTGCATAAATCTGAATGTCATCTCATAACCCATTTTGACATAGTGCAAGCAAACAGACTGAAAAGGAAAACAGCATCCTATCTATTCTCTGATTGCAGAAGGTAATGAGTTAATCTTCTACAGAAAAAAAAAATATTTTTTTTTTAAATCAGGCGAATGGGCTTTGTAATTCATATGAATGTGTCTCACTGTAAGGTAAATTTTATGTATGCAAACACTAAAAGATGGAACCATCTATGGAAGTGCTTTTTGCTCGGTGTTCTAGCTTTGAATAAATCCGCCTTCCCTTCTGCAACAATTTAATTTTTACTATGAAGCTAACTGATGCATCATAACCATTTGTGAGTGCTGGATTTTCATTACCTATATTTGCTTTCGCGCAAGCTAATCCAGCCTACTTTAACTTACTGTAGCATGAAAAATACCTTGCATTCTTTAATATCCTTGCCTGGCCAATACGTCAATCAGGTCGCAGCCGCGTTATGCAAAAATATTTTCTCTGCAAATATTATAAGAGTTGAAATAAACCAATTAAGCAAAAAGCTTATTGTTTCAGTTTGCATAAAGCAAGGGGCAAATATTTAAGGCAATTACAATTAAGTACCAGGATAGCTTCCAAAATGTGCTCACTATGGTAAATTCAAGTGAAAAATCCAATGCAGGCCCTGATTAAAACCTAGCCAAGCAAAGCATTGCAGATTACCTAGATTCCAATTAAATGTGACAAATGAATACTTGACAGGTTTCAATTTCAATTCTACACCTGTCAGAATGATCCATTAATATTGTAGAAGAAATTACCAGAATTCAAATCCAAGCAATACAATTGGCATTATAGAGCTAGATTTATGGTTTCAAAGCTGTAATCAGAGACTTGTCTCAATTGAACTGCAAAAGTTGTTTCATTCCACTCAAGGAGCAAATGTTAAATAAGTAGTTTGAACAAACAGACAGCTTTACAATGAATGGGTACTGTCTTGCTATGAAATTAGAAGTGTGTGTTTTTCCTGAAGCAATCTGAGTTGAGAACCAAAAGAAAATTTAAGGAAATGACAAGGTAACATCGAACTGTAGACTACTACAACAGTTTTGTAAACATTATACCATATCATTTAAATTTCATTAAAAGTTTGTATTTGTTCAAGACTAAATCTAACCTCTTGAAAAGTTAGTGAAAAGAACCGCTGCTCGCAAGTAAGTAGAATGGACCATAATCCTCATAGCATGCTGCAACCAGTGGGATGCACACCCTGCCACTGCCAGCAGAAAACTAAATGGAACAAAGAAAGACGATCGGCTGCTCTCCCACACGATACAATGTTTTGACAAAGCACGATTCCCGTGTTAAACGCGTTAACCCTTTTGTTTCCCCTGCCCATGTTTGTTTGTTTTTACTATTTTTGACACAAAGCCGACATTGCATTGTGTGGGAGTGTAGCCGATCATCTTTCTTTGTTCTCTTGAAAAAATAACCACTTCAAAAAAGGACACTTTTACCCCATTCCTGCCCAAGCCAATTTTCAGGTTTCAGTGCTGTCGCATTTTGAATGACAATCACAAGGTCATGCAACACTGTACTGTTATGAAATTTCTATAATTTTTTCACACAAATAGAGTTTTCTTTTGGTGGTATTTAATCGCCACTGGGTTTTTTTTTAAGCTAAATACACAAAAAAAGGCCAAACATTTTTGAAAAAAAGGGGTTTTTCTTTGTTTCTGTTATAAATTTTGCAAATAAATAATCTTTCTTCATAAATTTCGGAAAAATTGTATTCAGCTACGTTTCTTTGGTGAAATAAATTCAAATCAGTGTATTTTATTTAGTCTGTAGGAAAGTTATAGTTCCTACAAACTATGGTATATATATATATATATATATATATATATATATATATATATATATATATATATGAAAATTGATCAGTCCTGATGTACTGATGGCCTATCTAATTTTTTGAGGCCCAAAAAAGCCAAGATAGTACAAATACCCCCAAATGACCTTTTTTGGAAAGTAGACTGTCTGGTATTTAGTAAGAGGCATGGCGTGTTTTTGAATTTTTTTTTTTTTTACATACTATCACCAGTGCAGTACAGCGTCAATATATAACTGGTTTGGCATTGACCAGGGACACTGACTAGTGACAGTATATAAAAAAAATAAAAATAATAATAATTGTTTTTTACATTTTTTAAATTTTTTTAAATTTTCTTTTTTTACATTTTTATTTTTACATACTGTGACCAGAGCAATACAGTATTACCAGAGTAACTCTGGGGAGTTGATCAGGATTTTTTTTTTTTTTTTTTACTGAATGACAGTGTGTAGACACTGTCTATTGTTGTGATGAGCTATGATTGGTCACAGCTAATCACACTAATCGATACAAATAGGCTGTGATTGGCCCTGTCTGCACCATGTGATCACTGTGACCAATCACAGCTAGCAACACAATTGTATACAATGAATGGCATGAAAGGAAGCCATTCACTGTTTACAACTGTTATGTGATCTGCTGTGATTGGTCACAGCAATCACACAACACTGGCAGTGGGCCAGTATTGTGATCAGTCATCCGCTGTGTCTGGTGGATGCAGTGGGTGACAGATAATGCCGGAGCAAGGCCCAGAGCAGCTGCACAAGGCATGTTCTAAGGAGGACGTCCTCCAAGAGAACAATGGCGTGGGCGGGAAGCAGTTAAAAAAAATGACTTTGTAATCTTTAATACACTGTAAATGTATTTTTAAATTAAAGCAATGTAAGTATCTGAATTTGACCTGGTATCAGCCTCTTGCAGTAACTGTAGAGCAAGATGGGTGTGTGAGAGAAAAAAGCAGAATAAGGAGCCAATCAGTTCATGTACTGACAAAAAGCATGCTGATAGGAAAGGAAAGCAGAATGACAAATAGACATTCGTTATCGTCTAAATGAATTTTCGTCTGAATTTCGGATTTTTCGTGTTTGTTTTAACAAAATGATAACAAACACGCAGAATACAAAATAGGAAAGATCCGAAATAAAAAAAATGCTTTATTTTCGTATCCATGATATTTTCGTATCATTGCGACAACCGTTCGATATAGATAGATAGAAGATTTGACATGACGGTGACAATAGCGATCTGTGTCTATCGAACCTGCAGTCGAATGTGCCTAACCTAACTCTATTAGTCCAAAATTATTCAATACAGAGAGAAAAGATTTGACATTTTACAGACAATAGTAAAAGAACTGTTAGTGGTCGCTGCTGGAATGGGTGGGGGAAGTAAAATGATGATCGCTATCGCTAGTGTGACCCAGAACCGTTAGGAGTGCAGAGCGAAAAGGAAGGAAGTTATATGCTTGAATTTTGATACAACGCAATTCCATTGGCTGTTGGGGTAGACCATTCGATATGAACAGAAACAAACAAGTATCACATCATTTGATAAGATCAAAAAATATGTATAATACCGTCCGACATGAATATTCGACGAAGCAGCTAAAAACCATACGATCGCCGCGAGCGGACATTTACGGTCAAATTCTCCGCCCATAGGCTACAGAAGAATTCTAATATTGTTTGACTAGTAATAATAATTAATAATTATAATTATTACTAGTCAAACAACATTAGAATTCTACTATAGCTTGTGGGTGGAGCACTCGACCGGAAATGTACGATCGTAAGGGTCGTATGTTTTTAGCTGCTTCGTCGAATCTTCATGTCGAATGGTATTATACATATTTTTGATCGTATCGAATGATGTGATATGTGTTTGCTTTTGTTGCGTCGTACAGTTTAGCTGCTTCGCCGAATCTTCTTATAACATCCGACAGACACCATAACCCGTCAATTGACAGATATGACCTTAATTAATTTGGATTTTCATACGAATACATTTTTAACGAAACAAAATAAATAAAAATGAGTTTCATCAGTAACTAAATAAATTTATTTTTCGGACGAAACCGAATTTCCCAAAAAAATATGTTTCAGTGTGCACATGTCTAGTGACAAAGAGTTGGGCTCCTCACAGTGCTGCTTTTCCTTTCAGTGTCCAATCACAGACTGGGATAAGTCCAGGATGACTTGGGCTCAGAGGAAGGGTATCGAATGATGCTGTCCATGAGACTGAGGACATCTAGCAGCAGAAGAAACACTGTCAGAGAAGCCTATGGTTCGAAGGTGAACATTGCCTGTTTATTCTTATTTTATCTTTTAATGGGCAATTCATTTTTAGAATTTTTTGGCTGGAGCTCTGCTGAGCTAAATATGATATAATGGCATAGAGTAACATATCTATAGTGCCCTCTCACCAGAATATACCACCTTGATAAACCCTGTTTGTGTCTAAAATGAGAATAAAGATGAACATTCAGGGCCACAATGTTATTCTTAGTCTGAAATAGCGCCTGCCATTGAGTTGTATCCCTTGAAGTAAAGGGACGGCAAATAGCTTTCTGTGGCATGCAAGCAATTGCTTTGACCATCAATCTTATATTTCATTTTTCTATTTAAATTCCAAAAGGAAAATAATATTGTAGATAAATGGTGTCCCAGAGGTGCAGGAGCTTGGGTATTTCTCGCACACAACTACAGTAATCAGGTGAAGTGTAGGAGACGGGAGCCTATCCCCTTTAGTAAAGGGAACATCATTTGAAAACATTGGCCTTGTCTGGCAGCACTACAAAATGGTACATGCAACTGCTATGGGGCACAGCAACATTAGGGGCATAGTTGAGAAGTATCTTGATATAGCGTGGTCTTACCCCAAAGGGTCCCGACACGCTTGGCGGAGTCCCTGGAGAAACCCAGGGACTAGGAGGAGACAGCAACAGGAAAGCAGCATGAAAAATGGAACCAGAAAGGCTACGCGGGAAAGGCTTGTGTGAAGAGCCAAGTCTTCAAATTCCTGCAAAAGACCAGGATGGTAGGGGCCTCCTGGAGCTCGGCAGGGAGGCTATTCCACAGCATGGCACCCTGGCGGGAGAAAGCTCGACCACCACCGGGTCTTCTTAGGCACAGAGATGTGGAGGAGGTCTCTTCTGCTCAATCTAAGTGATCTGCCCAGAACTCGTTTGTGGAAGCGTGAACAGAGGTAACTCGGAGCAAGGCTTCTCATGGTTTTAAACTTGATACAACTTGCTTTAAACAGAATACGATGGTAAACCGGCCGCCAATGCAAGGCACAAAGAATGTGGGTGATAAGATCCCTCAAAGGGAAACCCATAAGTAGCCTTGCCGCAGCATTCTGTATGAGTTGAAGCCTCTGCAGTATTTTCTTTGGCAATCCCAGATATAATGAGTTGCAGTAGTCATGGCACAGATGACGGTTTTCTTGTCCGGAAGATCCAGGTATTTGAACAACACCCTCAGGAGTTTTAGCTGCCAGTGGCATGCACTGATCATCTTATTTACCTTGTTTGGCAGCACTACAAAATAGTACATGCTACTGCTATGGGGCACAGCAGCATTAGGGGCATAGTACTCTCCGCCTACATAATTTATACAATTAGCATTTGATAAATAGGATTTGGATAGGTCAAGTAGAGATATAGTTTGGGAACCTCTAACAGAAGGTATGAAAGTGAGCCAAGGTCACTTCACAAATTGTTACACCCTTGAGCCTTACCCTACCACAATCACTTCAAATTTTCCTGTCTTTCCACATCTACTTCACTCTAATGTACATCACACAATATGTGCTACAGGGCCACCTCTCTTCTCTCAATGCGTGAATGTATCTATGGTTCCAATGTGGTAACTGAAAAATGGAAAAACAGAAAATGACAGGCTATGCTGACAGCAAGATCTCTAAGAGGCAAATGGAGATGGAGCGTGGGTGGGGGGAGTTTAAAGCATTTATTGCTTGTCTTTGTGTTTGATCACATAGCTGTACAACAGTTTATTCCCATACTGTACCTGGCAGAAGATTATTGTAAACCACTACTACTCAAACACTGGTTTTATGAATCTATAAATGGTAATATTGTATGCAAGACTTCTTAGTGATGCAATTGATTCGAGCATCATTGGTAATAATTGGAGAGTGTACCTTTTAACAAATAAGAAGTAATAAGCGCTGAAATGTTGTTAAAAATAACTATTATCATTGGATGCAGAGAACTTTTAGCAACCATGAACAAGTCTGTCACTTAAACATAAAAATCACTAAGTGCATGAAGGAGTGTAAAATACTGTGGGGAAGTGTATAATCTGATGTAGAGTAGAACTTGGAAAAGAACTAGATGCAGTAATGGGTGTAACTATAGCCATATGAGCCCACATGGTGGCCATTGCAGTCAAGTACCTTGAGTAGCTCTGTAGAATGGGGATGTTTATGTGTAGACCAACAACATTGTACAGCCATTATTTACATCTCTGAGAACATCCATGAAGCTGCTCCTTCAGTTCTGTCATAGTATTCTGTGGAAGTAAGCATGATGTACTTTTTTCCTTTTGCAATCCCAAATATTTAACTTAAGCTAATAATATAATAAATATTTTTCCCTCCCTTCCTGTTCATGTGTCATCAGCAGTAGAAATAGGAGGTGTGGTTGTCACAGGAAAGCACGAGTTGTGAAAAAAAGTTGCTCAAGTCCCTGTTGGAGATAATTCCTAATATTTCTTTTTTGGAAGTGAGAGAAAATCAGACAGTCAGCAAGAGAAACCTTAACAGGATTTTAACCTTTCTCTAAAACCATAAAACATTTGTCTACAGCTGATCATTGAAATATCAATGCATTTATCTGCAAAAAAAGTATATTTTAGAGTACATTGGTGAAAGATTTGATGAACAATTCACCCAAAGTTTGCTCAAAATGCTTTGGTTAACATTCACCCAAATCAAATCAAACATTAGTGGAAATTCACCCAATATTTCCCCAACATTCGACCAGTGAAAATTACATTTCCTGACTTTTGCAATCTGTTCTTTAGTAGGAAAATGTCTTTATTTTAACCACTTGCCAGGAAATATATGTTGCGGTTTGCAAGTGGTTTATTGGAATTATGGCTGAAGATATCAGCCATAACCCCGGTACCATTTTTTTCAGCCAGCAGCTGACTTTCACACGAAAGCATTCTGAGCAGCTCATGAGCTGCTGAAATGCTTTCTAAAGCAGCGGGATGGGACATCTCACTCCCCCACCGCTCGCTGGTGTTTCTCGGGCTTACTGTTCCTGCCAGTTTACCCATTGCTGCTCCCATAGGCAATCAAAGAGTATTTACTCTTTGATTCACTCTATGACCTTGGTAGACCTGAGCAATATCATGACGTCACTTCTGGTCCTGGCTGAAAGTATTTTTTTTTTCTTTTTAAAGCAAAAGATTACAATTTGTTTTTGATCTTTTGCCTTTAAAGGTAAAGGAGAGATTTGGGGTCTTTTTGACCCCAGATCTCACCATAAAGAGGACATGTCATTATTATTTCTATTACAAGGGATGTTTACATTCCTTGTAATAGGAATAAAAGTCATAAAAAAATAAAGGGACAGTGTAAAAATAAAAAATAAAAGTAAAATAAATAAGAAAAAAAAATAAAGTGCCCCCACCCCTCTGTGCTTGTGCACAGAAGCAAACACATACGTAAGTTGAGCACGCATATGTAAACGGTGTTCGCACCACACATGTAAGGTATTGGCAGGAATGATAGAGTGAGAGCAATAATTATAGTGCTAGACCTCCTCTGCAACTTTAAGCAGGTAACCTGTAAAGGCATTTAAAGTGTCGCCTATGGAGGTTGCCATTTTATTCCCTAGGGTCTGTGAAAATGTATAATGTTTGGGGGTTCTAAGTAATTTTCTAGCGAAAAATACTTACTGATTTAAACTTGAAAAACAAAAAGTGCCAGAATAAGCCTGGTCATCAAGTGGTTAAAAATCTTCCTAGTTAAGAAAAATGTGGAAAGGGTAAATATTACATTCTGTGCTCATTCTCCTTAGACTAAAAATGCAATGATTTTATATGAAGAGTCCTATAAGGAAAAAGGGAAAAAGAAAAAACAGCATGGTCTCCAAGCAGCTCAGCATACCAGGCACATGTGCTAGTATAGTACCTCTTTAGCAAGTGAGCAGTAAGGGTGCAGTCCACTGCAATGCTGATAGCAGCCCACTTGCATATTGGATAATGTTCTGAGAAGGTATCCCTCCCAAATCACCAGTGAGCTAGATAGAATCTGGCTATTGTATATACTTTTACTCTTTAAACACAAACAAAACATGGAATTGAAAGAATAAAGATGCCAAGGCTATAAATGTGCCTGAGGGTATTTTATACTTTCTATTCCCTACCTAAACAATTGCAGTGCAATCATTTTGAACCTATACTCTTGCTAAATCCAGAAGAGATAAGTGCATTGTCAGGGCAGCATTAATGAGTTTATATGAGAAAGCAATGGGGATAAAATTTGATCATTCTTCTTTAATTAAGAATTGACAGTCCCTAATGACATCATATTAAACCATATTAGTTTAACTTCAGTAAGTTAATCCTTTCCATTACATTTTCGAGATTCTTCGGCATCAACTTTCATTGTCACTGAAAAGAAAAAATTGACCATGGTGTAATCAATACCGTGCAGAAAATAGCGCAACTTCTTTGCTATTTTAGACAGTACAGCTGACGATGAATACATTATACTATTCATGAAAAATGTATGGAAAGGAGTGATTTTTTAATATCTTATTAAGTGTGACCTGAACAGGAAATTGAACTCCAACGCTCAATACGTCATTATCTTCACAGCTTCAATGTGTTTTTCTCCTGCCATTAAATATATTATAACTTGCAAACGTAGTGCATTCTCTATGCATTATTTGGGTTGTGACTCCTGAACCCACATTTGAATTGGTCCCGGTGGCGGTGTACTTTATGTCATTGCAGTTCACTTCTAGAGAGCTATAATAATTAGGATATTCACTGTAACACATCCCTCTATCTGCATTAAAACCACATGCTAGAGAATTATTTAACACAATGAGAAAACCACTTAGCTTCACAGGCTGCCCTGTCTAAAGAAAAAAAAAAAGAGTAAAGGTATATATATATATATATATATATATATATATATATTTTTTTTTTTTTTTTGGAATTGCTAAATAGGATTGCACTTTAAATGTGGCCTGTCATGCTTGTGGTAATATTATGTCATGGCTCATTACTCTTGGACCTGATCATAAATTTTACCCTATAGCCTTTCATTGCCAAAGCTGTTTAAAACTTGGTTGATTTCCAGGTATGTATTACAGTAGTGTGGTTTGATGGGTTTTAATTAAACTGAACACCCGCAGTGAAGTTTCCAGTGTGCTGAATAATTTTACATACTTTTCCAATAAGCCATGAAAGAATAAAGTCACAAAGAAATGGATGATAGTTAAGTCTGGCTCTTATTATATGCCATATGTCAGATAAAACAAAATGACGCAATCTTATTACTTATGTAAACAAAATCATTTTTTAAATCGGCAAAATGCATGAGAACATTCACTCTATTTATACTCAACTCCAGGCAATCAATTAAGAACACATGTTGAAATACATTTGCACTGTGCTACCTGACATAAAATTTGCAAAAATAATACATGGTCTCCTAACAGATAGCACCGCCAAGTCCTGGACCACCATTTCAGATTACATATGTGTATGCAATTAGTTGTGAATAAGGAATGATTAAGACCCCTGTAAGGTTTTTGTGTCTCTTTTGGGAGATTTCTGCACTCTTCCTGTCATGGTGACACAGCAGAAAGTAAGAAGAGACTTCTTCAATTTATGAGACATGTCCCCAGGAGAGGTTTCCTCTAAGCAATATTTCCTTTCACTGTCTATTTCTGCTACAAATGCAAAAAAATGTATTGGTTTACCATCGTTACCTGTGCCAGACACAGATAGTGAGGGTGAATCTACCCAGTTGGTGCCCAAGACAGCAATAAAACAGAACTAACAGAGGTTCTAACACTTCCACATTTTATTTTAAAAAGGTTTTTTTTTTCCCTATGATGCATTTCCTAATTAAATCAAAGGGGCAGTAAATGAGAATCAACCTTGAAGTTTAAACTGTTTGAGATTATATTATATGATTCATAACAATGTTAGTTGTAAAAAAGACATTTAAGGTGGTTCTAAAGGCAGAATTTTTTTTTATCTTACTGCATTCTATGCATTAAGCAGTCCCCTCAGCCCCCCTAATATTTATCTGAGCCCTATCTCGATCCAGTGATGTTGCACAAGAGACTCAGGTGCCCGGGACTTTCCCTCCTCATTGGCTGAGACAGCAGGGGGCACCATTGGCCAGGGGGAGCCAACAAGGAGAGAAAGGGGACAGGGCTGAGCCGTGACTCCATGTCTGAATGCACAAAAAGAGCAGCGGCTCAGCTCGGGTGCCCCCATAGCAAGCTTCTTACTGTGGGGGCACTCAGTAGGAGGGAGGGGCCAGGAGTGCCGACAAGGGAAATGAGAAGAGGCGGATATGGGCTGCCCTGTGCAAAACCACTGCACAGAGCAGGTAAGTGTAACATGTTTGTTATTTTTAATGAAAAAAAACAAAAACAAGACTTTAATATCACTTTAAATGATTTTTAAATTAATACAAAACTGATTTTTTTTTTTTACCATACCCCTGGACTTTAAACTTCTTTAGAACCTCTGTCACACGTGCATTGCCTTGCACCACAATGTACAGCAATATATTACCGTGTGTTGTGGTGCATTGCATTGGTAAAAAGGGTTGCATGTTCGTCTTTTTGGGCATTCTGGGGCATTGGCATTTGAATGGGCTGCCTTAATGCAACACAGGTAAATGCATGACATAGCGTGCATTAAGTGTGTTAATGTAATGCACCAGAACATGAAGGTATAAATGGGTTTTTAAAGGAAAAAAGACACAAATTATACTAGCATACAAAAAGCGCTCTATCACATTTGTAAATATTGTATATCACATCGTATATTATTATCTTTTTGTTTCTTTTTTTTTAGCTCAAAAGTGACAGTGACACAAAGCAATAGGTTGTTTGATGTCTACATTCACTGCACATGTTCGTCTTCTCACAGGCCAGATGGTGGGTGCACTGTTTGGTCCATCGTGTGTAGGCTGCTGGAGAAAATAATAGCTCTAGCATTAATGAATTGTTGATCGGCTGTACTGAAGCAGCTGTCAACTATCATCTTCACAAAAATAGGTATACTGATCATGTATACAAAGGCATACACATTGGCCATCCCTATGAATACATGGGTGTAATATAGCATACGCCTATGAGAGGGCCGTGTTTGCCCACTTCCGTGCATCCCCATGCAGACAGATCCATTTATTTCAATTGGAATACAGCAGCTGCACGGACACAGCCGCTGCTCTCAAGATGACCCCCATGATACCAGACATACACTGTCAGCATTCAGGACCGTGCAAGAGCGGATTTCTAATTGGGGGAAGCAGCGGTGTTCATGCAGTCACTGCATCCCAATTGAAATTAATAAGGATGCCTGCATGGGGATGCATGGACCACCTGTGCATCCCCGTGCTGGCAAATACAGCACTCGTACAGGTGTGTACTATAATTCACCTGTATGAAAGAGGTCTAACTATCCAAAACATAACACACCTCAATTATAGTTATGATGCCATCCTGTTTATAAGATGAGACCAATATTAGGCTTAAATTAGTGATAAGTTTCCTTAAAGTGGTTGTAAATGCATTCTATGCATGAAGGTAAAAAAACCTTTAGTGTGCAGCTCTCCCTAATACTTACCTAAGCCCAATCTCTATTCAGTGACGTGCACAAGACCCAAGGCTCTCCCAGGGCTCTCCCTCCTGACTGGGTGAGATGCAGCAGCAGGAGCCATTGGCTGTCACTGCTGTCAATTACAGCCAGTGAGGCGGGAGTGGGGGGTGGGACTGAGCTGTTTGGCTCTGGAGCAAGCACACACGAGTTCTTCCACAGCCAGTGGCTTGCTATGGGAGCACTCGGCAAGTGGGAGAGGCCCAGAGCACCGGCAGGGGACCCAAGAAGAGGAGGTTTGGGGCTGCTTTGTGCAAAACCACTGCACAGGGCAGGTAAGTATGACATGTTTGTTATTTTTTTAACCACTTCAGCCCCAGAATAATTTACCCCCTTCGTGACCAGGCCATTTTTTGCGATACGGCACTGCGTCGCTTTAACTGACAATTGCGCGGTCAATGCGACATTGTGTCCAAACAAAACTGATGTACTATTTTCCCCAAATAGAGCTTTCTTTTGGTGGTATTTGATCACCTCTGCTGTTTTTATTTTTTGCGCTATAAACAAAAAAAGAGCGAAAATTTTGAAAAAAAAAACACAATATTTTGTACTTTTTGCTATAATAAATATTCAAAAATTTAAAAAATATTTTTTTCCTCAGTTTAGGCCGATATGTATTCTTCTACATATTTTTGGTAAAAAAAATTTGCAATAAGAATATATTGATTCATTTGCGCAAAAGTTATAGCGTTATAGGGGATAGATTTATAGTATTTTTATTATTTGTTTTTTTTTAACTAGTAATGGCGGTGATCAGTGATTTTTATCATGACTGCGACATTGCAGCGGACAGATTGAACACTTTTGGAACTTTTTTGGGACCAGTAACATTTATACAGCGATCAGAGCTAAAAATAGCCATTGATTACCGTATAAATGTCACTGGCAGGGAAGGGGTTAACACTAGGGGGCGATCAAGGGGTTAACTGTGTTCCCTAGGTGTGTTCTAACTGTTGGGGGGTGGGACTGACTAGGGGAGGAGACCTATCAGTGTTACTACTTAGTAGGAGCACATGATCTGTCTCTACTCCCCTGAGAGAACTGGGATCTGTGTGTTTACACACACAGATCCCAGTTCTCGCTCTGTCACGAGTGATCGCGGGTGCATCGGCTCGTGCCTGATAAAGGGTCTTAAAGAGCCGACGTACAGCTACGATGGCTTGTGCAGGGGAGCCAACCTGCCGCAGTATAACTGTGGCGGCTGGTCCGGAAGCGGTTAAATACAATTTTTTCCTTTACAATCACTTTAAGCTAAACTGAACCGTCAACTTAAATCAGCTAAATACATTCTAACTATGTTAAACAGAATTTATTCAATGTCTTACATTTTGTTTTCTTTCTAAACCAGCCACAACCTGAGTAGAAATGTCTGCCAACTGCCAGCAACTTCATAGTGGGATTTTTGCTTTAAGTGGGGTCCTCATGCTAAGTTAGATAGATCTGTGCTCGAAAACCTCATGCTTTCTGGAGAATCTTGGTTCTGACTCAGTAAGGGGCATGTTGGAGCTCTGCTTTCTCATAGAGAGCAAGGGTCTCTCTCTTCAGCTTCTGGAAAGGAAAAAGCTTTTTCTACAAATTGTATAGCTGTTCATTCACATAGGGGTTGATTGACTGAAACTGGAGACTGCAAACTCTGGTACAGCAGTACATGATAGCCAATCAGCTTCTAACTGCTGCTTGTTCAATTAAGCTTTGATGAAAAAACCTGGAGGCTGATTGGTTTGTATGCAGAGATGCACCAGATTTTGTACTCTCCATTTTTGTGAAATTAACCCCATAGTTAGTTCCATACATGCAAAAGAGTGCAGATGAACAAATCTTCTATTGACTCAAACTATACAGACAGTGCCTGCATATGGTTGAATGCAGAGGTTGTTTGCTGACAATTTTCAAGGATGGTGGCGAGACGAGTGCTGATGGGTAGGGATGAGCTTCAAGATCGGGTCAAACGTAAATTCGACTCGAACATCAGGTGTTCACCTGTTCACCGAACAGCGAATTTGATAAGGTGTTCCCGGCAAATTTGAGCGCCTCATAATGCACTGCAAGACCGCAGTACATTGCTATATGATGATTGGCCAAAGCATACACCTGGCCTGCATGCTTTGGCCAATCACAGCGCGCTCCTCAGCGAGAGCCATAATTGGCCAAAGGCAGGGTGCTTTTGGCCAATCAAGGCTCAGGGGGACTAATTGCATGCCCCACACAGCACCCGTATAGTGTGTTATAGTGGACGGAGATAGAGAGATTGAGCTAGATTAGGTAGGCAGGTTAGTTAGTGCCAGTGTGTTTTATATATATATATATATATATATAGATCTATATATAGATCTATATATATATATATAGATCTATATATATATATATATATATATATATATATATATATATATATATATATAGTGGGGCAAAAAAGTATTTAGTCAGCCACCAATTGTGCAAGTTCTCCCACTCAAAAAGATGAGAGAGGCCTGTAATTGCCATCATAGGTATACCTCAACTATGAGAGACAAAATGTGGAAACAAATCCAGACAATCACATTGTCTGATTTTTGAAAGAATTTATTTGAAAATTATCTTGGAAAATAAGTATTTGGTCAGTATCAAAAGTTCATCTCAATACTTTGTTATATATCCTTTGTTGGCAATGACAGAGGTCAAATGTTTTCTGTAAGTCTTCACAAGGTTGTCACACACTGTTGCTGGTATGTTGGCCTATTCCTCCATGCAGATCTCCTCTAGAGCAGTGATGTTTTGGGGTTGTTGCTGTGCAACACGGACTTTCAACTCCCTCTAAAGGTTTTCTATGGGGTTGAGATCTGGAGACTACAGGGCCTTGAAACACTTCTTACGAGGCCACTCCTTCATTGCCCGGGTGGTGTGTTTGGGATCATTGTGATGCTGAAAAACCCAGCCATGTTTCATCTTCAATGCCCTTGCTGATGGGAGGAGGTTTGCACTCAAAATCTCACGATACATGGCCCCATTCATTCTTTCATGTACACAGATCAGTCATCCTGTTCCCTTTGCAGAGAAACAGCCCCAAAGCATGATGTTGTCACCCCCCATGCTTCACAGTAGGTATGGTGTTCTTTGGTTGCAACCCAGCATTCTCTCTCCTCCAAACACCACGAGTTGTGTTTCTACCAAACAGTTCTACTTTGGTTTCATCTGACCATATGACATTCTCCCAATCCTCTTCTGGATCATCCAAATGCTCTCTAGCAAACCTCAGATGGGCCCAGACATGTACTGGCTTAAGCAGGGGGACACTTTTGGCACTGCAAGATCTGAGGTAGCCTTTTTTACATTGGTCCCAGCTCTCTGCAGGTCATTCACTAGGTCCCCCCGTTTGGTTCTGGGATTTTTGCTCACCGTTCTTATGATCATTTTGACCCCACGAGGTGAGATCTTGCGTGGAGCCCCAGATCGAGGGAGAATATCAGTGGTCTTGTATGTCTTCCATTTTCTAATTATTGCTCCCACAGTTGATTTCTTCACACCAAGCTGCTTGCCTATTGCAGATTCAGTCTTTCCAGCCTGGTGCAGGTCTACAATTTTGTTTCAGGTGTGCTTTGACAGCTCTTTGGTCTTCACCATAGTGGAGTTTGGAGTGTGACTGTTTGAGGTTGTGGACAGGTGTCTTTTATACTGATAACAAGTTCAAACAGGTGCCATTAATATAGGTAATGAGTGGAGGACAGAGGAGCCTCTTAAAGAAGATACAGATCTGTGAGAGCCAGAAATCTTGCTTGTTTGTAGGTGACCAAATACTTATTTTCCACCATAATTTGCAAATAAATTCTTTCAAAAATCAGACAATGTGATTGTCTGGATTTGTTTCCACATTTTGTCTCTCATAGTTGAGGTATACCTATGATGACAATTACAGGCCTCTCTCATCTTTATAAGTGGGAGAACTTGCACAATTGGTGGCTGACTAAATACTTTTTTGCCCCACTGTATATATATACAGTCAGACTAGTAAGTATGAGCTGAACACCCCCCCGATTCGGTTCGCACCAGAACATCCGAACAGGCAAAACATTCAGAAGAAGACACGAACACTGTTAAAGTCTATGGGACAAGAAAATATAAAATAAAAAGTGCTAATTTTAAAGGCTTATATGCAAGTTATTGTCATAAAAGGTGTTTGGAGACCTGGGTCCTGCCCCAGGGGACATGTATCAATGCAAAAAAAAGTCTTAAAAACTGACGTTTTTTCGGGAGCAGTGATTTTAATAATGCTTAAAGTGAAACAATAAAAATGAAATATTCCTTTAAATATCATGCCTGGGGGGTGTCTATAGTATGCCTGTAAAGTGGCACATTTTTCCCGTGTTTAGAACAGCAAAATGACATTTCTAAAGGAAAAATATATATATATACATATATATATATCTATATATAGATATATAAGCAATATAGATAAAACTAATTGAAAAAAAGGGCATGGGTTCCCCCCAGTCATTACCAGGCCCTTTGGGTCTGGAATGAATATTAAGGGGAGTCCAGAACCAAAAATAAAAAAAAATTGCGTGGGCCCTTCAGGTCTGGTATGGATTTTAAGGGGACCCCTGCGCAAAATTTTTTTAAAAAATGGCGTAGGGGTCCCCCCAAAATCCATACCAGACCCTTATCCGAGCATGCAACCTGGAAGGCTGCAGGAAAAGAGAGGGATGAGAGAGTGCCCCCCTCCCTGAACCGTACCAGGCCACATGCACTCAACATGTGGAGTGTGTTTTGGGGTTTTAGCTTTAGACTTTAGACTTAGAACATATTTTGCTTTAAAGTGCCTGGCTTGTATTTAGTCGATTTGAACAGAAAATGAATTTAGGCTTTAAATTCACCTTTTTAGGTATATTTGATAGTGTAAACCAGAGAAGGGTTTTGCCAATGTATTCACTTAATACAGGTATCTATTAGATTACACCTATTTCTGGAAATTTCTATTAAGGTTTTATTCATTAAATGGGAAGCTCTGATGAACAAATAAATGCACTGTTAAAATACATGTATGCGAAGTGTTTTTTCTTCCATGATAATTGTAGTTCTGTTTGGTTACTCTTGTGTGAAAACCATTATTCAGGGTCTACAGCCCTGCAACTTTCTTTAAAACTCCCACGCTTGTTTATGTGTAATGAATGAGCTGCAGTCCACTGATCTAGAGCTTCTACCTCTGCTCTCCACTCTTGTAATGAAATTTTAAATACCTCCTGCACACTATACCACCTAGGCAATGCAGTAAGCCTGACTTCAGTTAAGGCTCCATTCACACCTAAGCGTATCAATTTACTGGCTTTTTTTTAAGCTTATTTGCGTTGCATTTAAAAGCGTTTTAGAAGTGTATTGCAAGCATTTTAGGATTCAGGTGTTTTCGTTTGTGGAGCTGCTGTTTGAGCAAAAAAGGAGCGACAAAATTCTCGTAAAGCTCTTAAGTCAGGCATTTCTATTGAAGTCTATGGGGCCCAAAATGCTTGTAATTTGCAAAAAAGAAGCTCATGTACTTTTTTGAGCTTCAAGCATTTTGCTTCAGGCGACATAATGCTCAGATGTGAACAGGGGCCATTGAAATTAATGGGATTTGGCTTGTGGAGGGTTTTAGCGCTAAAAGCTTCAAGCAGAAAATCGCTTAGGTGTGAACAGGGCCTTAATGTAAATACAAGGACTGTACCAAAAGTAAAGCAAAAGTGGGCATAACTTCTTTGTTAACCACTTGCCGACCGCCTAACGTAGATATACGTCGGCAGAATGGCACGGGCAGGCAGAATCACGTACCTGTACGTGATCTGCCTCCCGCGGGCGGGGGGTCCGATCGGAACCCCCCCCGGTGCCAGCGGCGGTCGGCATTTGACTGGGAGCGTTGGGAGGCGAGGGGGAGACCATCCGATTGTGGCCCCCCCCCCGCGATCGCTCCCAGCCAATCGGAATCCTCCCCTGCCTGTGTGTAGTTTCACACAGGCAGAGGATGTGATGTCATCTCTCCTCGGCTTGGCAGTTTCCGTTCCAGCGCCGAGGAGAGAAGACATGTAAGTGCACAAAACACTACACACACACAGTAGAACATGCCAGGCACATAAAACACCCCGATCCCCCCCCCGATCGCCCCCCGACCCCCCCCAACCACCCCCCCCTGTCACAAACTGACACCAAGCAGTATTTTTTTTTTTTTTTTTTTCTTTCTGATTACTGATTGGTGTCAGTTTGTGACAGTTACAGTGTTAGGGCAGTGAGTGGTAGCCCCCTTTAGGTCTAGGGTACCCCCCTAACCCCCCCTAATAAAGTTTTAACCCCTTGTTCACCCCCTGTCACCAGTGTCACTAAGCGATCATTTTTCTGATCGCTGTATTAGTGTCGCTGGTGACGCTAGTTAGGGAGGTAAATATTTAGGTTCGCCGTCAGCGTTTTATAGCGTCAGGGACCCCCATATACTATCTAATAAATGTTTTAACCCCTTGATTGCCCCCTAGTTAACCCTTTCACCACTGATCACCGTATAAGTGTTACGGGTGACGCTGGTTAGTTCGTTTATTTTTTATAGTGTCAGGGCACCCGCCGTTTATTACCGAATAAAGGTTTAGCCCCCTGATCGCCCGGCGGTGATATGCGTCGCCCCAGGCAGCGTCAGATTAGCGCCAGTACCGCTAACACCCACGCACGCAGCATACGCCTCCCTTAGTGGTATAGTATCTGTACGGATCAATATCTGATCCGATCAGATCTATACTAGCGTCCCCAGCAGTTTAGGGTTCCCAAAAACGCAGTGTTAGCGGGATTAGCCCAGATACCTGCTAGCACCTGCGTTTTTCCCCTCCACCCGGCCCAGCCCAGCCCACCCAAGTGCATTATCGATCGATCACTGTCACTTACAAAACACTAAACAAATAACTGCAGCGTTCGCAGAGTCAGGCCTGATCCCTGCGATCGCTAACAGTTTTCTTGGTAGCGTTTTGGTGAACTGGCAAGCACCAGCCCCAGGCAGCATCAGGTTAGCACCAGTACCGCTAACACCCAAGCACGCACCGTACACCTCCCTTAGTGGTATAGTATCTGAATGGATCAATATCTGATCCGATCAGATCTATACTAGCGTCCCCAGCAGTTTAGGGTTCCCAAACACGCAGTGTTAGCGGGATCAGCCCAGATACCTGCTAGCACCTGCGTTTTGCCCCTCCGCCCGGCCCAGCCCTGCCCACCCAAGTGCAGTATCAATCGATCACTGTCACTTACAAAACACTAAACGCATAACTGCAGCGTTCGCAGAGTCAGGCCTGATCCCTGCGATCGCTAACAGTTTTTTTGGTAGCGTTTTGGTGAACTAGCAAGCACCAGCCCCAGGCAGCGTCAGGTTAGCGCCAGTACCGCTAACACCCACGCACGCACCGTACACCTCCCTTGGTGGTATAGTTTCTGATCGGATCAATATCTGATCTGATCAGATCTATACTAGCGTCCCCAGCAGTTTAGGGTTCCCACAAACGCAGTGTTAGCGGGATCAGCCCAGATACCTGCTAGCACCTGCGTTTTGCCCCTCCGCCCGGCCCAGCCCAGCCCACCCAAGTGCAGTATCGATCGATCACTGACACTTACAAAACACTAAACGCATAACTGCAGCGTTCGCAGAGTCAGGCCTGATCCCTGCGATCGCTAACAGGTTTTTTTGTAGCGTTTTGGTGAACTAGCAAGCACCAGCGGCCTAGTACACCCCGGTCGTAGTCAAACCCGCACTGCAGTAACACTTGGTGACGTGGCGAGTCCCATAAGTGCAGTTCAAGCTGGTGAGGTGGCAAGCACAAGTAGTGTCCCGCTGCCACCAAAAAGACAAACACAGGCCCGTCGTGCCCATAATGCCCTTCCTGCTGCATTCGCCAATCCTAATTGGGAACCCACCACTTCTGCAGCGCCCGTACTTTCCCCATTCACATCCCCAACCAAATGCAGTCGGCTGCATGAGAGGCATTTTCTTTATGTCCTCCCGAGTACCCCTACCCAGCGAACCCCCCCAAAAAAGATGTTGTGTCTGCAGCAAGCGCGGATATAGGCGTGACACCCGCTATTATTGTCTCTCCTGCCCTGACAATCCTGGTCTTTGCATTGGTGAATGTTTTGAACGCTACCATTCACTAGTTGAGTATTAGCGTAGGGTACAGCATTGCACAGACTAGGCACACTTTCACAGGGTCTCCCAAGATGCCATCGCATTTTGAGAGACCCGAACCTGGAACCGGTTACAGTTATAAAAGTTAGTTACGAAAAAAAAGTGTAAAAAAAAAAAAAAACACAAACAAAAATATAAAATAAAATATAATAGTTGTCGTTTTATTGTTCTTTCTCTCTCTATTCTCTCTATTGTTCTGCTCTTTTTTACTGTATTCTATTCTGCAATGTTTTATTGTTATTATGTTTTATCATGTTTGCTTTTCAGGTATGCAATTTTTTATACTTTACCGTTTACTGTGCTTTATTGTTAACCATTTTTTTGTCTTCAGGTACGCCATTCACGACTTTGAGTGGTTATACCAGAATGATGCCTGCAGGTTTAGGTATCATCTTGGTATCATTCTTTTCAGCCAGCGGTCGGCTTTCATGTAAAAGCAATCCTAGCGGCTAATTAGCCTCTAGACTGCTTTTACAAGCAGTGGGAGGGAATGCCCCCCCCCAACGTCTTCCGTGTTTTTCTCTGGCTCTCCTGTCTCAACAGGGAACCTGAGAATGCAGCTGGTGATTCAGCCAGCTGACCATAGAGCTGATCAGAGACCAGAGTGGCTCCAATCATCTCTATGGCCTAAGAAACCGGAAGCTACGAGCATTTTGTGACTTAGATTTCGCCGGATGTAAACAGCGCCATTGGGAAATTGGGAAAGCATTTTATCACACCGATCTTGGTGTGGTCAGATGCTTTGAGGGCAGAGGAGAAATCTAGGGTCTAATAGACCCCAATTTTTTCAAAAAAGAGTACCTGTCACTACCTATTGCTATGATAGGGGATATTTACATTCCCTGAGATAACAATAAAAATGATTAAAAAAAAAAAAAAAATGAAAGCAACAGTTTTAAAATAAGATAACAAAAATAATAATAATAAAGAAAAAAAAAAAAAAAAAGCACCCCTGTCCCCCCTGCTCTCGCACAAAGGCGAACGCAAGCGGCGGTCTGGCGTCAAATGTAAACAGCAATTGCACCATGCATGTGAGGTATCACCGCGAACGTCAGATCGAGGGCAGTAATTTTAGCAGTAGACCTCCTCTGTAAATCTAAAGTGGTAACCTGTAAAGGCGTTTAAAGGCTTTTAAAAATGTATTTAGTTTGTCGCCACTGCACGTTTGTGCGCAATTTTAAAGCATGTCATGTTTGGTATCCATGTACTCGGCCTAAGATCATCTTTTTTATTTCATCAAACATTTGGGCAATATAGTGTGTTTTAGTGCATTAAAATTGAAAAAAGTGTGTTTTTTCCCCAAAAAATGCGTTTGAAAAATCGCTGCGCAAATACTGTGTGAAAAAAAAAATGAAACACCCACCATTTTAATCTGTAGGGCATTTGCTTTAAAAAAATATATAATGTTTGGGGGTTCAAAGTAATTTTCTTGCAAAAAAAATTATTTTTTTATGTAATCAAAAAGTGTCAGAAAGGGCTTTGTCTTCAAGTGGTTAGAAGAGTGGGTGATGTGTGACATAAGCTTCTAAATGTTGTGCATAAATGCCAGGACAGTTCAAAACCCCCCCAAATGACCCCATTTTGGAAAGTAGACACCCCAAGCTATTTGCTGAGAGGCATGTCGAGTCCATGGAATATTTTATATTGTGACACAAGTTGCGGGAAAGAGACAATTTTTTATTTTTTTTATTTTTTTTTGCGCAAAGTTGTCACTAAATGATATATTGCTCAAACATGCCATGGGAATATGTGAACTTACACCCCAAAATGCATTCTGTTGCTTCTCCTGAGTACGGGGATACCACATGTGTGAGACTTTTTGGGAGCCTAGCCGCGTACGGGATCCCAAAAACCAAGCACCGCCTTCAGGCTTTCTAAGGCCGTAAATTTTTGATTTCACTCTTCACTGCCTATCACAGTTTCAGAGGCCATGGAATGCCCAGGTGGCAAAACCCCCCCCCCAAATGACCCCATTTTGGAAAGTAGACACCCCAAGCTATTTGATGAGAGGTATAGTGAGTATTTTGCAGACCTCACTTTTTGTCACAAAGTTTTGAAAATTGAAAAAAGAAAAAAAAATGTTTTTTCTCGTCTTTCTTTATTTTCAAAAACAAATGAGAGCTGCAAAATACTCACCATGCCTCTCAGCAAATAGCTTGGGGTGTCTACTTTCCAAAATGGGGTCATTTGGGGGGGGTTTGTGCCACCTGGGCATTCCATGGCCTCCGAAACTGTGATAGGCAGTGAAGAGTGAAATCAAAAATTTACACCCTTAGAAATCCTGAAGGCGGTGATTGGTTTTCGGGGCCCCGTACGCGGCTAGGCTCCCAAAAAGTCCCACACATGTGGTATCCCCGTACTCAGGAGAAGTAGCTAAATGTATTTTGGGGTGCAATTCCACATATGCCCATGGCCTGTGTGAGCAATATATCATTTAGTGACAACTTTGTGCAAAAAAAAAAAAAAAAGTGTCACTTTCCCGCAACTTGTGTCAAAATATAAAACATTCCATGGACTCAACATGCCTCAAAGCAAATAGCTTGGGGTGTCTACTTTCCAAAATGGGGTCATTTGGGGGGGTTTTATGCCATCTGGGCATTTTATGGCCTTCAAAACTGTGATAGGTAGTGAGGAGTAAAATCAAAAATGTACGCCCTTAGAAATCCTGAAGGCAGTGATTGGTTTTCGGGGCCCCGTACGCGGCTAGGCTCCCAAAAAGTCCCACACATGTGGTATCCCCATACTCAGGAGAAGCAGCTAAATGTATTTTGGGGTGCAATTCCACATATGCCCATGGCCTGTGTGAGCAATATATCATTTAGTGACAACTTTTTGTAATTTTTTTTTTTTGTCATTATTCAATCACTTGGGACAAAAAAAATGAATATTCAATGGGCTCAACATGCCTCTCAGCAATTTCCTTGGGGTGTCTTCTTTCCAAAATGGGGTCATTTGTGGGGGTTTTGTACTGCCCTGCCATTTTAGCACCTCAAGAAACGACATAGGCAGTCATAAATTAAAGGCTGTGTAAATTCCAGAAAATGTACCCTAGTTTGTAGGCGCTATAACTTTTGCGCAAACCAATAAATATACACTTATTGACATTTTTTTTACCAAAGACATGTGGCCGAATACATTTTGGCCTAAATGTATGACAAAAATTGAGTTTATTGGATTTTTTTTAGAATAAAAAGTAGAAAATATCATTTTTTTTCAAAATTTTCGGTCTTTTTCCGTGTATAGGGCAAAAAATAAAAACGGCAGAGGTGATCAAATACCATCAAAAGAAAGCTCTATTTGTGGGAAGAAAAGGACGCAAATTTTGTTTGGGTACAGCATTGCATGACCGCGCAATTAGCAGTTAAAGCGACGCAGTGCCGAATTGTAAAAAGTGCTCTGGTCAGGAAGGGGGTAAAACCTTCCGGGGCTGAAGTGGTTAACTTATTAGGTAGGTTATTCAAATTTCACATGTTGGTAGAGTAACTCTGAAATTCTTCTTTTTGATTGCAGGTACATAATGAATTCCAAGTAGAACAAACTTGCCGTCATTGAGCTCCAGACCAAGGAAGGGTGCAGGCTGTGCGACATCCACAGAAGGTTAAAAATGTTTACGGTGATGACACCAATGACAAGAGCAATGTTCACAGATGGATGAACAAGTTTAAAGGGGGAAATTAGCATTGCAGACAAGCCACACAGAGGAAGACCATCAACTGTGACCACTGATACTAATTTTCCTTCATAAAGAACTCAATGATGGCACATTACTTCTGCCTGGAAAGAAGGCGAGAAGGAGAAGGAGAAGAGGAGTTACTATAGAGTTCTACCCACTTTGGCATTCATTTATGTATAACCCCTTATATAACTTTTAGACACACATTGTAATATTTCTTTAATTTAAAAACTGGATAAAGCTGCCTTTTTTATATGGGCATAGGGTTTTTCTATAAAATAGAGGGTGCAAAGGTGATGGGTCAAAATTACGTAATCCACATCTATATGAACCAATAACAGTAAATGGTAATTTGATTGGTTGCTATAGTTAACCGAACTTTACATATCACCATAGCAATTTGCACTCACTAACTTACTGAACAACCTGAAGAGACAGTGTGGGCTATCTAACTGAACATGTTTAAACAAAGGGCTGTTTTGTTGTCCATGGCAATCAAACAGATTGTCCCTTTCATGTTTCTAATGCAATATGTCCCTCGTTTAGGTGCTTTGATTCCAATGGAGATGCCTCGTATCACATATGTGTACAGTCAATCCACTGACAGCCAGAAAGGTCTGAAAATTACCTACTGATCACACATTCACTTGGCTAACATAAAAGCATAAGGGAACAATCAAATAAACAATGCAGTTTAAATTATTTCACTCCTTGCCTTATAATATCACATTTCCCAGAAAGCTGTAGATGTGTTTTAAATTACTTCATTCACACCAATGTGTTACTGCTAACATGGAAAATAAGTACCGCTAGATACAGTCTTTGCACCTTTCCCCCTTTTTAAATGCACATACACGTAGGAAAATACAATGAGCAATAATGAGATGCTTGGTTTCAAAGTAAAGTGGCAACACTATACTGAAAACTTAAATTTTGTACATAATCATTGCTCTTGCCAAGTCAATGCTAAAAAAATAAGGATATGCCTGCACATACCTGCAGCAGCTTTCTTTACTCCCTAGTACCAGGCATTTTAATATTTCAGTATACAGCCAGCGTCCTATAAATACCTTGATACATTTCACACCTTTACTGCTTACTCATGAGACCTTATAGGTAAGCGCTATAGCTGTGAAACACATCAAGGTATTATTATAAACACTTCTGTGGGCTCCTCATGTTTGCATCCATTCAATAACAATGTCTCCCATCCAGACATATAACTTTTACCCCCAATTTACAATCAAATTTTTATTATTACATTATTATTATTGCTCCTCAGCAATTATAGCGAGTATTTCTTTTTTTTTTATTTGTTTTTTATTTATTAGGTCTTGGTTTCATTAATAGAGGTCCAATCTAGCCAGCCACAATCATCTTCCAGTATTCTCCCAGTCTATGGATTTTTTTAGGGCAACTACAGTTTTTCTGTCTAAAAAAAATCTTTTTCCCCTTGAATGTGATGCAACATGCACACTGAGTTACTTTGTTCAACATAAGTATGTAACCCCTATGCACTGTCATTGTTTTATTGTCTATGGATTTATGGAAGTAGTATTCTAATTGTGCTCCATTTCTTTCTAGCGTCTCCTGAGGAAGCACCAAACATTGCAAAACGCTTTGGGTCCTACAACAGTTTTGCTTTAAATATTGCCCTGTAGTTGCATAAAGTTTTTATGTATGATTATCGAAATATAATTTCATTGTTTGCATAGTCAAAATAGGGCTCAGCAGGAACTAGCATTTTTTTCGGAGATGGGAATAATACTTTCTATATTTTATATGTTTTTTAACCTATGAATTAATAACGTACAGTATTTGTAAATTAGACATTGAGGTTACACACTCTCTTTTTATTCTTGGTTTTATGTTTGAGCACCTCCAAAGTCCCTTTTCTTTTTGTTGTCTGTGTGGTTGCATTTAATAATAATGGGTCCTGGCCTAGCTCAAAGACCATAGGAACAATTTCGGCATTATGGACTTTTTTAGTGCCCAAGGATATTCCATATACTAAATCTTAAAACAATCTCTTTATTAAAGCATTAATAAAGACATTACATTAAAAGTCTCCTTTGCCCCAGTATGTGATATCTAACCCCTGGGTGGACTATCCTTGTGCATCAGAAAAGTTTATTATGCCCAAACTATTCTTTTGTTCTAATACTATTTTGGATGAGGTGTAGTTTTATTAATATCCATCAACCAAATTCTAATTGAATAATATAGACCAAAGACCAGTGGAGTCTAGCGTTTTTAGAGCACAGATGGCCAAATCTCCCTAGTGACGGTAAATGTTTATTCGTGGGAGTCATTCCTTGAATAGTTCACCTGAGCTTTGACACAGGGTATTTGGTTACCTTTAATTTATATATATGGACGAAATGTCAACCAGTGGACCAGTGAAATTTACTGCAGATATGTGCATCACCATGTTTTAGACATTAAACTTGTATATATTTTGTATGATTTGTAAAAAATCTAATGACATCTTTGCTTTAACCTCATAATCTCTGTTAGTATTATATTTATTAGATACACTTATTCATTTTTTTTTAAGTTTCCTGCATTTTATGTTTGCCATATGTCATGTTTTAATGTGTTTTGTACAATTTAAATAATTGAACACAGCAGTCTAAGCACTATATTCAACCAGCTAAGGTTTCATGAATAATAATTACTAGCTTCATAAAATATTATTACAGATTCAATAACCCTATTAAAGATCAACTTTATATATGTTAAAAAAATACAAACTACAAATAGAACCTTGGGTTCACAATGGTTCACATCAGGGCAGTCCTCTGTTGTTTATTTAGTGTGTTAATGTGCATTGAGTTAAGGCACCCCATTGATATGCCCATTTGCACTGGTGTGAGTGGGCTATTATTCTAAGTATAAGTATAAACTAAGGTGAAGAGCAGATGTAACATGCAAAGCCAAGACTTTAGGCATCATTTCTTGAATATGATTAGGTTGCTAAAGTAAACATATGTTCACTTTAAGCAAACATTTATTATATTGCAGTTTATCTATTCTTAGATGTGATGGCTGTATTGGATTTCTTTTTAAGCTTTCTTTCTTTTGTTTTCCCCTCATAATCCAGCCAGTAAGTATGCTGTTTTTCAAAAGAACAACATCTCTTGCAGATTGTATCAGTTCGAAGGATGAGGCCAACCATTTAACACTGACACTGGTGCTTACAATGATCAGCTTTTATTTATTCTTGTAAAACCTTTATTCCAAAAGGAAGAACAAACTTGCTGTAACTGCTTATTTAAGTATTTTTTTGGAGTTTGGTTTTAATTTGATAGTGTATATAAATCTACTAGTGCTTCTAACACTCCCCTCCCCCCATACTGACAATGTTGCTGTGCAAATTTGCCCCCAGTGCTCCTTCATCCACAGTGGGGGCATTCTAATACAGGGGGTGTGTTGATGGCCAGATCACCATTTGAAACCAGAGGGAAAACATCCTTAAAAAAGGAAACTAATATAGCCACAATATCTATAGATTAGTACGCTATATTACATTATATTATATATATTATTGGCTTATTACCTCGTTAACCTCAAATGAGGCCCAGAATGTACAAAATTTGCTGGAGTTCAGAAACTGAGTATATTTATACAAGTGTTTGTGCCTGAATGGTGCACAAGCAATGGCAATTCAAAACGGTAAAGGGAAGATATCTTTTTGAGCCTATCCCAAACCGGAAATGACTGGTCCTAGAAAGCAATTATTAAACGACAATAGCTATTTTGAAATGTAAGCCTTTTATTGTTTGTTTGTTTGTTTGTTTAGTTTTGAACACATTGGGTAAGGGTCAACTTTTTCTGGTATCTTTGTCACTGTTGGATAGATTACTCTTCACTTCCTGTCAGTTTGATAGTTGTCAGATAAAACAGGAAGTAAGGGGAAGTCCTTCAAAGGGAATATGGACAGTTATGAAAAACATTTTTCTAATAGAAAAATTAACAAGCGCATGTCATTTTTTTTTTGTTTGCTGTCTGGTGAGATTTCCCCTCACATTCTGTCTATGTGATAGGCGTCAGACATAACAGAAAATAAGTGGAACTGTCTCCAACAGAGATACAAGCAGCATTTACAACAGATGTTCAAAACCATTTTCTCTATATCCAAAACTGAAAAGCGTTTTTGCTGAAATTGGGCTTTAAAGCAGAATTAAACCCAATTTAACCATTTATCCACCCCCAAAAAAACAAGTTAAAAATGTTTTCTTAAATGTTATTAAATTTTTAATGAAACATACCAATGTTGTTTTTTGAAGTGTTTTACTTTAGGGCTTTTTCACATATACTGTGATGATGTGTTTTTTTGCACTGGTCGCAGGTCACTATTAGGGCACATAGAAAACAAATGCTTTCTGTACACACCATAATGCTGGTGCAGGTGCAGAAAAATGCAGACATGCTGCGCTTTCCTGTAGCACACTAGATGGCTTTGCAGGTCACCATGCTGCTGTGCATATACCTGAATACATTAATATTGTGCAAACTGTGACAGTATTAATTGTGACAAGTAAATATTGTCACAATTTGTACACTTTGAATAAAGTTAATAAATAAATAAAAATGAACCATGCCTTGCACTGTAAAACACAAGGTGCTGTTTGTTAGTGCTGTTACACAGTGGACACTAGTTGCATACTAAATGATCCACTTTAGTGTGCAGCTAGTATGAACAAGCTCTTACATTCTGCCTACTAGCGCGCTTGCAGTGCATGCTACCTTTAAAGCAGGACTCTGATGATAACTGTCATAGTTGCCAGTGTGCTTATGCCAGCCCTTAACCCGGGTACACGCTAACATTTTTTTTTTTGCAACCAAGTAGGTTGCATGAAAAAAAAAGATAGCTCCAGTCGGAGCCTCTGTACTAACAATGTCAGGTTAGTTTGGCGATCTCCCCCGCTGAGCTGTTGTGTTCTGACAGGGGGACAGCAGACCACTCAGAACTGTGCTCTCTGCCATCGGCTGAGAGTGCTGATCGGGAATCGGCCAGCTGTTGGTTTTCCAGCATGCATGTCCAACAGAAGCCGGCCGAACGACCGACTTCTGTCAGACAGACCGACATACACAGGGGCCGAATGTTTTGTTAAAATGTTTTTTTAACCAGCCTTTGTTTCACAACATTCGGCCTGTGTGGAGGGGGATTTAAGCAGAACTCACCTGTTTCCCAAAAATAGTTATATACAAGGCATTCTGTAAATGCTTGTGCTCTAAACCGAACTGTCAAACCATTAAATAGCTGGTATCATAACTGATCACATGTGCAGCACTATGACAACTACAGATCAAACAGGGGCTAAGATAGCAGCCTTACTTAGCTCTAAAGCAGGGATCTCCAAACTACGGCCCTCCAGCTGTTGTGGAACTACACGTCCCATGAGGCATTGTAAAACTCTGACATTCACAGACATGACTAAGCATGATGGGAATTGTAGTTCCTGAACAATTGGAGGGCCATAGTTTCTAAAGGATAGGAGGGTTTAGTTCCATTTTAAGCTCTCAGATGTCTAGTGTTGTGCTCTCAAATGAACTGTCATGCCGTCAAAAGTTTGCTGTCATAACTGTTTACATGTTCAACACCATGGCAACTGCAGATCTAAATAGAGGCTAAGATGGCACCGTCTTCAGCTGCAAATGCATAAGAAGGTGGAATTTGATTTTAATCCTGTCACTAGTTTATTTAGGTAAAGTAAATTTTTTTTTAAATGTACTGGCTTTGCAAGTTTGTTTGTGGAGGACATGTTGTTTATCATGCAGTACATATAGATAAGTGAAGGCAAAAAAAGACCAAGTGGTCCATTGAGTCTGCCCACACTTGACATATGACATCAGGAACAATATTCGCAGTACAAAGTATAATTATATGATACTTCCCAATAAATAAAGTTCAGACCCCGCATTCCCTTTTATGCGACATACTTTTATCCGCCTGCTGCACTCGGCATAAGGATCTCTTGTATCTCTCAGCCGGACCCATGTCTGTGGAATGTCCTTTCCATCTTTATCTGTCAAGCACCTTTTCTTTTCAGCTTCAAGGCTGTTCTCATGACTCTCCAATGTAACACAGCATTGCAGTCCATTCAAAGTATTCATTTACCATGACAACCTTCAACTACATCCATAAGTTCTCCCTCAGTATAAGCCACTTAAAAACTCTTCATTGCTGGGCTTCTGTTTGTAATACTGTTTTCCATCTACAGTCTGACCTTCCTATTTCTCTTTGTAAAGGGAACATCTTACTGACATTATTGCTTTCTGAGGGGCCATATCTCTGATGGTAAGGAAAAGCAAACATATGCATTTCTTACAAACACTTAATAAAATCTGATCACAAAGTATATTGACTAGTATTATGAAATGCCCATATCCATATATTTATTGAGGCAGTATGAGCTGCCTTTGAATTACAAGGCTGATGAACAAGCTCTCAATATAGCAGCATTTTATTACAAGAAGCCATATACCATAAAAGCTGATTCGGTGCACAAAAACCTACCAGTTTACAACAACACCATGGGTGTAAACCATATAAATTACACCACAATACATATAAATCTCAGAATGCCAGCATCATGCAAAAATGAATTATACAATTAAAGGCAAAGTAAATGTGATTTACATGTACATTTAGATGGAATAAAACAATACAAGAATTATTGCAGTGAAATGTACAATTCAGTCAAGCACTGACTAATAGAGATTAACAAATCTTTGCTCCTTCTCCACCACAATTCATGGGCAACACAGTGCTACAATTCTTAGTTGCTGTAATATTAAACCAAGTAAAATCCTGAGTATGTAGTACATCATCAGCACATCTAGTTGCTTGTCTGAAGCTATTTTAGTGTTAATATATATAGTGGGGACAGAAAGTATTCAGACCCCCTTAAATTTTTCACTCTTTGTTATATTGCAGCCATTTACTAAAATCATTTAAGTTCATTTTTTTTTCCTCATTAATGTACACACAGCACCCCATATTGACAGAAAAACACAGAATTGTTGACATTTTTGCAGATTTATAAAAAAGAAAAACTGAAATATCACATGGTCCTAAGTATTCAGGATCTCTTGTATCTCTCAGCCGGACCCATGTCTGTGGAATGTCCTTTCCATCTTTATCTTTATCTTGATTGCTGTGACACTCATATATTTAACTCAGGTGCTGTCCATTTCTTCTGATCATCCTTGAGATGGTTCTACACCTTCATTTGAGTCCTGCAGTGTTTGATTATACTGATTGGACTTGATTAGGAAAGCCACCTTTCAGCTCACAGTGCATGCAGGAGCAAATGAGAATCATGAGGTCAAAGGAACTGCCTTAAAAGCTCAGAGACAGAATTGTGGCAAGGCACAGATCTGGCCAAGGTTACAAAAAAATTTCTGCTGCACTTAAGGTTCCTAAGAGCACAGTGGCCTCCATAATCCTTAAATGGAAGACATTTGGGATGACCAGAACCCTTCCTAGAGCTGGCCGTCCAGCCAAATTGAGCTATCGGGATGAAGAGCCTTGGTGAGAGAGGTAAAGAAGAGCCCAAAGATCACTGTGGCTGAGCTCCAGAGATGCAGTCGGGAGATGGGAGAAAGTTGTAGAAAGTCAACCATTACTGCAGCCCTCCACCAGTCGAGGCTTTATGGCAGAGTGGCCCGACGGAAGCCTGTCCTCAGTGCAAGACACATGAACGCCCGCATGGAGTTTGCTAAAAAACACCTGAAGTACTCCTAGATGGTGAGAAATAAGATTCTTTGGTCTGATGAGACTGGGATAGAACTTTCTGGCCTTAGTTCTAAGTGGTATGTGTGGAGAAAACCAGGCACTGCTCATCACCTGTCCAATACAGTCCCAACAGTGAAGCATGGTGGTGGCAGCATCATGCTGTGGGGGTGTTTTTCAGCTGCAGGGACAGGATGCAATCGAAGGAAAGATGAATGCGGCCAAGTACAGGGATATCCTGGACGAAAACCTTCTCTAGAGTGCTCAGGACCTACCATTGTCTTGTTACCTTCCAACAAGACAATGACCCTAAGCACACAGCTAAAATAACGAAGGAGTGGCTTCACAACAACTCTGTGACGGTTCTTGAATGGCCCAGCCAGAGCCCTGATTTAAAACCAATTGAGCATCTCTGGAGAGACCTAAAAATGGCTGTCCACCAATGTTTACCATCCAACCTGACAGAACTGGAGAGGATCTGCAAGGAGGAATGGCAGAGGATCCCCAAATCCAGGTGCGAAAAACTTGTTGCATCTTTCCCAAAAAGACGCATGGCTGTATTAGATCAAAAGGGTGCTTCTACTAAATACTGAGCAAAGGGTCTGAATACTTAGGACCATGGGATATTTCAATTTTTATTTTTTAATAAATCTGCAAAAATTTAAACAATTCTGTGTTTTTCTGTCAATATGGGGTGCTGTGTGTACATTAATGAGGAAAAAAATGAACTTAAATGATTTTAGCAAATGGCTGCAATATAACAAAGAGTGAAAAATTTAAGGGGGTCTGAATACTTTCCATCCCCACTGTAAGTGACAATTCGGAACCACTAGAGAGACTCATTCAGCAGGCAAGAGGGATGATCACATTTATGTCACCTATACAAAATCATATAACCAGACATAATATTCGTTTAGGTTTTTAGGCTCAAATGTCAACAGCATAATATAATTATATATGAAAAGGTAAATATTTTATTGTTACAGAGATTAAAACATCAGTAAAACATACTGGCTGATATGAACAGAAGTTTTACTCGCCCTTCATTCAGAAGTTCTCCATATTAAACATGGTTCACCAATTATGGTTATATCCATGAAGAATGCCCAATGTGAATTTGAATGAGTCTTCACCAAAGGCATAAGAATACTCATATATCACATGAGAGAACTATGTACTTCTCAGCCAGGTAAAGTTACAAATGTTCCAATTTGTGGACCCGGAGAATGCCTGAACAGAAGTATTAGTCAAGGAATTCACACAGGGACCCAGGGGACGTAGATATGCATAAAACAGTGCAAGGGTAAATTCATACGGAGAACAAACCAGGGTCCAGACCAGAGACAAGCCGTACTGGTTCCAGTAGGAGTGTTCTCCGGGTCCACAAGCTGGAATATTTTTATGTTTACCTGGCTGATCTGTAACTAGTTGTCTCATATGATATATGAATATTCTTCTACCCCTGATGAAAACTCATTCAAATAGTGTTGGGATATCCTCATGGACACATTATACTAATGATTTTATCTTTGCAACAATACACTTTTGCAAACATAATTGTTGTTGACATCTGTGCCTAAAAAGCCCTATATACTCAAAAAATCTAGTTAAATGACCCGTAGGGATGTTGGCACATACACAGAGCGGTAAGCCACACCTCTTCTGGATTGTAATATATATATATATATATATATATACAGTGTATATATATATATATATATATATATATATATATATATATATATATATATATATAAATCCAGTGGTTGCCACTGCACACATACTGTATCAGAGAGAAAATGGGCCTGGGTGTGCAGCAAGGCCTGCAGTACATATAGTTCAAAAGAGAGAGCGACACTCACAGGTCTTGAGAGGTGAACGCACAGTGAAGATTTTATTTTTACATTTCGACAAGACACACAGATGGGAAGTCAAGCTCGCCAAAACATTGAAATAAAATCTTCACTGTGTGTTCACCGCTCAAGACCTGTGAGTGCTGCTCTCTCTTTTGAAATATATATATATATTCATAAAAATTGCTTCACATAGGCAACTGGGATTGTTGAAGACGTATAACATATGCTAGACTGATATTGATGGCGCTGTCCATCATAGTCATTTTAGTACCCTTGTCTTTATGGTCCTACTGCTACAAGGTTGTGCACCTGAGATTTCTCTATGAATGAATTTGGAATCCTGACACAAAGTTTCATTCCCCTCTGTTATATTCTATAAATAGTGGTCAATAATTATGAAAAATCCAGGTCTCCCCTTGTTTGAAAGCATAAGATTTGCAGCTTTCCAAAGCAAGTCCCAGTCTAGTCTGCTTAAATATAGGGGTGGCCTTACATAGACTGATAGATGGAAACAATATGAAAGATTCAACTACTGCTTGCAACGATCAGGCCATGCTTAATTTTTTTCATATATATATATAGTGTTTTTTTAATCAGTTTTATTTGGTTTCAACTGCTTGCCTAGAGTATATGTGTATGTGTTTGTCCCTACCATTTTCCATATGCTCTGCCTCACCAACACTGCCATCCGGCGTAGTTCGCTCATAGTTGTCTTCTGGGAGAGGTAGGGCACCCAGTCGTGGTCCAGATGAACTCTTACTACTCGGCGTTTCCGATTCTTCCAGTCCGCTGTCATAGCAACTCTGCAATGACCCCTGGTGAGGGTCCTGAGGTTGACTCACAACAGAAAACGTCACTCTACGAAATGGCTGTAAGAGAAAAGATTCTGAATGTCACTGACATTTATTAAGACAACTTTATTAACGGCGTAGAATTGAGAAAAAGTATGATACACCATCGCAATGCTTTGCATGAAAATAAACGTACAAACTTTGTATACCGTTGAAAGCAAAGTGATTGCTGGTTGGCTTGCTTTTTACAAACTAAACACATAATGGCAGCAGATGCTTTTCTGTGACAAAAAGCATATACTGTGTGAGAGGTTTTTCAAATGAAGGGTTTAAACAAGTCCAATGATACCTTCATACATAAAAGTAGTAGAAAAATTCTCTGCTTGCATTACTATATAGTCGCAGCCACTTGGCTTATGGCATTTGTGAAGCTAATGAGGCAAAAGCAGTATGCAACAGAGACCTGCAGATCGTACATTTTACAACTACATGGATTTTATCCTGTTCTTCTTGACTCAGTTTACAATTTCAAGTAAACTCAAACTGAATAGCATTTAGTTTTTTTTAAATCACTGTCTATCATAAGCCATTGATGTTTTATAAACTAACATACCATGTTCACCCTTTTTTTTCATTTATTGCAGCTCAGTGCTGCTGAGCTCTTGGAGCTTCTCTAGAGCCACTTCCTGTTCACATCCATCCACTTCATCAGCGGCTGTTCTTTACTGTTCAGAGTAGGCTTTCTAATGGTGAACACTGCAGAACATGCCTGCACAGTGTGCATTAGTATGACCATGTGCATGTAAAGAACTTTAAAAGTATGCAAAATCAGCTTACAATGTAAAAAAAAAAACATAGATGTTACTTGTCAATGGGAGACTTGAGCCTGGGAAAATTCAGACACCTGTCTTGATGAAATTAACTTCACATCAGAAGCCCACTATCACATCAGAGTCCCCCATCAAATCAGAATTTCTCCATAATAGAGCCCCCCATGACAGATCCCCTCAATCACACAGTCCCTCCATCAAGTAGCCCCCCCCCCCAATCACCACTGTCCCCTCTTCATATCAGAGCACTACCTTTTGGCTCCAGCATACGGCAGGAGGTGGAGGAGGTACTGAGGAGGTAGACTTACATCTTCTCCTGAATGCTAGAGATCGCCTTGTATACCACCTGCCCTGAATCTGAGTTATGTTTGTCCTGATTCTAAAGCATCATTGGTTATTATGATGCCAGTGGCCGGTCTGCACCATATCATCTCATGATACTTATCCAGAGCAAATTGGTTCCTGTGCTTAAAGCAACCCAGGGGAATCCACATGGCACCCTGGTTGAGGGACAATGTTCCAAAATATATATAGCCAGAGAAGGAGTGAGTGGGTCTCAAAAAGTTTCAATGATTTTTTACTTTATTCATAAATATCCCCTTAATAAAACTAAAGGCAAAACTTTTTTTTTAGTTTTAGATTGGAATCGGAGAGGGAGAACATCTGTCAGGTTTTTACACCTGTTAGTGCCCCTGTTAATGGAGATTCATCCTCTGTACATGTCATGTTTACCATTATCACTAAAAGTGAAAGAAAACAATCCAAAATGTTGGGGTGTCCGCAGGACAGTAAGAGAAGAGAAATCTTCCTAAGAAGACACAAGTTCTGGTGACCCTGGTGACAACCAGGGATTCCTGCCCTTACTATTTTGACACAGGAAGTGAAGGGAAACCTCCCCAATGGGACACAGACACAGTAATAAAACCTGAGAATGGTTATAAATCTCCCCTACTTTATCCAAAAAAAAGAAAAAAAAAGTTTTGCCTTCAGCTCTACTTTAAAGCTTTTTATTATATGGGTAATTGTTTACTATTTTTAGTAATTTTCTGAAAGATTATGATTGTATGACAGACTGGTAAAAAAAAGAATACATATTCTTTTTTTAACATCCATAAATAAATAAATAAATAAAACAACCCCCATTGAGGCATATCAATACTTAAAAACCCCATAGCAATTAGTGATTAATACTAGACCTCCATCTATATAATATCCATAATCCATATATAAACATTTTATAGATGGAATCCTATTACTAATCACTAATAGATGTAGTTTAATATGTATCCATAGGCCCAATTGGTTTGTTTTATTTATTCATTTACCGTATTTGCCGGCGTATAAGACAACATTTTACACCGGAATTACACAGCCAAAAACCAGGGGGTCGTCTTATACGCCGTGTGAAGAGGCCGCCAGATGGATGTGAAGCCCGCTGGGTGCTTGGTAATCCTGTGTGCATACAGTGTGCGTCGCCAATCCTGACGGGCGATGCACTCTGTTGCTGAATGCAGAGCCTGTTAATCCTGCTCAGATTGGAGTAACAACCTCTGCCAATCTGAGCAGGATATACATGAGTCAGAGCGGCGCGGGCTGATGATGTCACAGCCTCTGCCAATCCGAGCAGGCTTTGCATCCATCAACAGATTAGTAAAATGCATTGCCTGCCGTGATTGGCTCAGCGTTGCACACTGTATTCTGCAGTGTACCGGAACCATACAAACAAAAATCATATTACTGTATACTGTACTATACTGTACAAAGGTCATTGATTTAAAAGCCTTACATCAAAAGTTTACCAGTGAGGAAGTAATAGATGGTGTTCCTCAGTGACAAGTTGACAAGCTTGCAGTAACAAAGCATCATATATACTGTACCTACTAACAAAGCATCATATTACTGTATACTGTGTGTACCTGGCACTACTGTACCGGAATTGCAAAGCATCATATACTGTGTCTACCTGGCGCTACTGTACGGTATATTACAAAGCATCATATACTGTGAGTACCTGGCGCTACTGTACATACGGTAACAAAGCATCATATACTGTGTGTCAAATCTGATGTTAAGTCTGATGTTTTTTTTGATGTTTCTGATGTTTTTTTTAAATGGTGTTGCCTTGGAAGGGGGTAGTCTTATACGGTGAAAAATAGGGGGTCGTCTTATACGCCCAGTCATCTTATACGCAAAAACGGTATGTTAAAAAAGTAGAGGATTTGAAAAAGAAAATATTATGCAAACAGCTCTACAATGCGGATTTAGATTTGTAAAGCAATGTATCAATGTTGTGTGTTGCATAGGTCATCAACACTGCTATTGTACCTTAGAGCAAGGACACATTCAGCAAATATGTTACAGTTAAAACTAAAAATAAGAGCAGCAAATATTGTCAAAAGGCAGATTTCATATATTGTAGAGATTACACAATGATGTTTTAAATACTGCTTAAAAGGCTTGTCACTTCTAACTGAAAAGACAATAATAGTGATGGAATACTTGCAGCAATTAAATTCATGAACTGTGATTCCCAACCCTGAAACTCTCCAGTTAAAAAAACTGAATATTTAGCTGTTACAACTGAAGCTGAACTCCAGCCTTACCTGCGAAACAGGCGCATCTCTTGTATTGAAATAGCTTACTCTGATTTCACTGCACACTGTGAGCTTTTCCAAGTTTGTTTTAGAATCTGTTACAAGTCAGATAGAGCCTGCCTCATTTCTGGACTGGGGGACATACAATATCATCTAGTTCTTTCCTTCCTAGGCCTTACTGTCCCTGACCCTTCTCTTTCACTCACTGAATTTCAATTCTTTCAATCACAAAGGCTCAGCATCACACGTGGCCATTATCTAAGGCCTATCTGCATGGGAATACAACATTTCAAGGAATGCCAACTCCTCCAGACTGACATCAACTCATGAAAACTTTGTGAGCTTTTGCCTCCCAAGAGCCAGCAACTTCTTGCATCTGGACAGAAAGCCCTTGAGAAGAGAACTGAGGCAAGGTGCTGTAATGTTTTCAGGTCGCTATGTACAACACCCTGCCGTCCCCTCCCTACAGCCATGATGACATCACTGAGTCTAATATAAGGTATGCAAAAAAATCAGAAAGTTTTTATTGAAGAATACCATGATCATGGTAAGGGGACCAGGAATGACAAAATTGTAGCAGATTCAACTTTAGCTGTAAAACTAAAGCCAGCCATAGCTGAATCAAATCCTGGCCGGTTCAACAAGAACCATCCAAGATTCGATCCATCTATGAGCAGGTTGGTTGTACCCAAGTCAATCCACCAGTCCGTCTGATTTTTTTTACATGGGTTTGCTGCTGGTGGCTACAGCCACTAGCAGTAGTCATTGTGTTCTGCCAGCTGGGAAGAGTCCCTGTTGACAGAACACAATAGCAAGGTTTTCTCTTGATTATTGTTATAGATACCGTTCCAAAAACGTGTTCATTGTAAGTCATGTGACACACATGGGCACTGCTTGTTAGAGATATCCCAGTCAAGATTTAACATTAAGGCTTGTAATGCATAGAAAGAACACTGTCTTCCTTATTAATTACTTTTTCATCCAGGCCTAAAGGGTATATAAACTATGACAATGAACTTCTCTTGTTTGCATTTGGGTCTGTAAAATATACCATTAAAAGTTTTTGTTATATTTGTTGCATTATTAACTAAAAAAAAAAACGGATGGTCATGTCATCAATTCAGATCTGCGCTGTGTCCTCTGCACATATCCTGTGTTATTTTATACAGTCCTCCTAAGTCTTATCATAAACATCCCATCTTGCACATGATTGGTTGGTTGATGGAAGTCAGCAGAGCTTCACCTTATTCACTAAGCTCTGGGAAAAATTCCTTTGCAAAGTGTAATTTTCCTTGCAAAGTGAACATTCTGCATGCCTTTCATAAATCAACCCCTATGCTTTCCAGAAAAAATGCCCTATGTATTCAAATGCCAGTGTCAAGAAGTTTCCAACAGTCCCCAGGCAGATCTATCCAACAATCTGGTTGTTGATACATTGTAGCAAATTGATTTTAAAGTTTATATAAAGACAAAACTTTTGAAAGTTTGAGGTAGAGTGGGAAAGGGTTAGAACCCTACTATCCAAGACTTCATTAGAGGTTTCTCCTTATTTCGTGTCCTACTGACAAAAAGTGAAGGGAAATCCTCAAAAACAATACAGACAGAAAGCATTTTTTTTCATTTAGTAGAGTAGTGGAAGGCAAAACCCCTGGCAGATTCTTGAATTGTGTCACTGTGTCATTGTGGCAGATGTTCCCCTAATGGTACCCCAGATATAAGTTAAATCATGACGGGGTTCTATTCCTTTCCCATACTATCTAAAACAAGAAAACAAAAAAGTTTGTCTTGACTTTTACCTTAGGGTAAATTGAGCAGTCTTTCTAACATTAGCACAAGAGCAATGATTGCTGAAGACATTGGCCATTCACTTGTTCATTTTGCTTGTTGCTTTTTTAAAGGTAATATATCTTTTTTTCCTAAATCAATATGTGAATGTGGTAGCTTAATGCAAACATTGGGGGTTATTTATGAAAGGCAAATCCACTTTACACTACAAGTGCACTTGGAAGTGCAGTCGCTGTAATTCTGAGGGGTAGATCTGAAATGAGGGGAAGCTCTGCTGATTTTATCATCCAATCATGTGCAAGCTAAAATGCTGTTTTTTATTTTCCTTGCATGTCCCCCTCGGATCTACAGCGACTTTACTTCCAAGTGCACTCTCAGTGCAATTTCAAGTGCACTTTGCACTTGTAGTTTGCACCTGTAGTGCAAAGTGGATTTGCCTTTCGTAAATAACCCCCACTGTATTTGTATGCAATACTATTTTAAAGCACTTGTTTATAATTTATATTTATAATCAAAATGCATCTCCATGTGGTTTATCTTGGATTGGATTTTATGTCAGCAGTCGATTTGCAGATAGTCCAGTTATAGCCAACCAAAAGATCTTCATATGCCATGGAACTATAAGCTTCACCATGCCTTGTCAGTGCCCCATCACATTGTCCTACTTTACACACTCTTTGATTGGCAGTTCATGTTGAGACTTGCAATTTTTTTTCAGCTGCTGGTTGCCTATCACTGTGATAGTCCCTAGAGCTATTGTCTACAAAGTACAATCATAAAATAGGACAGCAGGCAAGTCAAAATGTGGAAGTCATATCAAAAAGTACTTTCTGTTAAAGGTTATAATAATAACTCACTGAGAATACCCTTTAAGTCTTTATCAAAGGTTCTTCCTTCTAGATCTTTCCTTTCCAGGTGACAATGGGACTTATTTATCAAAGTATAGTATATGCTAAAGGTGAAAAAACCTACAATCGTCTGATCTAAAAACTTCATCCTAATCTTTATTTCCCAGGACTGTACAGGGAGATTGAATGGAACAACCTGATCAGTAGTTTTATGAAACAAGAACTATTCCTCCTTCACACTTTGCTCAGTAAGTTGACATCCAACACTATATCACCAACTCCAAAAAAATTGTGAAAGTTCTAAGAAAGCCATACGTTTTAGTTAATGCCACACTGAAAATCGTATTTTTATAATATGTTTACAATGGATGCATAGAAATATACATTTTCACTGTCCTGGAAATTTCAAATTTGCTGGGATATCACAAACTGAACTAAGTAAAAAAAATCCTTTTTGCCCCAAGTAGCATCAAATTTAAATCCACTGTTATGACAGCAGTGTCAATAATATTTTAATTTTTATTTCCAGTCTGCCTCCCCAGGGCACCAGACCTCCCTAGCAGGCACTGGGCTCTTCTGTACCACCAGTGCCACAGGAAGTTGTGAGGAATCTGTGACAAAGCAAGGTCCATAAAGACATGGATGAGGGAGTTTGGGGTGGAGGTACTTGACTGACCTGCATAGAGTCCTGACCTCAACACGATAGAACACCTTTTGGATGAATTAGAGCAGAGACTGTGAGCCAGGCCTTCTTGTTTACATCAGTGCCTGACCTCACAAATGCACGAATATTCCAATAGACACATTCCTAAACTTTGTGGACAGCCTTCCCAGAAGAGTTGAAGCTGTTATAGCTGCAAAGGGTGGGCCAACTCAATATTGAACCCTACGGACGAAGACTGGGATGCCATTAAAGTTCATGTGCGTGTAAAGGCAGGTGTCCCAATACTTTTGACAATATAGTGTACATTGTGGTTCAGTCTGTATCCATCTGAAAAACTGATAGACTGAAGGCTTGTGGGAAAGGACCCTCACCATGAGGCCAGGAAGATTGCCCCCTTTCACCCAGTGAACTGGTAAAAGTGTCCTTTGGATTATTTGGTTAATACAGCTATAGTATAATTTTTCTAAAATGTGAAATATAAAATAGAATGTCCACTTCCAGAATATATGCTCCATGATATGCAAAGATATAAAAAATTAATAAACCGGTCATGTTGTATAATTTTTTTTGAGTGCAGGTTGAAACATGAAAACAAGTATTATCGCTATGGGAAATTACCTCTATTTTATCTTAATTCTATATCCACCAGCCCAGCCATAAACTGTAATTCTACTATAAGTGTGTTGTCATTGTTCTGGTACATATGTAAAGGTAGGTGGATGGTTACTTGATCGCAAAGAGATGAAGTATTACTAAGCCAGTGTAAGGACTAAGAAATTTCAAACAGTTACATTAAAAATAACAACAGTTTCCTATAAAACTATCAAATAGAAATGATATATAAAAATAATTTAAAAATGCTAAAAATTTTAAAAAACGCAAAACCCATAAACAGGAACTATAAAAAATGAAAAAAGGGGTCAGTTAAATGAAACAAGACGCAGAACGTACACAGCAGTCCTGCATTACAGAAATTGTGTTAAATTTTCAGCTGCAAGAGAATGACTGACTTTTTTTTAAGGGAAGAAGAAGGCGGCAGGGTTCAAAGTAAAGAAGAAAAATGTAAGAAAATCAAATTTTCTCTGTCTTTCTCTAGCCATCATTATTTTATTTGTTTCTCTCTTACACATATCTTTGATATTCACAGTTATGGAAGGCGAGATTGGAAAAATAAAAAAATAAATAAACCGCCAATGTGTTTTGAAGTAGTTTTAAATCTTTCAGCACATACAACTGCCACAGGGCACTACAAAGTTAAAGAACCTAGTGTAAATCTCTGTAACAAGCAATGGTTTAAGCAAAGATGTCAACAGATTCAATACAGTAGAAAGCAAGATGATTGAACAGATGTTCTCATAAAGTCTAACCTCTGAATTTAAGTACTGCACCAGTAACAAGTGGTAAATGGACATTTTAGGGGAAGTGATGGAGATATGTACAAGACCCATTTTGTATAGATATATGTGTACTTACACTTATTTTATACTGTGGCACCAAAGTGCACTTGTAAAAAATACATTTTGATTTGAGAACCTTGTCATACTGCCCAGCTTGGTTTATTATAAAGTACACTATAGTAGCGACATTGCTTAGTAATCCAAAAGACCATGTAAAGATTCATCTTTCTTACTACAGTGATATGCTAAAAGGTTAGTATTGAGTTCTTTAACTGGTAAATAGTCACATCCAATTCAGTGTGTTCTGTAATGTTTTGCCACTGATCCCAATGGTTACTTTAGGTCTATAGAAATAGAACAGGGTGGTTTCACTGATTCTCATGTCTAACATCATACTAGTGGCCTTCATGACATCATGGTGATTGGATTAGGTAACTGAGTTGCTCATGTAGGTATAAATTCTGGGGTAAGTTCGCGAAACTCATTAGAACTGAGGAAGTCTCTTGGATGAGTGGTGAAAGATATTCAACATTACAGAAATAATCCAGTTGAATATTACTATTGTTAGCCTTGTCATGAACAGGATGAATGAGACCTTCACAGACATGTTCAGTTGTTTGTTAAAGCAACTGAAACAATTAAAGAAAAGTACGTAGGCTGCTATTATTACTCATTTAAAATACTTCTCATTCAAAAAATATTAGTTTTTGCCTACAACCAGCGCACATAGCCAATATAGACTATGGCCTAGGATGGGAGTATTAAAAATTTAGGCTATATCCTCACTGTTGCTGCCATTGCAGTGTTTGTTTTTTTTTTCTGTTGGTGGAAAAACCATGTAAATGTTATATAATTTAAAGGGGAATTCCATGTTGTTGTTAAAGCTCAAGTGAAAATGCCACATTGTTTAATCTCTGAATTAAAGGCATTCCTGCAAAAAAATGCTTAAAGGATAAGTTCACCTTTCACAACATGTTACACCCATTTTTGGGGTGTAACATGTAACATGTTATGAATGCACTGGCCCCCGCACCTCCCCGATCCCCACTGTACCAGCTAGCGGGGGTTCTTCTCCATTAGCTAGCTGTCAATTTTTTTTTTTAAACGTGGCCGTGCGGGGCTCCATCCACCCGGCTGCATCACTCATTCACAGCGCTCTGTGAAGGGAAAACTACAAAGTCCGGCAGCCTTTACTGCGGTTAGTTTGTAGTTCATTCATTCTTCCTGTCAGCATGTATCGCCTTCCTCGTACGAGGTATGAGTATACAGATACACTAGGAGGTCTGCAGGAGACCTGCATGGCATGGTGCAATGCTTAACAGGCTTTTGCAACAAAAAATAATAAATGCATATTGTTTTACCTGCAAAAAAATTTGCATTTATTATATTTTCTGAAAAGGTGAACTTATCCTTTAATACTTTTCCCTGCCACTGAATGCACCACTGCTCTCTTGTCTTCCTTAGATATGCTTGCATAAACATCTACAGCCCCTACATAACTATTGTGTCCAGTAGTGACCTAGGGGTTGGCAGGAGGAACCCCTGAGTAGAGGAGAGAGGAGTACCAGCCAACCAACACTCACTCACAGATTTTTTTTTGCCAGGGTAGCTTGTGAACACAAAAGAGATTGATAGCATTACCAGCGGGAGGAGTAAGTATAAACCCATTTTCTTTGCAAGAATGCCTTTGATTCAGACTTTTAAAAAAAGTGTTAGCTAAAGTGAAAGATTTGGTAACAACAAGGACACCAATGTTAAATCTTAAAAAAAAAAAGAAATTAATTGTGTGTGTGTGTGTGTGCTTTATGTTAGATTTACAACAGCTTCTAGGTACATAAAAGCCTTAATAAGGCGTTTATTTGCACCACTAAAGGCACATCTGACATTTTATTTTTTCTTCCTCATTGACAGTAGATGCATACACACATTTTGATGATTTTTGAATTGTTTTTATTTCAAATGCCAGATACTGAAGAATAAAAATCAAGAAGCACAGTTTTTGTTATTGAATCCTTCATACAGATATACACCAAATGATCTGTGTTTCTGGGTGACTGCAGAACAGGAATACTTTTAGCAGATGTTTATACAATATAAGTAATTATGAAAAGGGAAAAAAAACACTCAAGCATTGGCTGCTCAAAAATCAGAATATCTCTTGTTCCTCCCACCAAGCACATCAATGCTATTTGCCGTTTTCCTGTTATATGCAGAATTTCCTTCAAAGTCCAGTGCTTGGTCCTTCCCCACTCTCTGAGGTTCCTTCATTCCTCCAGACTCAAAGTGACTACCCTGTTCATTTAGACCTTGGTGGTGGTGGGAAGAACTACAGCGCTCAGAAGGGTACCAGCTATACAACCCTTCCAGGAGTGTTAGATGATGATGATTTTTCAGCCAGTGTAGCTTGTGAACACAACAGAAAACAAGAGCAAGGCCAGTGGAAGGTATAAGTATAAATCCTTTTCTTTGCAGAAATACCTTTGATTCGGAGATTTTAAACAGTGATAGAGTCCCTTTCAAAAATAAATAAAAGTAAAAAAAAAAAAAAACAATTCCCTCTAGGCAATAAATGCAAGGACTTTAACAAACTTTGTTGTAGATTTCTACCTGTTTCTGCTCTGAAGGAATAACTTGTTAGAAGATGGGGTTGATAAACTAAAGGAACATAGACTGTGCACTTTTGCAAGTGCAGTTGCTCCAGAGCTTAGTGAATGAGGGGGAGCTCTGCTGACTTCCATCATCAAGGAAAAAAGGAACTGGTGCAAGGAGTTGTATTCAAAAGAGTCCAGCCAACTAAAAGCAACATCTCTAAAAACACAATGATATGGGATGAAAGGCAGTCCATAAGGATCACTGGGCTGTGATAATGATCACTGTGGCTGCTGTCCTCAGAGTTGTGACGGCTCTGTGTAAATAAAGAGAAGCAAGAAAGAGGAAAGGACGTGCCAACGTGCCAAAGTGTAGCATGCAAAGGTTTAATACATAAGGCAGGATTAAGAACCCTTACAAGATAAATAATGTAAATGGGCTCTTCTGTAAATGGATCTTTGGGTTGTAAGCCGTCACGATGTTGCCATCAGTATGTGAGATGGTTACAACTGCTCAGTGTGAAGAAAGGGAGAGGGAGGCAGGTCCTGGAGCCTTGAGGGGTCAGGAAGTCGCACTCTGGCTGTGTGGACCATCCCGCAGGTTGACGTCACCAGCAGAAACAGGAGCTCACTGACAAGTGTAAGGCTAGGCAAGGCTTACACTTGTCAGTGTAAGAAACACTTGTTTCTGCTGGTGACGTCAACCCGCTGGACAGTCCACACAGCCAGAGTGCGACTTTCTGACCCCTTAAGGCTCCAGGAACTGCCTCCCTCTCTTCACACTGAGCGGTTGGAACCATCTCACACACCAATGGCAACATCATGACGGCTGCCCGGATTACAGCCTGGAGATCCATTTACAGATAAACCCATTTACATTATTTATCTTGTATTAAACCTTGGGATATTACACTTAGTTGGCACGTCCTTCCCTCTTTCCTGCTTGACTTCCATCATCCAATCATGTGCAACCAAATATGCATTTTTTTTTTCCTTGAATGTGATTGCGTATTCCTGGAAAGTTAAGCTTTACCTCCTATACCAAGCTTTGGAGCAACTGCACTTGCAGAGTGCAACTGCACTTTGCTAAGTGCAAAGGCTGTTTACCTTTAGTAAATCAACCCCTATGTCTTCTGCAGGACTGATTCTAAATGGGAGTGACTAATTCATTACAAGCTGCTGATGCACTTTCAGGTTTCTGATGAGAAAAGTGGCAGCATCAGCATCCCTTCAGAGGTGATTAACCCTTAGGGAGTACTTCACCAAAAAATACATTTCTGTTGCAGAGGATGTCTAAAACCTGACATGTATCTTAGTGAAGAGTTCTTCACACAAGCCGGAAATGACATTTCTGGGGACATTCTGCATACAGAAAGCCTCCAGGTTGCCATATTGTATTGAATTTATATTAAATTACAGCAGCTGCAGAATAAAAAGGAAAGGACATTTTATTAACATTAAATCATGGCCCCTGTAGCAATTGTATATGCTGTATTATTTGAGTTTTTTTATTCACTATATTTTTTCCACAAAAGTGGAGGTGTCCTTTAAGTGGAAGCTTTGGTAAAAACATGTATTCCCCCTTTAAATCAATCTAAATAAAAAAAATGAGAAAAAAAAATGAATTGCCTATATGCTTCATGATGGATTTACAATAGCTGCTGGGTATATTTATATTTGACTTAATAAGGCTTTTTTGCACCACTAAAGGCACATCTGACATTTTGTTTCTCTCCCTCATTGACAGTAGATGCATACACACACTTTGATGAGTTTTGAATTGTTTTTATTTCAAATGCCAGATACTGAAGAATAAAAAGCGAGCAGTGCAGTTGCTGTTATTGAACTCTTTATACAGATACATACAAAATGATCTGTGTTTCTGGGTGATTGTGGGACTGGAATACTTTTAGCAGATGTTTATACAATATAAGTAATGGTTTTTCATAAGGGAAAAAAAACATTTATGCATTGACTGTTCAATGATCAGAATGTCTCTATTTCCTTTTTAATAAAGATTTCCCAGATTCAAAGAAACCTTTTTATTTTAAGAACAGAGACGATCCAATTTATATCCATTTTTTTTTTGCTTGCATTCAAGTTTTGCCATCAACAGGCTCATAAATAAGTGATCTATTCTGAGAAATGACTGATTCAACAGAAATTCTATCAGGGCAGACAATTATCTATAAACTATGTGGGCTTCTGCCGCACAGCTGACAGGCTGAGAACATTCATATATATGCATAATGTTCATAGGGGGAGCTGTTTGGAAGAGCTAAATCACACATTATTTCAGGGAAATTCACATGCAGGTCTCGAGATATATTGTTTTGTTTTTTTCATGACAAATATCTTTCCAGTATAACCATTATAATACTACCCAACAACTTCCAGATGTTCAGAGTAGAAGGTAGTTACAAAACGGACAGTTCAATATTTAGGATGAAGGATCTGATTTATTAAAAAGAAAAAGAAAGAAAAAAAAATGGAAGTGCTGCTACAGCAATTTATTTACTCTACCTCTCAACTTTTTAAGATGGGAAACCATTTAGGGTAATGTATGGATGCAAAGAACACACTCCTGCCATGCTCCCAGTTATGTGTCTTACAAAGAATTAAAGTGTATGTAAAACATAATAATAAACTTGTCTTTGATTTGATTGTTTCTGATCAGGATGCACCCGCCCAATTTGGAGGGCTTGCTTTGTTATAAAGATCTGTTTTTAAATCAAACATGTATGTTTTGGGGAAGGCTTCTTAGCCAAAACACGTACAGCGTATAGCCTGTACCCGTGTACAAATGTAACTAATAAGGTACTCAAGAGCATCCGAGTTGCCCGGCTTCCTGATTTAAGTGTCTTATCTGACCCTCTTTCCTGAGCTCCATGAATTCACTTTTAATAGTCAACTGTCTTACTAGAAGTTAAAGCTGAGCTCCATCCAAAAGAGGAAGCTCGACTTGTCTGCCTCCCCCCATATTTGGAACCATTTGGGGAGAATGGCGAAGAAGCCGGAGGTTCCCTCCCATCTCTCCACAGCCGGGCCATTCACAAAGCATAGCGTGATTCCCGCATGCACAGTAGGAAACCGGCTGTGAAGCCACAAGGCTTCACAGCTAGTTTCCCTTAGCCAAGTTGGCAGTGGTGGCACCCAAGAGCCAATTCAAGAATCAGCTGGGGTGAGGACACGGCTGGATGCCTGGACAGGTAAGTGCCCTAATAGTAAAAGTCAGCAGCTACAGTATTTGCAGCTGCTGGCTTTTCATTTGGGGGGGGGCAGGAACTCATCTTTAAGTTCAACAAGATACATGCCACCTCATGGACTTATCTCTTTAAATTACAACTTTTATATTTACTGAGCACCGGGAGTATAGCTATCACTATACTTTCAGCACTCCAATTCCAAGCTTCTCCAGTTGCAGAGTCGCATGAAGAAACTGCACCCGCCCCCTCTTTCTTATGCAAAATCACAGAGTGCTTTGAATTATGTGACCCTTTGAATTAACAACAGATGGGAGGGGTGGGCAGATATGCCGTGTATGAGAAGACAGTGTCAGAGCATGGAGAGTATAATGATAGCTGTACTCCCTGCATTCAGTAAATAGGAGATAAATCAAAGAGGTGGTATACATCATGTTAGACTTAATGCATAGTCAATTAGCACATTTTACAAAGTGGTTGAATTCCCGAAGTTCAACTTTAGGAGCAAAACAAAAAACTATTGACCCTTCCAGAAATCTTGCAAGCTAATAACATCCTGTGCTTTATGCCTGTGCTGTATTACTATCAGTTACATTGTTCTTGGCTTTCACTGTAGACTACAAAACATCTACCCCTGAGTTATGGAGAACAAGATAGAGGAGAAAACCCAACTATTAAGTTATTATTTTATTTTATTAATGTGATTGTGTTATGATCTCTTGAGGGGCAGGTGAAAAGATGCATTGGAAATGTAGCCTGCATGTTTAATAAATGGTATAGATGAGACTAAAGTTTTTATTTATCATGGGAATATAGGCCCTTATTTTGCAAGGGAATTTGCAAGGGACTTCCATCATCCAATCATCTGCAAACAAAAAATGTGTTTTTTTTTTCCTTGCACATGATTGGGTATTCTTTGCAAAGTGAATTTTCACCGCATTCATTAAGTTAAGTGAAAATCCCCTTACAAAGTGAACCGCCTATTTGCAAAACATTAACCCCTAAGAGGCTGGTTACATTAGATTCCCTATTTTTTTTGTATCAGTCCTTCTCAACCAGGGTTCTTCAAGCGGTTGCAAGGGGTTCCTTGAGCAATGAGTAACATCTGTCTCTCAGATAAGTAACCACTGCCATAAATTATCTTTTTCGTTATCTGTAAGGGGAATTCTTCCCAATGACCACAAATGTATGGAGCATTCTCCCCAGTGAACATCACATTAATGTACCATGAGCTGTAGATATAGTAATTATTAGCAGGGGCTCCCCAAGCTCAGAAAGTTAATTCAATGGTCCCCCTGTGTTATGTTGATATAAAAGCCAACCAAGTTAGCATATTACTATTGGCCAAACATAAACGTTTTCTTTGACTTAGATGAACTGTAAATAAAAGGGATTGCATATCACTCAACCTATATAAATATTCCGTTAATCCTTCATTCCGTTCATCATAAAAAATAGGCTTTACCGCTTCCTGGGTAAACTTCACACTCACAGCCCAGAGGCGACGATCCCCTGTCCAATAAGTAGGCTGAAGGTGTGTAGATGATATAAGAAGCAGAACTGCTTAAAAAGTTAAATTACACAATGAGCAAGTACAGTATGTATGTCATCTCTCTGGGTGTACAGTGTGGAAAATGCATGTAAATTACAAGACCGACTATGCAGAATCAAACCTTTGTTTGAGAAAACATTAAATGTCTTCCATGTATTTATCTACTTGTCCATGTACATATCCATTTAGCTATATGTCCATGTATAGCTATTTAACTACATGTCAATGTTGTTAGCTATCTGCCCGGAGCTTTACATTTAACATGCTTTACATGGAAGGTGTTATTAATTTCTACATTACCAATTAGTTCTCTAAAAATCAACCACAAGTGCCAGGATCCAGCTAGGAAGATGATAAATTCCTGCATTTCACATTTTTTGGCACGCATACAGAGAAACGACACAAAGGTGAGAACATACTCGTGGTTGACCTGAGGCAGATTGGTGATTGATCGTCACTTTTCTTCCCTTACAAACATTTCTGTTGGTGCACAGAAAGTGTTAAGACACAATACAGCTTTCTGTACTAATTTTCTAGATGTTAATTAGATATAAACATGAAATATATATGCTGATGAATGTGTTTCATTTACCCTGCATTTTAATGAACACGTTAGACGCCCTAACCTAGTTTTTGTATTTGTGTAATGTGAACAGGAAAGTGGTTTTCTTTATCATCTTTGGTTCTTCACCCGGCTTATGAAAACGTCTAGACTTCCTTTCGCCTTTTTAAGAACAACTTTTTTATAGTCATTGAAGACTTCTGTCATTCTTTGAGAAATGTGATCATTCTTTCAAATTACAATAGCTTGAGACAAGGGCATAACTACAAGCATGGCAAACCAAGCAAATTCTGTGTCAAACAGCAAAGGGGTCCCTTGAGGTCTGGCTATAAAGTTATTTATCCGGGTGGAAAAGGCATTCGGCATGTAACATGACACTTCTATCAGAAAGCATTTAATACCCTGCCATGTTATCTATGATCTTAGAAAACTAGATAACTCAGCTGTGAGATTACCGTTAAGACAAAAGATGGAAAGTTAACCGGCCCTATAATGATATTGTCCAGGGTATTGGTGTTGGACTACTAGCAGTGGGAATACGTTGCCTCATATGTATGCCATATGGATTTTTCAACTCAACCCTGTTGCTTAAACTAAACGTCATTCAGTTAGAGCTTACTTCCACTTTAAAGCAACCCTGTCGGGGGTAGAAAATAATTAATTGGCAGAACTCTGTGATAAAGTCTGGCGGCCAGGTGTAATGGTCAAGCAGCGGATTCCTGTTGGCTGCTGTGGTTCTTTCTGCTTACCCCTGCAGGACACAATAGTGATGTAAAGGTTGTCAGAAGGAACCACAGCAGCCAACAGGGGACACCTGGAAGTATGGGACAGGATTGGCACCTATAAAGTTTCTACAAACCAGCTGATGGACTGCTATAGGGGGACACCTGTGGGCACAATCACATATATATATTCAGCATTTTTGCCTGCAGGGGGTGTATGTGCACCACCAGCAGCCCGCTTCTGCTGTGATAACTCACAGCAGAAGCAATTCTGCAGGTCCCAGGGACTTGATTTCCTCTGTCACCCACCGATCGTTAGTAAAACACAGACAACTGAGATATGCCTATGTACACAAGGCATATCTCAGTTCTGACAGGGGAGGAGACCGATCCTGTGTCTCTGAAAAGCAGGGACAAGGATCAATATCTTCTCCTAGTGAAAGGAGCACACAAAGCACACATCACCCTAGATGTTTAACCCCCTTCCCAGCCAGTGTCATCAGTACAGTGACAGTGCATATTTTTGGCACTGATCACTGTATTAGTGTTACTGGTTCCTGCAAAGTGTCAAAAGTGTCAGCTAGTGCCCAATAGTCCACCGCAATATTGCAGTCCCACTATCATTTCCAATCACTGCCATTACTAGTAGATAAATATATATATATCTATATATCTATATATATATAGATATATAGATATATCTATATATATATATCTTAAATATATCCTATAGTTTGTAGATGCTATAATGTTTGTGCAAAGCAATCAATATGCACATATTAGGATTTTTTTTAACAAAAACATGTAGCAGAATACATATTGGCTTAAATGTATGAAGAAATTAGATTTCTTTAAAAATGTTTATTGGATATGTTTTATAGCAGAAAGTAAAAAAAATGTTGGTTGTTTTTGTATGTTTATAGCGCAGAAAATAAAAAAACACAGTGGTGATCAAATACCACCAAAAGACAGCTCTATTTGTGGGGAGAAAAGTGTATTTGGGTACAGTGTCGCACGACCGCACAATTGTCAGTTAAAGTAACGCAGTACCACATCGCAAAAAATGGCCTGTTTATGAAGGTGGGTAAATCCCCTGGAAGTCAAGTGGTTAATCACTCTATTAAGAAAAAATTAAATAAATAATAATTGTCTTCACCTTTTTTTCCCATTCTTTATTGCATTTCAATGCCACTGATCTCTTAGAGACCCTTTCCTCTCTATATGCATGCACTCCAGCATTTGCTAAATGACATTTCTCAGGGTGGGTTTTTTGGATGGTAGACCAAGGGGGTTGATTTACTAAAGCTGGAGAGTGCAAAATTTGGTGCAGCGCTGCATAGAAACCAAAAAATTGGACAAGCTGAAGTTAGAAGCTAATTGACTACCGTGCACAGCTGCACCAGATTTTGCACTCTCCGGTTTTAGTAAATCGATTCTACATCTGTATGATATGTGGGCTAAAACCTCCTCTTGTAGTCTCTATTGGAAGTCTGTGTGACAGCATAAAAATGCAAGAGCATAATTGACAGAACATTGGGTGAGATCTGCACTCAGAATGCAGTGCAGCTGTGCATGGTAGCCAATCAGCTTCTAACTTCATCATGTTCAATAAAATCTGGAAGCTAATTGGTTTCTATGCAGAGGTGCACCAGATTTTGCACTCTCCAGTTTTAGTAAATCTCCCCCATTGTCACCCTATAATAAGAAGTGAGGAAACCTGCTATTATGGCAGGATCATCAGGGATAATTAATTAAAGCTGCAGATTAAAAAAAAAAAAAGACTTAAAGACTTTTTAAGATTTTATCGAGTGGGTTTACGTATACTTTAAAGCGTAACGCCACTTTGGTAGAGAAAAACATTCCCCTCTGAGTGATCTATGTACATTGCAAGGATCATAACAACCTTTGTTGCAGATTCCTACCTTTTGGTATTCTGAAGAAATCCATGTGTTTTGTCTGTGCCTCTGTACTGAGTGGGTCTAATGGGAGTGGTTTCATAATAAACTGTCAGGTGTGCAGCTGCAGGCCACTAATGAGGAAATCTGCTGCGCCTGCATACCTTTAGACATGCTCCTATTGAAAATATCTCTCGAAAAACTGACATCTTTGTTGCAGGGGGTGCCTGAAATCTGACTTGTATCTTAGGCAGACTTCTGGGAAATATGGTGAGCCAATCACACAAGCAGGAAATGATGTTTCTGGGGAGTGGTCAGTACACACTCTGTGTACAGAACAACTCCATGTAGCCATATTGCAAAGCATTCTCAGAAAATTACAGCGGCTGCAGTTTGAAAAGGAAAGGTAATTTTTTAATTTTATTTTTTATTTAATTTTTAATAACATTCAATTGCAATATGTTTAGTGACACAACTATGTGTGCTATATTATTTTTTCTTTGCCATTTTTTTCCCCCATATAAGTGGAGTTACCCTATAAGGTTTGCTGACAGTGCATGTTTTCCACCTTTCCACGCAAACTCCCAGGCGCAATAATTACTCTGACTCTCTGACATTATTAGGGTGGAACATCAGAAAGCTTTTATGTATATATAATTAATATTTGGTTTACCAAATGTAATAAGCTCCTGCTCACTGACAGTTTGACCAAATTTGACTTTACAGTTTAGCTGACTGCATCCTTTTCTAGGGTTTATTGTGCGCATATAATGACATGCAATTATCATGTTTGACATTACCGTGATGTTGGATGAGACATGAAAAATGTCAGTCACTAGTTTAAATGCTGCATTAAAACAGCCCTTCATGTAAATGCTATATTGAAAAAAATCAAATTTTCCAGAAAACCCCTTATGTTGTAGTTTATGGAGTAACTGGAGCATAACAAGGTCAGTGGGTGATAATCTATTTTATCCTGATTGGTGAACAGTATATCCATAATACATACTTAATGGAAGTAATCTTTTTGATTAATTGATGCATGCCCTCTTAAGCAAGGATAAATGTATTATCCAAAACTCTATCATGACCTTCAGTGGAAATGCGTTTTATAAAGAGAAAACATGATTTGCAAACTGTCAGAGTATATGTAAGAGCCCAGTACAGTATTTATAATCATGTTTCATCCACTAGTATTTACTTACAACTTACTCACTAGTATTTAATACAGGTACTTTTATACCGACGTCAATTTACGCAGCATTTACCTATATATATTGTACATTCACATTATTATGGTGTGGGTTTGGTTTATGAGCTGCATACAAATGTCTACATTTTGCCTTGGGTATTGTAATCATATTGCACAAAAATCCCTAAAAAATAGATAGAGGACTTTAACCGCTTGCGGACCAGCCGCCGCAGTTTTACTGCGGCAGGTAGGCTCCGCTGCACAAAATCGCGTTATACTACGTGATCTCGCGAGGCTTGCATAGCAGGTGCGTGTGCGCCCGCCATGAGCTTCGTGAGTCAGATTGCGGGTCTCACGGACTCGATGTCCGCGGGAATACCTGCGATCATCTCATGGAGAGGAAGAACGGGGAGATGCTAATGTAAACAAGCATTTCCCCGTTCTGCCTAGTGACACTGTCACTGATCACAGCTCCCTGTGATCGGGAGCTATGATCAGTGATGTGTCACACACAGCCCCTCCCCCCCACAGTTAGAATCACTCCCTAGGACACACTTAACCCTTACAGTGCCACCTAGTGTTAACCCCTTCACTGCCAGTCACATTTACACAGTAATCAATGCAATTTTATAGCACTGATCGCTGTATAAATGTGAATGGTCCCAAAAATGTGTCAAAATTGTCCGATCTGTCCGCCATAATGTTGCAGATAAAAATCGCTGATCGCCGCCATTACTAGTAAAAAAAAAATTATTAATAAAAATGCCATAAAACTAGTTTTATTTTGTAGACGCTATAACTTTTGCGCAAACCAATCAATAAACACTTATTGCAATTTTTTTTACCAAAAATATGTAGAAGAATACGTATCGGCCTAAACTGAGGAAAAAAAATGTTTTTTTATTTTTTTTTTTGGGGGGGGGGATATTTATTATAGCAAAAAGTAAAAAATAATGCGTTTTTTTCAAAATTGTCGCTTTTTTTTTGTTTATCGCGCAAATAATAAAAACCACAGAGGTGATCAAATACCACCAAAAGAAAGCTCTATTTCTGGGAAAAAAAAGGACATCAATTTTGGTTGGGAGCCACATCGCACGACCGCGCAATTGTCAGTTAAAGCGTCACAGTGCCGAATCGCAAAAAGTGCTCTGGTCTTTGGCCAGCCAAATCCTCCAGGGCTGAAGTGGTTAAAGTCCTCTATCTAGTTTCTAGATTTTAGGGATTTTTGTGTAATCTCGGTCATAGGATGTGGTATCGGACACTAGTGGTCCCTCCTCCCAAACTTTCTTTCCTATTGTAATATCCACTTCATTATAATCAAGTAGAATTTTAAGTTCCCTTTCCTTAATTTTAATCATTGACTTGTAGCAAACTTCTTCTATAGTAAGCTTCTTCTATGACCCTACCTAGCCAAAGTCTGTCTCATGGCACTAAGAGTTTGCTGTGCAAAAATATGCAGCTGTTAATCTTTTCTCTGCCACATTTTACAGTTCTCTACATTATTCACTGTAACCATTCCCTAAGATATGGTAAAGTTTTGCACCTTGTTAGTCATTGATTAATGTAAAAGTTTTGGATCTTAAAACCTAACTCCGGTTGAATTGGCCCCCAAGGCATTGGCTACAAAATAAAGAATAAAGCAGCTCTGGATAAAAATATGAATGACCCCCAGTATCACTAAAACCAGTAGACAAAAGCCGGGTACATCAGGCCGAATGTCAGGAGACAACGAACAGTAAAAAAAAATGGCCGACATTCGGCCCGTGTGTATGTCAGTCTGTCCGACAAAAGCCGGACATTCGGCCGCCTTCTGTCAGTTATTCATGCTGGAAAACCAGCATCTCACTGTGTCCCAATCAGCGCTCTCCACCAATGGCAGAGAGCACTGATCTGAGTGTCCTGGTGGGGGGCTGTCTTCCTGTCAGAACACAACAGATCAGCGGGGGAGATAGCTGAACTAAACCTTGCATGGTTAGTACAGCGGCTCCGACCGGAACTGACAGGTTTTTTTTCTGTTTAACCCGTGGGTTTGAACGAAAAAAAAAAAAAGTGAGTACCCGGCTTTAGAAAAACTTGTAAGCATAGGCCTAAGCATAGTACCCTACATCCACAGTGTATTGATGCAAAGAGAATTTGTCACCATGCCAAAAATGCTCTCTGCATCATCCTGGACCACCCATTGCCAGGAGAGGGCCGAGAAGGAAAAGGGCCATATGACTTTGAAAAAGGTAAAAAAAAAAAAGCATAAAATGATATTGTGAGAGCCTTGAGTTGGACTTTAGGTCCTTAGCTCCTTCCTAAGACATGATGATCTTTCAGTGGAAATACTTATGCCGCGTACACACAACCAGTTTTGCCGTCGGGATAAATTGCGAAGGTTTCTCTGACGGAACTCGGACAGAATTCCATTGAAGCGGTCTTGCCTACACAGGGTCAAACCAAAGTCTGACCAAAGTCCGACCTCCCAGAATGCAGTGACGTACAGCACCTAAGACAGGATTAGAAAAAGGAAGTTCAATAGCCAGTAGCCAATAGCTTCCGTCTCGTACTTGCTTCAGAGCATGCGTCGTTTTTGGTCCGTCGGAACAGCATAAAGACGAGCGGTTTTCCCGATAGGAATTGGTTCCGTCGGAAATATTTAGAACATGTTCTATTTCTAAGTCCGTCAGAATTTTCGAAAAAGAAAGTCAGATGAGGCACACACACGATCAGAATAGACGATGAAAAGCTTCCGTCTGACTTTTTCTGTCGGACATTCCAATTGTGTGTACACGGCTTTACTGTGACAGGACCAGTATCAATTGATGTAATCCTATGACACCCCTCTTTTTTGTGGGACCATGCATCCTTGATAGATTAATCTCATTTAAATTTGCTTTAGGTTGGCCAGCATGTGGTGTAACGGCTTGCTTAAATAATATATTGCATATTGCATTTATGTCTAGTCAGTTAGCCTCCCTTTAAATTTAAGCATAAATCTCAAGGCACCCCATTCTAAAATGTAAACACAGCAACTATTATGCCCCGTACACACGGTCGGATTTTCCGACAGAAAATGTGTGATAGGACCTTGTTGTCGGAAATTCCGATCGTGTGTAGGCTCCATCACACATTTTCCATCGGATTTTCTGATACACAAAGTTTGAGAGCAGGATATAAAATTTTCCGACAACAAAATCCGAAATTCCGATCGTGTGTACACAAATCCGACGCACAAAGTGCCACGCATGCTCAGAATAAATAAAGAGATGAAAGCTATTGGCCACTGCCCCATTTATAGTCCCGACGTACGTGTTTTACGTCACCGCGTTTAGAACGATCGGATTTTCCGACAACTTTGTGTGACCGTGTGTATGCAAGACAAGTTTGAGCCAACATCCGTTGGAAAAAATCCTAGGATTTTGTTGTCGGAATGTCCGAACAAAGTCCGACCGTGTGTACGGGGCATAAGTCTTAGATAATGCAGCAACATTCACACACATAGGACACCCAACGTTAGAGGTATTTTATTCTTTCAAAGCAAATACAGCAAAGTAGGGGATAGGCAAACAAGGATGCTGTGCATGTGCAAGATGTCCTCGTTATCTATCGATGAAATCATGGGTTGTTTAAACACTGGCAGACAGAAGGTTGAAATGGTGATAATGAAAACCTGTGGCTTTGTGTAACTAAAAGGCAGGCTGCTGATTTGTATATATTTTTGGGCAATTTTTAGACGTTTTGCCAAGGCACCCCTGATGAATCCTCAAGGCACCCTGGTTGAAAAAGGCTGGTTTAATCTATTAGGAGATTGTGCAATTAAAGTGTAATCTACAGTATGTGCACATTAGAAATGTCTGCATTCACCATTTTGTTATTTCCACACTCTACTGAAGGACACACTTTTGCCACAATTTATTTAGGAGGTAAGTATTACAACTATACTGACATAATATACCTTCAGTGCATGTGGAACTCTGAACTCAATACAAAGGTGCAATCCATTGTCTAGGCAACTTCCTACTATGTAAAGACATGATTTGTCACCTAGGTTTTTTGTGTGAATAAGAATTCTCTTTATCTTAACAATGCTGCTTTACAAACACTTTCCACCATCCCTTGGGGACTAAGTTTTTCTTATGAAGCAATATAATTGTTCACATCTATACAATTCAAACAAGGGCTCAAGCATACAAAAGCATTGTCATTATTGTGCATTTAAATGTTGAGGATAAGATTAAAACTGTTGGAACTATAAATTGATTGCTTGATCTTTTCTATAAACCTACATATTCAATAGCTTACAAATCATCAGTGTTCACAGTTCATTAAATTTTCCGTATGACATTGGTATTCAAGCAAATCAAGCTTTTAAATATCAATTTTTTCTGACATCATTTAAAGAATTGCTATCTTGTAGAGTTTGATCAGCCAATGCTGCTTTCATTTAAAATAAAGTTTAAATATATATATATACAGTATATATATTTTTTTTTATGAGGAGCCTCTTTCTTTGTGGCACCTGGTAACCTGGTAGAGAGACAGGAAGTGAGGGAAAATCTTCTCAATGGAGTCGCACACAACAAAGAATGTTCTTTTTAAGTACTTTGGAGAAGATTGGGCTGTCTATCAGTTTTTATTCCCACTTGTTTATTTGGCTTTTGCTGCAGCAGAGGGACAGAAGATGAGAGGAAATTGTCTCAGTGGGGATACAGAGAACATTAACACAAAAAAGAAAATGTTTTATGAGAATAACATGCGGAATTCTGATTCTGCAAATGCTAATAGATAAGATTAAGATAAGGACCTCTGGCTTCCACTCCTGCATGCTAGTTCAGAGTCAGTTACTCAAAAAAATAATAAAAACCAAAAGAGAGAAAATAACAGCTACACTTTTTTGTAGAAAGGAAGCAATAACAACCTTAATATATATTTTAAAAGAAATCTCCTGTAAGGAAAATTAAATAGTCCATAAAAGTGGAATTAAACTCTTTTTTTTTCTCTTTAGAAAACTGATGTTTATTGCAGAAATGGGAAATCTCATGGGTGTCGTGCAGTTGGAGCTAGGGTAAGTATTTCCAGGTTTAGTACACCTTTAAAATAGAGATGGACTGAACACCCCCCTGTTTAGTTCACAGCAGAATTTCCAAACAGGGGAAATGTTCTAATCCGAATGGCAAACCCCATTGAAGTCTATAGGAGCCGGACCGGAAAAATCAAAAGTGCCCATTTTGAAAACTTACATGCAAGTAATTGGCCATAAAAGGGGTGTGGGGGTCTGGGTACTGCCCTGGGGGACATGTTTTAATTTTTAAAAAAAATTGAAAATGATTGTTTTTTTAGGATCAGTGATTTTAATTATGCTTAAAGTGCAACAATAAAAATGAAAATTACTTTAAATATAGCGCCTGGGGGGGTTCTCTTAATGTGCCTGTAAAGTGGCGCATCTGTAGCATGCATAAAACATACTGCAGCAAAAATGAAATTTCTAAAGAAAAAAGTCAAAATCCCATTTAAAATGACTCGCGGTTGCAAATGCCGGCAACCAGTTATTGAAAAAATGAAGAAAAAAATGGTGTGGGGTCCCCCCCAAAAAAACAAACCAGACAGTTAACTGGCTTGCATCCAGGCAGGTCAGGACAAGGGCCTCATTCCCACATCTGTGGCTGGCTGTTGTGGCAATCTGCGAGCAGGGGGTTTATCAGAATTTGGAAGTCCCCTTTAACAAGGGGGCCCCCCAGATACTAATGAATACAGAGTTGCATTAATTTGTATCTTTCATATTTGTCTGGCATTCATATTTAAATAATCTCTGTAAAATCATCAGAATCGTATAAAAATAAACTGTTTCGCCATTCAAAGGAAACAGATAAAGTTGCTTAGAAACTGAAAACTGCAACAATGAATAAACATCATCATGAGACCATTATGAAACCACAAGGGACATTAAAATGAAAACAGGATTGTTGGGAATTTTTTTTAATCTCAGGCATATTTAGAATCAGGAAAATACAACAGGTCCGTGAAAAAAACAAACATTTTTTAAGTTTGGCTAGAGCTTGGAAGTACAACTATACATTGATCATTAAGTGAAAGCTGCCCTCAACAGTGAAACCAGCACTAGGGATCAGGCAAAAATGAGGGGAATATCTACTGCCAGAGGTTCCAATCTTTTCCCACTATAGCCAAAACTAAGAGCATGTAAAGAAGTTTTCTCCGAAGCTGGGCATTAACCCTATATGTGAAAATTGATCATCTGGGGGAAGGTGGAAACGTCACACAATTCCCTATTTGCTCAACATACCAATCCACAGTGGACAATCTCTCCCTTGATACCTAAGTATCAAGTTATTTGTGCTTTGCCCATGTCGAGACAAGCTGAACCTTCTTACTTTTCCCTCTATCCCAAACAGCAAAGGGGAGTATATCATATGCACCCCAATGTCCAGAATACTAGCTGTTTTTTTCATGCTAACAGAAGGTAAGCAGGGCATTAAGGAAGTAAAGAAAAACATGTTGTATTGCCCTTAGTAGGCCTTGTTGTGTCTACAATAGACCACACTTTACATACATTTAACACATGTGTATCTTAACCCTTTTGTTTCTAAGGGTAAAACAAATCTTAATGCCTAAGCACAATTTTGCAACCTTGACATGTGTTAGTAAAACCGTACATATCATCACTACTTTGTGTATCTAGGTGGATTATACCTTGTTTTTTTCAGGACAAATTGGGCTTTCATTTGGTGGCAAATGGTAATGGATATCCCCTGATTTATTATTATTTTTTTCTATTATCAAAGGAAAAACTGGCCCAAAATAGTAAAAAATATATATATTTTTAAATTTAGCTGTATATTTCTTGCTATTACCATAATCTTCCACCAAAGAACAACCCAAAATAAATTCTCCTGCACCTGACAATCGCAGTGATACGATGTACAGTATGTGTATGGTATTTGCTGTTTGTACCCGTAGTACAGCCCAGAAATAATAGTGCACATTTTGCTTTTTTTTATCCTACCTAAAACACACTCACACTGACACTGACATTACTTGACACTGATACTAATTTAAAAAAAAAATCCTGTCCAAAAAAATACTAACAGTTATCTTCGACCTTTGACCCTAACCTTGACCAAACACTAACCCTGGCATGGACCTAGATCAAACCTTCGATCTAAGTTTTTTTTAATTTTATTTTATTATTATTATTTTTACACACACTTTTTTTTCTCTCTCTGCAAGGACAGAGAGAGATACCATGTATCTCTCTCCTCCATTCACAGAGAGAGAAAACACGGGCTATCACAGCAATCAGGTGACCTGGAATCAGAAGTTTCTCATCACAAAGGGAGATACTCAAATATGCGGCCCCACGTAAAAAAGCCCAGACCATTGGGGCCACATATTTGCGTACGTCAGCACCATGGGGTTCATGCACAGCCACAGTTGTTAATATAATAATGTAGTGTTTATACGTGGTATGCAACTGCTTTCTCCTTACAATTACTGGGGATCTAGCAGCAATAATGTCCATTTTTACTTAGAAAAAAATAAGAATGTACTATATGCATCATATTACAATCACTGGTAGGCCATCTTTTTGGGAAGATGTGATCATTTATTTATATGATTCTCTTATTTCTGCTGCTGCGGATCCTTATATGATGCTATAGCTTGAGGTGGACAATGAGCTTTCAGATCATCAAGACTTGACTGTTTATATACGTGATCAAACCTGTTCAAGATCTAATGGCTCATGCCTAAGCTGGGTGACCCAGTTTGCATGTGTATGGAAATTAAATGATAAAGAAGCCTATAGTGACAAACACTGTTGACTTCTTTTTGTGAATGATAGTTGCCTAGCTATGTCTGGTTTTATTACTTTGAGATGCTGTCCCGCAATAAGCATACAGTTCCAAGAAGGTCAAAGTGAAGTCAGAACTCTTAATTTGCTTACTTGTTCCAACTGATTGACTTAGGCTGGCCATACTGTACATGATTCGAATTTCGGCCAGTTGAACAGGCTAAATGTACCAAGATGATCGATTGATTCTCTTATGGTTATCACTAGCAGCTAATCTTCATCCCAGCTGGGGCGACTTCCCCCGCCCTTGCCCGCTGGCAGAAGACAATAGCTGATTTTCCTGTCAGCACTGTCTGTATTGATGTTGGAATCATGCAAATTTCTTTCCTTGCCCATGGTTGCAGGAAAGAAATTTGCACTGTGCATGACTGGCCTTAAACAATACTGTAGCCAAGGGATTAGTATGATAGCCAGGGATATATTATTTACAGAGAGGGTTCTCTAAACTTACTTCTGTAAATGACTTCCTTTAAAAAAATAAGATGCCCTCACAGAGCAACCCACTGCATTAATCATTGGGAGCTAATGTTCAAGATAACCAACAGATGGTATCTCACACCATACAGACTATCTAAAATATACCCCAATACCTCCTCCTTATGTTGGAGAGGATGTGGTCAGGTTGGTCACCTACCCCATACCTTATGGGACTGCCCCAGCCTGACGAGCTTCTGGAACCGGCTTTTCTAAGTCCTCTCATCCCTCACAGGAATTCTCCAGTCACCAAATCTAGGTATAGCTATACTCCAAATTGGAATGGACTCATACCCCCGCCCACATAGGCAGGTAGTTATACACATATTGTTAGCAGCTCCCACACTTATACTTAAAAATGGAAATCAATCAAGACTCCCTCAATATATCAGAAGCACTAACTATGGTCCAACAAAACGATACCTTTGAACATATGCTAGCTATCAATTCCTTTACCTTATCCACCTTCAAGCAAAACTGGGCAATATGGTCAGATAATAATATTTCCAAGACATATTGACAACTCCGTACTCTCCCATTTGCAACACCTGATGTACCTTCACTGTATGCTTGTTCATCTGTTTGTTTATACTTTTATTTATACTTTTGTTTAAATTATTACTTACTCCCTTCATGTTCTTGTACAGTGATCCATACGCATGTACCAGGGGCGTACTGACCATTCGGGTACTCGGACAGGGTGGCCAGCCTCAGTAAAATTAGGGACAGTATGTAAAAATCTGTGTTTTTTTACATCTGTCCCTGAAATGTCTGACACCGACATAATTTTGATGTGCAAATCCCGAGATTATATCTGCTCCACCTCTGCACTGCCCCCTCAGCCAATAGGAATATGCTGTACACGCCTCCTTCCACAGCATGGGTTTTTTGACGCAGGAGATGCCGACTTCTGGAGGAGTGGAGAAGGAGGCGGGGATACAGCTTTCAGTGTGGCTGCTGTCTGATAAAGTAAGCTGGCTGAGCTTTACAAAATGGATTCTAGTCAGTGGATTACCCTGGTGAGCAGAGAGGGAGAGTGAGGATGTGTTACCTCTAGCAGAGCTCCTCCTGTCTCTGAGGCTATTAGGCTGATTTTGTGTGTGAGAAGTGCAATGCTCCTGGAGGAAGAACATGTCCTGAATGTCTTCCCCAATCTCTATTATACTTCACTACTCATTAGCTACCCACCACTACACAGGCACAGTCCCCTCCTCTCCTGTATTACCAACTAATGTGTCTGTGAGCTGCTGGGGCATTACAAGTCCCAGCATTCCAGGAGATGGGAGCAGCAGTGTGTTCAATCAGGCTGATTTTTAGGTGAAATGTGCTGGTGTGTGTGTGTGTATGTGTATTTGTGTGTGTGTGTGTGTATACTGTATGTATACTTTACAGTTGCAGCCACTCTGCCCATCAAACGCAGCCACTGTGCCATCAAACGCAGCCACTGTGCCCATCAAACGCAGCCACTGTGCCCATCAAACGTAGCCACTGTGCCATCAAACACAGCCACTGTGCCAATCAATTGCTGCCACTGTGCCATCAAATGCAGCCACTGTGCCCATCAAACGCAGCCACTGTACCCATAAATTGCCGACACTGTGCCATCAAACTCAGCCACTGTGCCATTAAAAGCAGCCACTGTGCCCATCAAACGCAGCCACTGTGCCATCAAATGCAGCCACTGTGCCATCAATTGCCACCACTGTGCCCATCAAACACAGCCACTGTACCAATAAATTGTCACTACTGTGCTCATCATTATACGCAGCCACTGTGCCATCAAACGCAGCCACTGTGCACATCAAACGCAGCCACTGTGCCCATCAAACACAGCCACTGTGCCATCAAATGCAGCCACTGTGCCATTAATTGCCGCCACTGTGCCCATTAAACAAAACCACTGTACCAATACATTTCCGCTACTGTGCTCATCAAACGCAGCCACTGTGCCATTAAACGCAGCCACTGTGCCATCAAACGCAGCAACTGTGCCCATAAATTGCCACTACTGTGCCCATCAATTGCTGCCAGTGTGCCCATCAATTGCTGCCAGTGTGTCCATCAATTGCTGCCAGTGTGCCCATCAATTGCTGCCAGTGTGCTCATCAATTGCCACTTCTGTGCCCCTCAATTGCTGCCAGTGTGCCCATCAATTGCTGACACTGTGACCATCAATTGGTGCCAGTGTGCCCATCAATTGCCGCTACTGTGCCCATCAATTACTGCCAGTGTGCCTATCAATTGCAGCTACTGTGCCCATCAAATGCTGCCAGCGTGCATCCCCCACCTGGCAATTAACTTGTCTCGGTGGGGCAGCTGGTCACGGCGGCAGGCGACCAGCGGTGCCCGGTCGTCCCTTCCCATCCTCTGCAATAGGCGTCCAGTCACAGTGCCTGTCGTTGCAGCCAATCAGGTGACAGGTAACAGACTCAAGCACCTGATTGGCTGAGAGGCGGTTCAGTGTTTGCAAAGCGAATATTCATTCGCTTTGCTAACACAATGCTTAGTGAGCAGCGATCGCCCATCATGGCGCCCACCTTTTTGGACGCCTATTAAAGCCTATGGCTCTAATCAGGTGCTTACAAAAATTACCCCACTGCTGTAATTCAGGTGCCTGGCACCCGAAAATGGCAAATAGGGGGTGGCAGCAGCGACCATGGATAGATTCATGCATGGTGATAGAGAGGTGAAAGAGAGGAGGCGGCGCCCGTGCGCCCTTTATGGACACACCGCCACTGATACTGTATGTGTGTGTATACTGTATGTATACTGTGTATGTGTACTGTATGTATACTGTATGTGTGTGTATACTGTATGTATACTGTATGTGTGTATGTATACTGCATGTGTATGTATACTGTGTATGTATACTGTAGGTGTGTATGTATACTGCATGTGTGTGTATGTGTGTATGTATACTGTATGTATGTGTATACTGTATGTGTGTATGTATACTGCATGTGTATGTATGCTGTGTATGTATACTGTATGTGTGCATGTATACTGCATGTGTATGTATACTGTATATGTATACTGTATGTATACTGTATGTGTGTTTGTATACTGCATTTGTGTGTATACTGTATGTATACTGTATGTGTGTGTATACTGTATGTATACTGTTTGAATACTGTATGTGTGTGTATACTGTATGTATACTGTATGTATGTATGTATACTGCATGTGTATGTATAGTATGTATACTGTGTATGTATACTGTATGTGTGTATGTATACTGCATGTGTGTGTATACTGTATGTGTATTGTATGTATACTGTATGTGTGTATGTATACTGTGCATGTGTGTCTATATGTATGTATACTGTGGATGCGTGTGTGTATACTATATGAACCAGGTGTGCCCACTGCTGCTCAACAGAAGTCGATCTAACAATCCCATGTCAATGAAAAATGCACTTGTTGCCTATTTGGAGCCATCTGATTGGTGCACTGCAGAGCTTGGCCTCGGATCAGGCAGCAGGTCTGGGTACACACCTGTGCGGTGATATCATGGCACACATCAAGCATGGCCTTTATTCACATGCCCCACTGCCCGATCTGAGGCCAGCCACAGCAGTTCACTATTCAGCTGGCTCTACAACTCACTTGGGCAGCTCAGAGGCTGCAACAAGTGGATTTTTTCTAATTAAAAGCCTTTTCCCGACAGCTGCCTGCCACACCAAGCACTAAGGTGCAAAGGTGTGTGTAATGCCGCGTACACACGAGCGGATTTTACGGCAGACTTGGTCTGGCGTACTGGATTTCGTCGGACAATTCAATTGTGTGTGGGCTGCAGCGGACTTTGTTTGCTCAAAAGTTGGACGGACTTAGATTTGAAACATGTTTTAAATCAAGCCGTCGAAATCGAGTCCGGTCGAAAAGTCCACTCGTCTGTATGCTAGTTCGACGGACAAAAAGCCACGCTATGGCAGCTATTGGCTACTGGCTAGGAACTTCCCTGTTTTAGTCCAGTCGTACGTCATCACGTACGAATTCGACGGACTTTGGTGCATTGTGTGTAGGCAAGTCCGTTCATTCAGAAAGTCCCTCGTAAAGTATGTAGAAAAGTCCGCCGGGCAAAGTCTGCCGTAAAGTCCGCTCGTGTGTACGCGGCATTAGGGGACAATGATGGCAGGTGACACTCTGGGGGCTTTGCCATAGGGTGGCACACTGGGGGGGCTCTGCTGTAAGGTGGCACTCTGTGGACTGTGATTTATAGGGAGAATGTTGGGACTCTGATATAAGGGAGGACTCTGATGTGAGCGTGGTGCTCATCCTGACTGCTGTACTCGATATGTTGTTTTGTTTGTTACTTACTCTTGGCGTGACGGCCATCTGTAAGCCCCCGGGGGGCCCCATAATCTTCTATTGCCCAGTGGGCCCCATGAGTTGTCAGTCCGCCCCTGGCATGTACGGTTTCTATGTTATACCTTATATGTAACCTTAATGTACCACCCTTTTATACTCAATAAAAACTTATTGACATAAAAAAATAAAAATAAAATAAGATGCCCTTATAGGCAGAAGAAATGTCATAAAACGAGAAGCATATAAGAGGCAAAACAATGCATGAGTAACTCCCTGCTAGCACTGCAGATGCAGCTAATCTGCCTTCATGACCAGTGCAGGTGGCAAGTGAGGAGGGGGAGTAGTAAATTAGCTTGGTTCAAGCTGTGCCTTAGACGTGAACCGCAGTAACAGGTATACTTTTTTAATGTTTCTGCACCACAGAAAGTAATTTCTTGGCTAGAAGGATTTGTTTTATCTTGTGTTTTCCAGCTCTGACAAGCAGCTGTGTACAAAACGATGTTATCATCTCCAAGAAAAAAAAAAAAAAAAACATATTTCACTTAGGAAAACAAGTTGCACAATGAGAAATTTATACCTGTATTGAATGTATAATCTTGGAAATGTATAATTTATTTGGAATCTCTGAGTGTAGAGAGTATGATCTTCATTTTCCATTAAGCTGTATTAGAAGGCATGCACAGGCTGTTGTGTATAGTTAAACTGTTTATGTGGTTATTTTGCAAAAGAGACATTTTTCGTAGGAAATATTTGGACAGGTTAAATGGAGGTCAACAGAACGCTTCCGGCAGATGGAGGCTCTTGGATGTGTTTTCCAAAACCGCAGAAACAACAAAAACATATTGCTCAGGTATTTACCATGTAGGCTTGGAGTTTTTCAATTTACATTTGGTTTCACTCAGCCCTGCCATGCTTTCAAACTGTGTTTGGAGATATTTCCACTTATTACTCATTTCATAGCACATCTTTATTCTTGCAGTGGATGTTTGTGTGCTATTAGCTGTCCTTGCTATAGCCGAGAACGGCAGTGATGAATCTTTTATGGCATCTCTGAAAAGCTAACCTCAATAGGGATGGCGGATTCACAATATGCATAGAGGATTTTTTTTTTTCTTCCTCGTCAAGATTTTAGAAAGCAGATGCTCACACCTATTGTCACCATATGCTATGCTAACTGAAGTGAACTAATGGGCAAGAAAAAAATAACCTACACTGTCATTTGCTATTGATGTTGTTTTATAAATACACCAAGTGAGGAATACAGAAATTCCTGCATTGGCTGAATACACGGTACAGGTGATTTGAATCATATTATTTTATTCCAGCTCTGCTAAAGCTTGTGGAGTAATTATGCCACAGTGAGACTGGGTAGAGATGTTGGAATAACATAGGGTATAGTGGAAAATGAATGCCCTCAGAGGCAATCGCAAGTCTCCCAATCCCCATTATTTTTATTTTTTTTTTCTGCATTTTGTGCAAATGGTGTGCATTTCAGAGTTTAACATGATTGAAAAAAAAAAAAGATTTATTCTGATTGGTTACCTTGAGAAACTTACCTCACTGGCCTTTGTACCAAGTTGAGTTGGTTGTCTATTAAGATATACTGGCAGTAATGGACAGGATTTGTATTAAAAGAGTTAATGAACCAGTGGCGGAACTACCAGGGTCACAACGGTTGCACTTGCAACTGGGTCCTGGCATTCCGCCACTGTGGGGGGACGCTGCAGGACTGTAAGTCTTAACTCACACTGCTGCAATCCCAAAGTCATGCAACTGGCTTGCGACTTGCTTGTGATTTCCTTGTGACTTGCTTGCAACTAAGTGATTTACACATTGCAATCTGTGGCACTCAAATCGCACCAAAGACACAGAAAAATAGTGCAGTAACCTTTTTTTTTGTTGTTGCTGCAACTTGAATCACATTGATAAAAGTGGTTCTAAAAGCAGAAGGTTTTTTTTTTATCTTAATGCATTCTATGCATTAAGATAAAAAAACTTCTATGTGTAGCAGCCCCACTCAGCCCCCCTAATACTTACTTGAGCCCTGTCTCGATCCAGAGATGTTGCACAAGAGCCTTGGCTGGCCGGGATTCTCCTTTCTCATTGGCTGAGCCAATGGTGCCTCCTGCTGTCAATCAAAGTCAGTGAGCCAATGAGGAGAGGGGGGGCAAAGCGCGACACTGTATCTGAATGGACACACAGAAAATAGCCTCAGCTTTAACAGGAGGGAGGGGCCAGAAGTGCTGCAGAGGACCTGAGAAGAGGAGGATCTGAGCTGCTCTGCGCAAAACCACATGTTTGTTATATTTAAACAAGTGTTGTTTTTTTTGTTTGTTTGTTTTTTTAAACTTAGACTTTAATATCTCTTTAAGATTGCACCCATTGAAATGAATGTGTTTTGATTTGTCATGCGACTTTATGTGTTGCAGTGTGAACCGGGGCTAATAAAGGATATGTTTCTTTAAAAAATATGGTCACAGAACAATGATAAAGCATCAAAGGTAGCAAAGACAGCTACAGGCATGATACACGTATACTGCCAAAAGGGGGCTACAGGCATGATACAAGTCTACTGCCAAAAGGGGGTCTTAGACGAATGCGTGGTTCCCTCCGCCCATGTCTTAATAATTAAAATCCCCCATTATGATAACACTTCCCATCCTTGCTGCTAATCCAATTTGTGATAGAAGATCCATCTCCCCCTCCTCCCTCAGGTTAGGAGGCCTATAGCATACACCCAGTAATATTTTCCCCTTAGCTTCATCCTTTTGGAGCTCTACCCATAAGGATTCCACCTCCTCCCTAGCTCCTTTAGTGATGTCATCTCTCACATTCACTTGTACATTATTCTTGATATATAGGCAAATCCCCGCCCCTTTTTTACCCTCTCTATCCCTGCGATAAAGGGTATAACCTTGAATGGTTGCCAGCCAATCATGAGAGCTGTAGAACCAGATCTCTGAAATTCCCACAAAATCCAAATCCTCCCTGTACAACAGTATCTCTAGTTTACCCATCTTGTCCGCCAGGCTCCTGGCATTGGTGAACATGCCACGTAGTTTGAACCGGTCACATACTATCCTCTTATTGGGTGTTCCAAGATTGCAACTAGGACTTGTTACTATACTTACCTTGGGTTTATGTACTTTAGTCAACCTACCACTAATGCCCCCAAAACTACCCTCTGGAATATGTTCCATGCTGACTATCTCTACCTCTGGGCCCACCCCCCTATCGCTTAGTTTAAAAACCCCTCTAACTTTTTGCCCATCTTTACTCCCAGCTGATCTGCACCCTTCTCATTTAGGTGCAGTCTGTCCCTTCTATAGTACTGGTGATCGACTGAGAAGTCGGCCCAGTCCTCCAGGAACCCAAACCCCTCCTTACTACACCAGCTCTTCAGCCACTTGTTTATTTCCCTAATCTCCCTCTGCCTTTCTGGTGTGGCTCGATGTACCAGTAGTATTCCTGAGAATACTACCTTGGAGGTCCTTTTCCTCAATTTAGCTCCCAAGTCCCTAAAATCGTTCTTTAGGACACTCTGCCTCTGACTTTGTCATTGGTGCCAAAGTGCATCATGACAGCTGGGTCTTCCCCAGCCCCTCCACCAGATCCGTGATGTGCTGAGCCCAAGCGCCCGGTAGACAACATACAGTTTGGCACTTCAGATCTTTGTTACAGATTGCCCTCTCTGTCCTTCTAAGAATTGAGTCCCCTACCACCAGAATCTGTCTTTCCTTTCCCTTGGCCTCCCCCCAATCTCACTGGAGGAGTTCTTTCCCCGACAGCTAGGAGAGTCCCTCAGCTCCAGCAGTGCTGGTCCCTGACTGGTTTCACCAATGTCACTCAATGTTGCATATTTTTTATTGGTATGCTCCAACCCTGGATCGGCCTCCCTGGCACTTCCCCCTCTACCCTGACTGTCACCCATCAACTCTTTCCTAGTGCCTGCACCTCTTTGTCTCCACCCCCCTCTGTGCTGGCCCCTGCAGGCACCTGCCGTGTATATTCCTGGCTCTCCTTTAGTATGGAGGGACTTCTCAGTGCTGACAGTTGCTTCCCTAGATTCAGAACCTGGGTTTCCAGGGAAACAATGTGCTTATATTTTGCACAGCAGTATTTGCCCTCGATCGGATGATCAAGGACCGCATACATGCCGCAAGATGTACACCGAGTTGCATCTCCACACCCACCGGGTATCGTACCTACTAATTTAATGAGGATTGGGGATTATACCCTGTCCAAATTACCTAACAACTAGCTTCCTGATACTAATACTCAACAAGACAATACACAGGTACTTAACAAGACAATACACAGGTACTCAATAAGACAATACACAGGTACTCGCTGACCAACATGCACTCGCAGGCTAACGTGCACTCCCCTTAATTAGTGGGCTGAAGGAAGCAAAGAAAAAAAAAGCTGTTTAAAAAGTGACAGAAAAGGTGTTAAAAAGCTACAAGGAAAAGCCCCAAAAAGAACATAAAAATGCAACCCAGCAATCACCAGCAGTCAAAAAGCAAAACTTGTTCACACTCTCCATTTAAGGTCCCCACTGCTTAACTTCCAACCAGCAGTCTGGTTGGAAGTTATGTTGATACTGATAAATCTTCTAATTCTTGCCCCCCCCATGCATGCAGTCATGGGACAGCATTGTAAACCTCTGCAAAACTCATTAAGACCCCTTTCACACTGAGACCCTTGAAAACTGCCTATAAAATGCCAAGCGCTTTTGTGGCACTTCTGAGGAGTTAGTGCCCTTTTTTGAAGGCCAATTGACTCAAAAAACTGCTGCAAGAACCATTTTGAGACGCATTTGAAGCGTTTTCGAACTGTCTTTCAGGCGCTTCCCATTCATTTCAATGGAGAGGGGCGCTTTTGAGGCACTTTTTTAGCGCTCCAAACATGTTCCAAAGATGCTGCATTCAGGAGTTTTTTCACCTCCCGTCAGCGCAACGCCCCAGTGTGAAAGCATCCATTGATGTGAAGCCATTTTCGTGAGCTTTTCAGGCGCTTTTTTTAACGCAAAATCGGTTGAAAAACTCCTCATTATGAAAGGGGTCTAAAAGTGAAGGGTGGGTCTTTGCATTGCTATAAGACTAGCCCATTTCTGAAATGTCCACTGATTTCTCAGGTGTTTGATAGAGTATAAAGTCACTAGAGCAGTGCAGATAAGGCATGAATAAATCATCTCAGTACGCTTCATGCATGCCACATTTATACTTTAGGGCCAATACACTTGTTAGCCAACACGTCTTTTATTAGTGATAAGCAAATCAATTTGCAAATTAAACAAACTAAACAGTAACAATACAGTATATTTTTTTGATACCAACACTTGTGCACATATCAGGGTTTGTGTATGCTAGACATGTGCAATTCGTTTTATTACAAATACATTTTCAGACAAAATTTGGGATAACTCTTTGACGAATGCGTATGAAAACTAATTGTCAGAAAGAACGAAAACCCAAAAGAACAAAAATCCAAAAGAACGAAAAACTATTCAATCTACGAGTTTAACGAATCAATTACATTTGGATAATTTTGTTTTTCGGATTTTCGTTCTTTCCCACTATTCGTTATCCCTGAATATAAAGAAATAATGAATGCATTTTTTTTCTTTAAATACATGTGCCAGTAGCTGTCTAAGGCCTATTAAATTAATCCCAGTGCTGCACGCTGACGCCGCAATAAGGCATAAAGCGGAAAAATCCGAACAGGCGAAGGTTACAAATACAACCAATGTCCAAATGAACGAATGGTCTGAGTCTGAAGTAACAAATGCCACAGCTAAACGAATGGAACCAAATGAATACGAATGCATCCGAAGTTACAAATGATCCAAAGTAATGAGTGCCAATCGTAACGAATAACCCAATAAACAAAAAAAAAACAAAAAACTGAATGAAACAAAAATTAATAGAATGACATTTTTCGGCAGTGCACATGTCTAGTGCATGCCATATTCCTCTACCAACCAGAAGGATCCATAGGCAATTATCCAGGTGGAACAAAAATGTGCCAATGGCTGTTTCTTCTTACAAGATCCTCACTATCTGTTATACAGGTAGAGGCATTTGGTTTTCTGATATAATAGGTTACTAATATATGAAGTCCCCAGCTTCCTAACACGGGGCAGTGGTAATTTCAGCTATAGCCCTATTTAGCCATAGACATCAGCGATTGTACAAAGACCACTGGGGTAAAGCATTAATTTTGGTTTATCTGTTTTAACCACTAACACCTGTATACACCTTATAGAGGGGGTTAATAATGCTTCTGTCTTCAGGTTAAGCATTGAAAATATCTGCACTGTATAAAGTATCAAATAGCTGCTTACTGGAACTAATATCACTTTGTGCCGTGTTACTATGCCACAATCTTTAGCCATGTATGGGTTCATTCGCCAAAGCTTGCTCTCTATTTCCATTCCATGCACATCTTGACAACTCTCACCTTTAATAAAATTAAACTGGGGTCTATTTAAAGAACAGCATGTGACTTAACTGGCTGACATGACAAATGTATCATACACAATCTTTTTCAAGGTAAAAAAAAAGTGAAATAAGACTGCTATCTCTCTTGGGATAGGACCTATTTATGCAGCATTTCTACACAGGCCACCCTCATTTCACGAATGTAGTACATTATTTTTCCATGATGCTACTCTGCTTTCTGCCCATTGTACTTAATACAGTATTCAGAAACAAGCTAAATTAAAGGAGATAGATTTGCCTATAAACATACAAATAACTTAATAGCATAGATGCCTTAAGCGCATAGCAAAATAGCTTTAAGACTAAATAGCAATTGGACAAAAGGGGTTCTGAAATTAAGAGTAATCACATTTGTTACTGGCTTGAGTGCATAACATATTAAATGCCACTAACTATACAGTCTATTTTCTTGTTTCATTTATAGTGAAAAGCTGATTAGCGCTAAAGTGCCCATTAAGAGCATCATCAACTAGCTCTTGTTTTTCTGGTTACAAATGTAGAAGAGATACAAAGTTGCAGTTAAATACAGATATTTATTTTATGAATCCATGAGCACTTACATACACTATCCATAAGCACTTACACAATACCAATCCACCCAACATTCAACACCATTCATGTGTCATATAGCAAGTGCGGGATTTGGTGTTTTTTTTTCCCTTTACCAACTGCTAATTTTCCACTGTTTGGCTTCAGTGTAAACTTTATTATTAAGTTCCAATCTGCACCTTTTCTACAGCCTCATTAGAATTTCCAGCACCATTATTCCGCCCTATCTGCGCCATGCATATTGTAAGGTCTATTTCAAATTACGTTCTCCTTCCAGAAACTCTTTTGCGACTCATTTAGCTGTGACCATCAAACATATTTAATGGCTTTATTTAAATATAAATTTAGAGACGAAAAGTGACTTAATTTGGTGAGAAAATCCCATTGATTTATCAGCAGACATGATCCCTTTTTTTTTTTTGCTAATTTAAAGGAATCCATGCATTTTTTCCCCCAGTGTGTATCAGTGCGGCTTTTAATTAAACCATTATAACATGAAAATCTAAATGCAAATTTTTGAATTAGTAACAATTCTGCTGCCGGTCTGGAAGCAGAGAAAGTTGGATTTTTCTAAAAGTAGAAGAGAAAAACATTAATGTCATAAGATGCTATCTTGCCACAGTAAAAAAAGAGTATTAAAACCTAAGGGCTTAATTAATTTTTATAAAAGAATCCAGTGTTGTTGCCCTATTCTTAAACTGCTATGCTGTTCTTTATTCAAGCCACAAAATGGCTTTGAAATCTCAGTCGCAGACGAGGGTAGTACAGTTGTATCTGATGCCTGAAGACATTCATTGTTCATTTTCCGGTTACCCAAGCACAGGTCTGTAACTTGTAGAAGATAATGAACATAATTTAAATTATGGTTTGTGCAGCATATTACTGCCATGTTCTATTTTAAAATTCATTTAATAAAAGAATATGAATTATCATGGAGTATTGCTTGATAAGGATATTGGTGTTCTCTTCCATTGTTATATATATATATATTTGATTTTTATTTGTTTATATTCTTTTCTTAGTATTTATTATTTAGTCATTGACTCATAAAGAGAACCTGTGGGGGGGGGGGGGGGACAAAAAATAGCTTACATTAGTTATTAGGCATCCTCTTGTACCTATATGTTGCCTTAGATCCACTCTACATCACACAGAGGCTCTCAGAACCTGGAATGGTCTGTATTACCAATAACTGACAAAGTCTAGTGGTGCTGACTTCAACCCTCTTTGACAGATGCACCTTTTTTACTGGCCCAAAATTGCTGGGATTTGGGGGTCCAGGATTCTATGTGGGAGATCAATGGCACCTAGCTGATGTAAGTGGTGTTTTTTTTTAACCCCCCTTCCCATATATATACACAGTATCTCACAAAAGTGAGTAAGCCCCTCACATTTTTTAAATATTTTATTATATCTTTTTATGTGACAACACTGAGGAAATCATGAAAAAGAAGTGTCACCAGCACACCAGGATCTCCAAAATTGGGTCCAAAACTTTAATCACATAGTATCAAAAAATAAAGCGACGTTTCAGAGCCACGCAGGACCTCTTCATCAGGCATGTAACGATGAAGGGGTCCTGTGTGGCTTTGAAGCATTGCTTTTATTTTTTGATACTATGTGAATAAAGTTTTGGACCCAATTTTGAAGATCCTAGTGTGCTGGTGACACTTCCTTCTCATGATTGCAGTCAGTTCCAGCCATTGGTCATTTCAGCACCCAATCTAAGATACAGTTTGTGCAGGAATGTGTGTGTTGGGAGTATTGCATTGGAAACACTGAAGAAATGGCACTTTGCTACAATGTAAAGTAGTGAGTATACAGCTTGTATAACAGTGTAAATTTGCTGTCCCCTCAAAATAACTCAGCACGCAGCTATTAATGTCTAAACAGCTGGCAACAAAAGTGAGTACACCCCTAAGTGAAAATGTCAAAATTGGACCCAATTAGCCATTTTCCCTCCCCGGTGTTATGTGACTCATTAGTTACAAGGTCTCAGGTGTGAATGGGGAACAGGTGTGTTAAATTTGGTGTTATCACTCTCACTCACACGATCATAAAGTCCAACAACAAACATTTGTTGGCGGAAAATTTGAGAACCTGTTAGCCAACATTTGTTGGTGGAAAGTCCGACAACAAATGTTCGATGGAGCATACACACGGTCGGACTTTCCGCCAACAAGCTCACATCCAACATTTGTTGTCGGAAAATCCGATCATGTGTACAGGGCATTACTCTCTCATACTGGTCACTGGAAGTTCAACAAGGCACCTCGTGGCAAAGAACTCCCTGAGGATCTGAAAAAAAGAATTGTTGCTCTACATAAAGATGACCTAGGCTATAAGAAGATAGCCAAGACCGGGAAACTGAGCTGCAGGTGGCCAAGACCATACAGCGGTTTAACAGGACAGGTTCCATTCAAAACAGGCCTCACCATGGTCAACCAAAGAAGGTTAAGTGCATGTGCTCAGCGTCATATCCAGAGATTGTCTTTGGGAAATAGACATATGAGTGCTGCCAGCATTGCTGCAGAGGTTGAAGGGGTGGGGGGTCAGTCTGTCAGTGCTCAGACCATACTCTGCACACTGCATCAAATTGGTCTGCATGGCTGTCACCCCAGAAGGAAGCCTCTTCTAAAGATAATGCACAAGAAAGCCCGCAAACAGTTTGCTGAAGAAAAGCAGACTAAGGACATGGATTACTGGAACCATGTCCTGTAGTCTGATGAGACTAAGATAAACGTATTTGATTCAGATAGTGTCAAGTGTGTGTGGCAGTAATCAGATGAGGAGTACAAAGACAAGCGCGGTGGTGGAAGTCTCATAGTCTGGGGCTGCATGAGTGCTGCACTACAGTTCATTGAGGGAACCATGAATGCCAACATGTACTGTGATATACTGAAGCAGAGCATGATCGCCTCCCTTCGGAGACTGGGCCGCAGGGCAGTATTCCAACATGATAACGACTTCAAACACACCTCCAAGACTACCACTACCTTGTAAAGAAACTGGGGGTAGAGGTGATGGACTGCCTAAGCATGTCTCAGACCTAAACCCTATTGAGCATCTGTGGGGCATCCTCAAATGGAAGGTTGAGGAGTGCAAGGTCTCTAACATCCACCACCTCTGTGATGTCATCATGGAGGAGTGGAAGAGGACTCCAGTAGCAACCTGTGAAGTTCTGGTGAACTCCATGCCCAAGAGGTTTAAGGCAGTGCTGGAAAATAATGGTGGCCACACAAAATATTGACACTTTGGGCCCAATTTGGACATTTTCACTTAGGGGTGTACTCACTTTTGTTGCCAGCAGTTTAGACATTAATCGTTGTGTGTTGAATTATTTTGAGGGGGCCACAAATTTACACTGTTATACAAGCTGTACACTCACTACTTTGTATTGTAGCAAAGTGTAATTGTGTTGTCACATGAAAAGATATAATAACATATTTACAAAAACTTGAGGGGTATACTCACTTTTGTGAGATACTATATATATATATACAGTGGTATATATATATATATATATATATATATATATATATACATATAAACCACCCCTTCTAGCCCCCTTACCCAATCTATCTGGGTATCCCGCCCCCTCAGGTGCCTACTTACCTCTGACTGGAGGTGGTGGCTTCCTCCTAAGTTCACAGCCTCACCACCAAAATCTTGCCCTATTAACGTCCCATACTTCTATAGTGAGAGACTAGGACAAAGAACACTATTGCAAAAAATATTTTGTTGAGATAAATATCCAGTTAATACACATGATTATAGAATTCTGGATATTTTTTTATTTCAAATGTCTTTGTTTATCATTTTCTCCAAACTATATGCATGCCAAACTGACCAGGGACAACAAATGGGTTGGCTCAAACTGCAGCATTTGGGGGCATTGTTACAAACAGCGAATCTAACATTCGGCAAACATTTGCTGCAGTAAAATGAATCAATGAAATGTAAAACACATGCACTGGGAGGAGTCATCTGCACTAAATGTTTGATGAATGTCACCTTCACTACTTTAAAAACATGTCCCTTGAGCAGTTACAGCAACAGTTTTCATTTTCTAGAAGAAGATCATTTAAACCTAGTAAATAAAAGGTGACGGTTGTAACCACTCCTGTCAATGTTAGAATTTACCTCAGTCACTGTCAATTCTGGTGGACAGCTTGGTGGCCTGTAGGTATACCCAAGCAGCTTCTTCAGTTCTAATGAGTGTCATGAATATATACCAGCTGTGGTATATTTCCAACACTCATTAGATCAAAAGAAGCTGCCTTGATAAGCAATAAAATATCACCCCTACCCCTTTGTATACTTATCTGAGTCCTATCTTAATCCAACTCTGTGCCTGTCTGCAGCAGCTCTCTCCTCTCCCTCTGCTCACAAGGACAGCAGTGTGAGCCATTGGCCACTGATGCTGTCAATCAAATCATGTGAGCAGAGAGCAGAGGGTGGGGCTAAGCTGTGCTGTGTGTGTCAATAGAGACACACAGCCTGGCGCAGAATTGAGCCCGCATGTCCCCCCATAGCAAGCAGGTTGCTGTGGGGGCACACAAAGAAGAGGAGGAGCCTACTGTGTTGGTGGGGGAGCCCAGAAGAGGAGGCTCAGGGAAACTCTGTGCAATACCATTGGACAGAGTGGGTAAGTATAACTTGTTAGGTATTTCAATTTAAAAAATGTTTGCCTTTACAAGCTCTTTACAATTTAAGACTTCGATTTTGCAGGACTACAATAATCTAGAGAGTTTTTTCTTATCCACTGGCACTTATCTGAGTTGTGCCTGAAATTTAGTTTTAGTTTACACTTGCAGCTGGAGGGTGGTAAAAATAGGCAGCTAAGCCACATTTTTATCACCTTCCCTTAAAGGCATAGTTCACCTTTACCAAAAAACTGCCTATGCAGGTAAGGGGTGTCTGTAGTTATAAACAAGCTGTGCAGCTTGTTCAATAATGCCCTTGCTATAGGTGTAGGTCATTTATGCACCTCATGAAGCTTGACTGGAGAATTCATAGGACAATGCTATGGATATTGCTAAGAGATGCCTAAATGTTACTGTTACCTTTATCACAGCAGTGAGCTCTTTTTCAGATTCAAACCTTCTCACAGGAGAGTTCACTCCTGTGATGGTGAACATACACAGTGATAGCCAGGTACCTCTTAGCAATGTCCTAGATGTTTTTCAATCAGACTTCATGAGATACATCTACATCTACATGCCTACAGCTATAGCAACTTTGGTCAAAGTTACACAGTTTGTTTTTTATGAACAGATGCCCCTTATCTGCATAGGCAGTATTTTGGTAAAGGTGATCTAATTCTTTAAGCTGCAAAGGCAATCATATAGCAGTGTAGCCACAATGTGTTGCTTTGTGGTGAGGCAAATAGCATCCCTCTGTTGCAATTGGCAGCCAGTACTGCAAATGAATGCAACATTTTCAAGTGAATGGGATCAAGCTGCAAAAAACGGAAGACAAATGCCAGGCTCATAGTTGTGACATGGTATTCCCATTCCAAAAGCCAATTTGGCTGCCAAAAAATGGCATTCAGGAGGTAGCAGTATCCCCTCTTGAATGCTTGTCAGTAGTGCCTGTACCACTCTCTGAAAAGTGATCCACCACTGATCGTTCTTCAAAGAGCAACACAGGTTAAACAAGCCCTTACGCTTCTTTCTGAAAATCCATCTCTCCCAACAGCAGAGTTACAAACAGAAGAGACAGTAAATAAGAAATTGTAATATAGTAAACCCCTATTGATGGCTACCACTGCTGAGCACTCCACAAATGCGTGTTTCTCAGTTGTCAAGTCGACCCTCTTGTAAAATTTTGTGTCCTTGACCTAAGGCAAGTATGTAGATAAGGACTTCTGACTTTCTTTTCGGTCATTGGGTGACCATAATAGTCAAACAACTAGCATTTGTAGTAGGATGTAAATAATGGCAATCTCTATAAATCTCTCACGATAGGTCTACTTCACTTAACCATTCTCTCAGTACCAACCTGATCTAAAATTTGAGATCATATCATTTTTAAATCTTTTAACCTGCACTTTTCAGTGTGAATATACAATGATCATGGAAAGATTCTCTTGCCTAAAAGTAAGAGAATCAAGTACATTTATATCTGCTTTAAAACAAATTATGGTATCACTGTCTTTACACAGTGTAGCTGTACAAGTTTGCAATCACAAAATAAAGAAGAGGATTTGGAGTATTCCATTAATCAATGCCATAAAATAGGTGCAGTTACTCTTGTGGCCTACTTTTTAAAACATAATTATACTATTTTTACATCCTTTGAGAAATGCAAATCTATGTTTCCAAATCCCGGAGCTTGCAGCAAGCACAACTTCAAGTTCTTCAAGTGAACGTCTTAAAATAGAGCCGGAATCCGAACATCTTGACAAGGAAGTCCCTGAAGTTGTTAGCTTAAGGGACAGAAAGGAAGGCAGAGGTAAATCACATCTCAGGCCTAGCTGCTAATATTTCTCATGAGAGTTAACCCCTATTGGTCTTTATCAGCTATGTAATCTACAATGCTGAATTGGGTAGGAGGTAGGCCACCACTACAGACTGCAGGGCAAATGTTTTTTTTTTCTGTTTTGTTTTTTTTTTAAGGGGAGTCACACAAAGTATTTATAAGATGATGGCGTGGTAAATTGATAGTGTTAAAAATATAGGTAGTACAGAATTTATCCAAGTCTACTGTATGTTGCAAATAGAGAAACATCTCCAGATAGACAAGCTACACATTACGATACTTGCTACTATTATTTTTATAATGTCATGCTCTTTTGTGTGTTACCTTAGTCAAACAGTAGCTGGTGCCATATGCCAAATTAAGGCACACTTTCTGGAATAATTTGTTTTAACAGTGAGATATTTTGCTCTATTTCTTCTATGTATGGTTCGGACAAGTGCTTGTAGTAGTTGTGCCTGCAACAGAGCTCTAGGAATTGTATACTTTCAAATAAAATAAGAATACACTTTCATTAAATGATTCTTATAACCAGACATTCTATAGTTATACAGACCATTATCATTTTCTATATTGTGGCCATATGGAAATATTATTTTATTATAATATTATAACTATATAGTAACGGGGACCTGTTCAACTGGTAAACCGTGCACAAAAAAAGGACACCCAAGAAAAGTCCAAACAGGCTTGTCCTACACTTTTATTCAACAAGGCAGCAAACACAGATATTATTGCAGGAGAGCTATTTACAGGTCCATAGAACAAAAAAACACAAAATGACTGCTCATCTGAGTCCGCAACTAAACATGGGTCAGTTCTGATAAACAGAATGTCCCCTAATGACTTCTCTGAAATAAACAGGACTGAAAAAATCAATAATAAGGTACAAGTGTTGGTACCTTTTTATTGATCTGTTAACAATCAGTCTATTCAACAAGAAGCAAAATTTCACATAAGAGAAAGCAAAAGAGATCCCTGAGTGCGATTCAGCTTGCATGTATAAAAACTTGTGAACAGCTTACGCTAATAATGAGGTCTAATTGTGAGGTAAGATGTCAGACATCCCAACTTGCAAAAACTAATTTCAGGGAGGTTTCAAATTCATTTCGGGGAGGTTTCAAACTCATTTCAGGGAGGTGACGCTAAGCGCCGCACCCCCCCCCCCCCCCAATAAAATGCATCCTTACCAGTGCCAATTAAATGCAGCCTGATCAGTGCCAATTAAATGCAGCTATACCAGTGCCATGAAAAGCAGCCTTACCATGCCCATGAAATGCAGCCTGATCACACAGCTGCTAGTCCTGGGGTCTGGCTGCTAGGGCCAAGGGTCTGGCCGCTGGAGCTGGGCTGCTGGTTCTGGGGTCTATCTGCTGGTGCTGGGGTCTAGCTGCTGGTTCTGGGGTCTGTCTGCTGGTGATGGGGTCTGTCTGCTGCTGCTGGGGTCTGTCTGCCGGTGCTGGGGTCTGACTGCTGGTCCTGGGGTCCGGCTGCTGGTCCTGGGGTCTGGCTGCTGGTGCTGGGGTCTGGCTGCTGATGCTGGGGTCTGGTTTGCTGGTGCTGGGGTCTGTCTGCTGGTGTCTGTCTGCTGGTGCTGGGGTCTGTCTGCTGGTGCTGGGGCCTGTCTGCTGGTGCTGGGGTCTGTCTGCTGGTGCTGGGGCCTGTCTGCTGGTGCTGGGGTCCGGCTGCTAGTCCTGGGGTCTGGCTGCTGGTGCTGGGGTTCGGCTGGTGGTGCGGGTCTGGTTTGCTGGTGCTGGGGTCTGTCTGCTGGTGCTGGGGTCTGTCTGCTGGTGCTGGGGTCCGGCTGCTAGTCCTGGGGTCTGGCTGCTGGTACTGGGGTTCGGCTGGTGGTGCGGGTCTGGTTTGCTGGTGCTGGGGTCTGCCTGCTGGTGCTGGGGTCTGTCTACTGGTGCTGGGGAGCCATCCCAGTCAGAGAACTTCCCAGCAGGAGGGGGGTGAGCAGAGGCAGAGAGAAGACTGGGTGCAATGATCTGTAGGCTGTAGCAATTAAAAGAAAAAAAAAGCTTTCCCCTGTCAAGCGGACTCTTTCTCCACTTTCGGGTGCCGCTGTGCAGTGATCTCCTGTGCGACAAGTACATGACAGTCCCGGTCTGATCGGCGGACGGATATAGAAGAGAACTGTCATGTGCTTGTTGCACAGGAGATCACTGCGCAGCAGCACCCGAAAGTGTAGAAAGAGTCCGCTTGACTGGGGAAAGTTTTTCTTTTGTTTGCTACAGTCTGCAGATCACGAGTGGCGCAGTCTTCTCTCTTCCTCCGCCCACCCCCCTCCTTCCTTTCCCTGCTGTATTGGCCAGACCGACCCGACCTGAAAAAAAAAGTACCCATGCAGTAGTATGTATTAATAAAAATGATCCGCGCAGGTTACTAATACATAAATAATAAAGTGAAAAAATCCACAATAATGTGCAAAAGTAAACACGATAAATAATATCCAAATGATGTATGTGCATCAAAGAGTCCAAATCGTGGTGATTGGTTAGTGACAATAATCATAAAAGTTCATAGCAGTGGTGAATCTTGTAAATAAATTGACACAAGGCTGTACACAGGTAAGCCTGTTTTTAATATTTTGAATGTAAGAGGCTATTTGGTATTTTTAATAAATTGCATTACCATTATATATTACACTATGGGAGGCCTGTTTTCTTTTATTTCCCTGCATGATGCACACTAAACATTTACCAGGGAACCACGAGATTTGGAGGCTAACCCAGCTTATAACAGAGAGAAGACTCGTTCAGTAGACCGTGGACCATATCCAGAATCGCCCATACGGATATCGTTTAGGAACACGGACGGCAGGTATTCCATCCCACCACAGGATATTGATTTGAGGCTCATCTTTCTCCACTTGGAGGTAAGAGCTCTGTGAGCATTACGTGACTGTTTAGTCACGAAGATCAAAATCATTTTCACAACATAGATATTTATTTACAAGATTCATCACTACTATGAACTTTTATGATTATTGTCACTAACCGATCACCACGATTTGGACTCTTTGATGCACATACATCATCATTTGGATTTTATTTATTGTGTTTACTTTTGCACATTATTGTGGATTATTTCACTTTATTATTTATGTATTATGTAACCTGCGCGGATCATTTTTATTAAAATTTACTGTTTTTTGTGTTTAGTGCACACGTTAGATTTTGCAGCGGTTTCACGTATCTTACATTATTAACACCACTAGTTTATTTTCACTCATTTAGTAGCGTGAGGGATCACACCTATAAAATATTCATGCAGTAGTATGGGCTGTCCCACCTCTGCCTCAGCTCACAGCCTACATCCGCCTGTCACTCAGCCACAGACAGAGCAGCCATACTCCATTCGGCCGCTCAAGCTGCTCTGTTTGAGGCTGAATGACAGGTTCAGCCGGGAGATTGCCCTGCACTTACGGGTGTCTGGGAGCCCGCAACAAAATGCGGGAAACTCCCGCGGCTCGTGGGAGACTTGAGATGCGAGGATTACAATATACTGTGTATATATATATATATATATATATATATATATATATATATATATATACTGTATACATATACACATATACAGTATCTCACATTTTTGTAGATATTTATATTTATATCTTTTCATGTGACAACACTAAAAAAAAATGACACTTTGCTATAATGTAAAGTAGTGAGTGTACAGCTTGTATAATAGTGTACAATTGCTGTCCCCTCAAAATAACTCAACACGCAGCCATTAATGTCTAAACCACTGTCAACAAAAGTGAGTACACCCCTAAGCAAAAATGTCCAAATTGGGCCCAATTAGCCATTTTCCCTCCTTGGTGTAATGTGACTCGTTAGTGTTACAAGGTCTCAGGTATAAATGGGGATCAGGTGTGTTAAATTTGGTGTTATTGTTCTTGTGCCCCGTACACACAATTGGATTTTCCGACAACAAAACCATGGAATTTTGTTCAAAGGTTGTTGGCTCCAACTTGTCTTACATACACAGGGTCACACAAATGTTGGCCAACAATTACGAACGTGGTTATGTACAAGACGTACGTGATATCTCCATTACGAATGCTAGTTTTATAAGAGCGAGCGCTTCGTACTTGATTCCGAGCATGCGTGGACTTTTGTGCGACAGATATATGTACACACGATCATAAAGTCCAACAACAAACATTTGTTGGCGGAAAATTTGAGAACCTGTTAGCCAACATTTGTTGGTGGAAAGTCCGACAACAAATGTTCGATGGAGCATACACACGGTCGGACTTTCTGCCAACAAGCTCACATTCAACATTTGTTGTCGGAAAATCCGATCATGTGTACAGGGCATTACTCTCTCATACTGGTCACTGGAAGTTCAACAAGGCACCTCATGGCAAAGAACTCTCTGAGGATCTAAAAAAAGAATTGTTGCTCTACATAAAGATGGCCTAGGCTATAAGAAGATGGCCAAGACCCTGAAACTGAGCTGCAGCACAGTGGCCAAGACCATACAGTGGTTTAACAGGGCAGGTTCCACTCAGAACAGGCCTCGCCATGGTCAACCAAAGAAGGTTGAGTGCATGCGCTCAGGGTCATATTCAGAGGTTGTCTTTGGGAAATAGACGTATGAATGCTGCCAGCATTGCTGCAGAGGTTGAAGAGGTGGGGGTCAGCCTGTCAGTACTCAAACCATACACCGCACACTGCATCAAATTGGTCTGCATGGCTGTCGTCCCAGAAGGAAGCCACTTCTAAAGATGATGCACAAGAAAGCCTGCAAACAGTTTGCTTAAGACAGGCAGACTAAGGACATGGATTACTGGAACCATGTCCTGTGGTCTGATGAGACCAAGATAAACGTATTTGGTTCAAATGGTGTTAAGCATGTGTGGCGACAACCAGGTGAGGAGTACAAAGACAAGTGTGGCTTGCCTGCAGTCAAGCATGGTGGTGGGAGTGTCGTGGTTTGGGGCTGCATGAGTGCTACCGGCACCGGGGAGCTACAGCTCATTAAGGGAACAATGAATGCCAACATGTACTGCGACATACTGAAGCAGAGCATGATCCCCTCCCTTCGGAGACTGGGCTGCAGGGCAGTATTCCAACATGATAATGACCCCAAACACACCTCCAAGACAACCACTGCCTTGTAAAGAAGCTGAATGTAGCGGTGATGGACTGGCTAAGCATGTCTCAGACCTAAACCCTATTGAGCATCTGTGCGGCATCCTCAAACGGAAGGTGGAGGAGCGCAAGGTCTCTAACATCCACCAGCTCCGTGATGTCATCATGGAAGAGTAGAAGAGGACTCCAGTAGCAACCTGTGAAGCTATGGTGAACTCTATGCCCAAGAGGGTTAAGGCAGTGCTGGAAAATAATGGTGGGCGCACAAAATATTGACACTTTGGGCCCAATTTGGGCATTTTCACTTAGGGGTGTACTCACTTTTGTTGCCAGCAATTTTGACATTAATGGCTGTGTGTTGAGTTATTCTGAGGGGACAGAAAATTTACGCTGTTATACAAGCTGTACATTCACTACTTTGCATTGTAGCAAAGTGCAATTTCTTCAGTGTTGTCACATGAAAATATATAATAACATATTTACAAAAATATGAGGGGTGTACTCACTTATATACAGTTGTGCTCATAAGTTTACATACCCTGGCAGAATTTATGATTTCTTGCCCATTTCTTTCACTCACGGTTAGTGTTTGGCTGAAGCCATTTAATATCAATCAACTGTGTTTACTCTTTTTAAATCATAACCACAACATAAACTACTCAAATGACCCTGATCAAAAGTTTACATACCATGGTCATTTTGGCCTGATAACATGCACAGAAGTTGACAAGGGGTTTGAATGGCTATTAAAAGTAACCCTCCTCACCTGTGATCTGTTTGCTTGTAATTAGTGTGTGTGTAAAAAAGGTTAATGAGTTTCTGGACTCCTGACAGACCCTTGCATATTTCATCCAGTGCTGCACTGACAATTGTGGATTCTGAGTCATGGGGAAAGCAAAAGAATTGTTGAAGGATCTGCAAGAAAAGGTAGTTGAACTGTATAAAACAGGAAAGGGATATAAAAAGATATCCAAGGAATTGAGAATTCCAATCAGCAGTGTTCAAACTCTAATCAAGAAGTGGAAAATTAGGGGTTCTGTTGAAACCATACCACGGTAAGGTAGACCAACTGAAAATTTCAGCCACAACTGCCAGGAAAATTGTTCGGGATGCAAAGAAAAACCCACAAATAACTTCAGGTAGAATACAGGACTCTCTGAAAACATGTGGTGTGGCTGTTTAAAGATGCACAATAAGGAGGCACTTGAAGAAAGATGGGCTGCATGGTCGAGTCGCCAGAAGAAAGCCATTACTACGCAAATGCCACAAAGTATCCCACTTACAATACGCCAAACAGCACAGAGACAAGCCTCAAACCTTCTGGCACAAAGTCATTTGGAGCGATGAGACCAAAATTGAGCTTTTTGGCCACAACCATAAACACTACATTTGGGGAGGAGTCAACAAGGCCTACGATGAAAGGTACACCATTCCTACCGTGAAACACGGAGGTGGATCACTGATGTTTTGGGGATGTGTGAGCTACAAAGGCACAGGAAATTTGATGAAAATTGATGGCAAGATAAATGCAGTATGTTATCAAAAAATACTGGAGGAACATTTGCATTCATCAGCCAGGAAGCTGTGTATGGGAAGTACTTGGACATTCCAACATGACAATGATCCAAAACACAAGGCCAAGTTGACCTGTCATTGGCTACAACAGAATAAAGTGAAGGTTCTGGAGTGGCCATCTCAGTCTCCTGACCTCAATATCATTGAACCATTCTGGGGAGATCTCAAACGTGCAGTTCATGCAAGACAGCATAAGGATTTACAGGGACTGGAGGCTTTTTGCCAAGAGGAATGGGCAGCTTTACCATCTGAGAAGATAAAAAGGTTAATCCACAAATACCACAAAAGACTTCAAGCTGTCATTGATGTTAAAGGGGGCAATACACGCTATTAAGAACTGGAGTATGTAAACTTTTGATCAGGGTCATTTGGGTAGTTTCTGTTGTCATTATGATAATAAATGGCTTCAGCCAAACACTAACCATGAGAGAAAGAAATTGTGTTATCATTCATATTCTCTGAAAAATAGCCAAGAGATCATAAATTCTGGCAGGGTATGTAAACTTATGAGCACAAATATATATATATATATATATATATATATATATATATATACATATATCGGAACAAGCGGGTAACTTTGTTGACGATACTTCACCATGGAAGAAAAAAAATGTCTTTGGTTTTTCCAATATTTCAGTAAAATTTCCCTCTAATTATAAAAAAAAATGCTCTTTACAACTAGAACTTACTAATGGAACACTCATCTGAAAGTTAACATCTCTAATTTCTCATTTCTGTCTTCCTTTATGAAATATATTAACCTCTTGCTGCCCCCATAAGGCATTTGTGAGGTGACAATTAGGATGAGCTATAACGCCCACATGCTACACATAAGCCCCTATAGATGGTGGAGGTTTCTGTGCTGAGAATATGCTCAGTACGTGCTGGCAGCACAATGACTCAGTTGTCATAGATAGATCTCAGTCTCTATTCATGATCAGGAGCTGATGGGACAGGCTCTCAATCATGTGACCACTGTGCCAGCCTATCACAATGGTCATACATGAAGTCCCTCTCACCCCAGGCATAAATACCAATTTAAAGAAATGCTGGAGCTGGCAGGAAGGGGTTAATATTGAGGGTTTTTCTTATAAACACACTTGGTCAAAGTCCAAATTTTATATATTACTAGAAGTAGGTATAAAGGACAATATGCTACACAAAAACTATAGATGAATATGATAATATGAACATGTAGTAGTGGACATGTTAGATCTTCCTTTCTATCTTCCTATCTTTCTTTACTAAAACTATTGAAAAGGAGAATTTGTAAATAGTCTAATGTGCATAAACTGGGCTCAGTTGTACTGTCACTTTACAAATAAAGTTAAAATTTGGATATCAGAGATTCATATGTTTTAGGAGCAGCCCAGGATCTCTGATATATAAATTTCAAACTTTCTTAACAAACGTTTAGTGCTTTTTATAGGCTTTTAAACTTGATTAGTAGTCTAAGCAGAAGGAACCGCACTCGCTATTGAACTTCCTTTTTCTCGGCTCTTCGTACATCTAGTACCACGTTCGGAATTGTTGGCCAACATTTGTGTGACCGTGTGTATGCAAGTTTGAGCCAACAACCTTCGAACAAAAATCTACGGTTTTGTTGGCGGAAAGTTCGATCTTGTGTACGCAGAGTTCTGAAAAGAGTTGGTGGGCCAGACCTTGACTTTTGCAAAAACAAAATTCAAGATTTGCACATCAGACTGGGTTTTAGGAATTCTGGATTTGCTAAATCAAAAGTGTGGACAGGTCTCAAAGCACTTTTTAATTCCACTGGTTATTGACTTGGAACTTGGTAGCATCTACAGCCATAGCATCAAGGATGCAAGCATCAGGTTTTACAGCTTCAATTTCTGTGTTGCTTTAAGTGGAGTTTAACACTGGTTACTAGAAGATCCGTGATTAGACATGATCAGGACTGAGATAGAAACAGCTACCTGCATTTATGGATTATCTCTTCTACAATGCCCTATGCTCTGACCGGATAGAATTTGTTTGTTTGTTTTTTATTTTAGATAGAAAAGGGAAAGGTTGGAATTCCTGCCAGGGGTCCTAGCAATCCTCTACTCAGCTTAAAAGCATTTTTAATTTTTACTTCTCTCAATGTTGCTGTTAGAGACATTTTCCCTCACTCCCCTTACTGTGCCCTGGAGATAACCTTACATTTTTCCATACAGTAAGTGAAAAAACCTCTCCAAAAAGTTTTGACAATAGACACATAAAAGTTATGCTTGACGGACCAGGTCATTCTATGGCATTATCTATGTCTTGGCCACTTCAGTAGTTAGATCTTCCTGCCATAATTCCTGACTACATACTTCAATAAAATGTATAAAAATTCCAATATAAAGATTGGGACCCTCTCACAATGACCACAGCAGCTGTGAGCATCTAGGAACTTATGCACAGAGATGCCATAAATCATCAACAGGTGTGATACAAAAACTGTTTGCTTTTATAACTCTCCAATATCTACTAAAAATAAAATAGTTTCAAATGAACTGACCCATTAAAAAAAATTGACAATAAAAGCATCTTTAAAAATGTAAGTCCACGCAGTATTACATATGATCATTCTTTCTCATGGGAACCAAAACACAGATAACCAAAATTTGTAAAGGTCTATTTTTTTCCTGTTGTTTGCCCATGGATTCTTGTACAAGAATCCACACAGGCCTTAAAATAGAAGAACAGCACTTGATGTCCAAAAAAACAAGGAACTTACTTTTGTTAGAGACATGTCAAACAAATCATTTTTTTATATTCTGTGGCCAACACATGCAGCCAACCACTGCTTTGTAGCACTTAAGCAACTTAAACACTATATAATTTAGACAATGCTATTACCAATCAGAAATATAGATAGATAGAGCTTCCAACAATGAACCTTGACCACAGGCTCAAGCTTGGTCCTTTTATTATATACATAATTTTATATATTATTTTATTTTATTGTTTGTAGATTATTTATGGTTTATGGGGGTTTTTTTTATTGTTATTCTTTATTTTCAGTTTTCAGGTCATACAGGCATAAGCAACTATTTAGAGAAACTGAGAAATCGTAGAGACAGGATATAAAACAACTCACTTAAACTAGTCAGGAACAGAAAACTAGGACAGTATGCCATTCAAATCTGATCAAAGGTGACCACATTAGATCATCTCATGACTATGTATACAGAGATTTGTGAAGGAAAAAACATGACAATGCTCCTTTCCATTATAAAACAATAGGAACAGTACAAAATTGGAATTCCCTGTAGGACCATGTTTTGCTAAAGAGAAAATAAAGAAAAGAAAGATATAGGAAAATAAGCATGCCTTCAGGGACATCCAGGCATTCATGGAGGTGCCAGCAAGGCCAAACGTCATGGCTCAGAGATAAAAGATAGAATGAGGAGAAAAGTAAGGAAGCTAAGTTAGAAGAAGAGAAAAGAGGTGGGGGGATAGGGGGAGGAGATATGTGTATACAACCTGGTAATTTTTAGAGATCTCTGTAAAAGTCCCAAAATTGGTTGGTAATCTCTGAGGTAGCATGCAACAGCCCTCTCTTATCAGTGGCAATGTTGGGAATGTAAGATCTTGCTCACACCTCTTTTATAGCATTCACTAGCAGCCTACCCAATTTATTTCCCCACTCACAGTACTTCTGCTGTACCCTAGAAAGGATGTCTTTAATTTTGTAAAGAAGTAAATTATTTTTGTTTTATAATATTACTACAAAAGGTATACAATATTTAGTTTGAGTAACACTTTCCATGTCTCTATAGTTAAATAGTACAATGCAGTCTGTACTCACTGGGGTCAAATGATGTCGCATTAGTGCTTGTACTTACATCCTAGAATAAAACAGCCTTTCACAACAGAGTGCATTGTTTAGGCTGTTTAATAAAATTGCTGCTAAATTTGAAGAGCTTTATTCTGACTCTAGATGATATCTTGTACACAAGAGCATCTCTTAAATAATATTACGGCCTTAGATTTAAGATAAATGCTTGTTTCTGACGGAAGCAAAAAATGATTTGATTTGGTGCATGCAAGTATCTCCCAATGACACTAGCTTATCCTCACATTAAAAATTAAAAGATCTTCTCGGTACTCTAGAAATATGATAAATGGAGAACAGCATAATCTAATATACCTCAACAGGATGTAATGTATCATTGCCCAGAAAATGTTGATTAAAGGATGGCCTCAGACCAAACTTTGCTGTATTTTCATTCACTTGAAAGCATATCTAAAAAAAAACTGAATTATCAATTGTTTAACTCTTTCAGACTATTTCAAGCTAATAAAAAATCCAACTGTATATAAACTATTGTATTGATCAGCAAGATATTATTTTATAAATCCCATATGTCACCAGGATTACAAATTCATGTATTACTTTACAATGAATCTGGACTTGATTAGTAAAATAATGCCATGATAGTAAGATAAGTAGACACTGTAATTATTTTTTTTATGGGGGAGCAAGCATAGCTGAGCTGAAAGAACTTCTTGAACATCTGTAATGCTTCTGCTGTGGATGATTTTCTCTACAGTACTTGTAGCTACAGAGAGCTTGTCGTAAAGCTCATTTACTGCTTGATAAGAATATAATACTTGGGTGTCTATAGCCTGGCCACAATTTAAAGCTTACATTTTACAGCTGGCCATACACATGGCAATTTATAGTCAATTTTATTTACTGTCACTGTTTAAAAAAAAATAACAGGTAATCACCAGAAACTAAGCAATTCACCACCTATGATTTATACCGGCCACCATAATTATAGAAATTTGAATATTTTGTTGAAAGTGATCAGATTTTCCACCATGTTTCCCATCACAGTAAATTTGATCCCATCTCCCTTTTCTTGCAGACAAAACCACTATTGTATGTCTTCAATTTCATTTAAAAAAAATGAAACAGAAAGCTGAATGACTATGATATTGCTAGGCCAACTTTAGGCCTAGTCTAGTCTTCTTTGGTTCTGAATCGGTTGCCTGCCATAATGGCAATGCTTGGATGTTAGGATGTGGGAAAGATAAATATGACACCCTCAACAGCCCCAACATCTCAGAAGATTATTAAGTTTTACCATGTTCTTCCACAACTTAACCTCCTAATAGCTGGCGTGGTAAAATATGCATATTTGATAAAGACACATGCAAAAATACGTAAAAACATAGACTCAACTGTTTTTATTGCTTTGAAAACGAAAACTGCTGGAAATAGGACCTGTGTGAAGCTACAGATTGCACTGCATACTGTATTTCAGTTTTTATTGCATATAAATGGGTCAAAACTAAACTCTAGACAAATATAAAGATATACATAGATGCAGTTTTGTTTTCCTGAATACATCATTTAATATATATATATATATATATATATATATTTTTTTTTAAATACAAGCAATGTAAGCACCTGAATTTGATTTAGTACTGACCTCTTACAGTCTGTGTACAGCAGGCCTGGGGTGTGAGAAGAAGAAGCAGCACAAGAAGCCAATCAGTTAATGTGCTGACAAGAAGCATGCCAGTAGTAGGAGAGAGCAGAATGATAGAGATGAGCTCATCACTAATGCTGTCTCTTTACTGTCCTATCACAGGCCAGGAAGACATGGGCTCAAAGGAAGTGGGTGGAAGGATGCAGGCCATCAAGATGAGGACATTTGATAACAGAAAAAGTACAATGGGGGAAATCTCTGGAATGAAGGTGAATATTGCAACAAAAGCTTGATCTGTTACTATATCTTTTAACAGCTATTGAATTATATTTCTTTGGCATTTTGATTTCTGTTTTAAATCTGCTGCTAGCTCCATTTTCTTCTCTCTTCTCTTTGTCTCTCAGACTGTCCAGTGGAGGACTTATCCAATGCAGTCATTTCTTTTTCCATCCCACAAGGGTGTGCCAAAGGAGTCACACTGCTGAAGCTACCCAATTATTTCTCTATTCTCTACTAGGTTTAAAAGTGTCATTTTGAGCAAAACTTGGAAATATTTGGGGCTTACATCATTGTTTGAGTCTCTGAGAAGATGGTATATGATTCAGATTGCCAGGAGCACTAAATATAAGACTTCAGTTTTTGCTCATTCTGGGGGAGGAGTTAGTCTTTAAAATGGTTATAAACCCCATTCATCAAATCTGACCTGTAGTGTTTACTTATCTCTCACCAAAGCTCTAAGTGCCCTGCCTTTCTGCTGCTTTGTTCCTCTGTTATCAGCAGAGTCACTTCTGACAAGTTCTCAACACATTAGTCAAAAAGGAAGTTCTGGACAGCCACACACCGGAATATAGCCTTTATTAGTAAAAAGTCCAACAGCTACAAGCCACAGCAAAAAATGGGACAAACGATCTAACGCATTTCACACCTAATAGTGCTTAGTTATAGCTGCTAAGTTCTCAACACACAAGATAAAAGCAGCTGGAAATTTGTGCCGGGAGCTTAGAAATAGATAAGCAGAGAGCTTATCTAATCACAGTGCAGCTCTGAAAGTTCCTTCATTCCTCTGCCTATGTGGAGGAGGGGTGTTTGCCTCTCCTCCAATCAACTCTCACACAGTGTATGCCCAGACTCCCCTCCCACTGCTGAATGAGGAACAAGATTTGTAACACTGATATACATATAAAAGTTATGTAGGGAGATTTGTTTCATCTCTGTGTATTATCTGAGGCTGTTCACTTCACTGGGTATAGGAGAGGGTTTGCATCCACTTTAAGCTCTTTTTAAGTACATTGCAACTTCTAAGCAATGCTCTAGTTTCTTATTACTGTCCAAGTTTCTTCTCACTGCTATCGATAATGACTGCAGCACACAAACATAAATGTATCTGCGGCAGCAGTTTTTTTTTTTGTCAGAGATAGATACATTTCTGAACAGAATATATTATTCAGCCCAGTGATTTTACCAAGAAACCATCTTCTAAGACTTTTGATTGAGAGCACCCTAAATATACGTATATTTCATTTCGGTGAAAGCTGCATTATTTTATTACGGTTTAAGGAAGAGAGCAATGTTAGCTTTCAGAATGATGTATGGCCAATTAAAATGGTAGTGTTGGATCATGGCGATGTGATCACTTTACTGATTACTGTGTGACCCTGGAGCTGATTATGTTTAGCACCCTGATTAACAATTAATTGGGCTGATATAGTGCTGGCTTACAGGTATTGAGTTTCAGCGCAAAGTCGTTGTGGTTGTGCAAGTGATTTTAAGCAGTGAATATAAGGGCAGAATAAGGATTGAATAAATTCTCTACAACAAGCAGTTTATGCGGGGTTCATTATTAGCAAGGCTTGACAGTCTGCGCAGAGGTGTCATCACTGGTATTCACATGTTAATAGCAGCTACTTTGAATATATATTCTATTTATAATATTGCCAGCTGTTACTTGGTTCAGGAGTCAGTGGAAGTCATATGACTGCTTGGACCAGAGACAATTTAATGTCTTGTACAAAGAACTTTCCCTCACTGACACGTATTTTAAACCTTATTAATTATTACTGGATTATTCTAAATATTAACTGTAATTTTGTAAGAAAAATAAAATTAATGTAGATATAAACCCTAACTGAATGATATTTATTTTGCTAAGACAAATAATTTTGGTTGCCAAAAGCTGCACATTTGCAACTTCAACTGATGATGGAACACAGCCAAATTGTACCTTTAGTTAAGTTCACCTTTATAAAAAAAAATACTCATAAAGTCCCTAAATATCATTACATAACCCTAAACTAAGCAGTTTAAAAAAAACAATGTTTCTACCTGTAGCCCATTTGCACAATGTGTGAAGCCTGTCCAAAACAGTTGTTTAACCACTTAAGCCACGGACCATTTGGCTGCCCAAAGACCAGAGCACTTTTTGCGATTTGGCACTGCGTCGCTTTAACTGACAATTGTGCGGTCATGCGACGTGGCTCCCAAACAAAATTGACGTCCTATTTTCCCCACAAATAGAGCTTTCTTTTGGTGGTATTTGATCACCTCTGCGGTTTTTATTTTTGGCGCTATAAACTAAAAAATATCAACAATTTTTTAAAAAAAGCATTATTTTTTACTTTTTGCTATAATAAATACCCCCCAAAAATATATGAAAAAACGTTTTTTTCCTCAGTTTAGGCCGATATGTATTCTTCTACATATTTTTGGTAAAAAAAATTGCAATAGGCGTTTATTGATTGGTTTGCGCAAAAGTTATAGCGTCTACAAAATAAGGGATAGTTTTATGGCATTTTTATTAATATTTTTTTTTTTTACTAGTAATGGCAGCGATCAGCGATTTTTATCATGACTGCGACAATATGGCGGACAGATCAGACAGTTTTGGTGCGATTTTGGGACCATTCACATTTATACAGCGATCAGTGCAAATAAAAATGCATTGATTACTGTGTAAATGTGACTGGCAGTGAAGGGGTTAACCACTAGGTGGCACTGTAGGGGTTGAGTGTGTCCTAGGGAGTGATTCTAACTGTGGGGGGAGGGGCTATGTGTGACACGACACTGATCATAGCTCCCGAAAACAGGGAGCTGTGATCAGTGTCCTGTCACTAGGCAGAACGGGGAAATGCTTGTTTACATCAGCATTTCCCCGTTCTTTCTGTTCGTGAGACGATTGCGGATTTCCCCACGGACATCGAGTCCGCAGGACCTGTGATCACCCGTGCACACCCGCAAACTGCTTCCTACGTACAGGTACGTTAATCTGCCTGTACGTGCCCTTCTGCCAACGTATATCGGCGTGAGCTAGGACCCACTAACAGGCCAGGTTTGCAAGATAACTGAAATACATCACAGGTGATATCATTTTCTGCTCAGTGATTGCAGTATTCTAGTCTGCATCTCCCCGAGGTAATACATAAAACTGAGCCCGTTAGTGGGCCCTGAGGACAGGGTTGATGACCACTACTCTAGGGGACATTTGTCCTAATGGTTGCCCCATTATAGAAAGAAAACCAGACTGACCTTAGAAAACTGGAGATTTTAGGCTAGACTCCACTCATTGTCCAAATGGTCTAGAAGTATGAAAAAAGCATTTGGGGTTATGTTTGGGGCTATGTAAGGTAGTTAGGGACTGCTTAGGGTATTTTTTTTATATAGGTGAACTAACCCTTTAAGCACTTGCCAACCAGCTCACGCAGATATACTGTGGCAGGTCAGCTCTCCTGTGCGAACCGACGTACCTGTAAGTTGGACGGTGCAAGGATAGCGGGCGCATGCCCACCATGCGCCATGGGAGCGGTCCCGCTGGTCCCACGGACTTGATGTCAGCTGGTGACCCGCGTCGAGGAGAGGTAGAACGGGGAACTGCCTATGTAAACAAGGTGATTCCCCATTCTGCAAGATGACATGACAGAGATCTACTGTACCCAGTGATCGTCATGTTCCAGTAAGTCCATCCCCCCTACAGTTAGAATACACCCAGGAAACACACTTAACCCCTTGACTGCCCCCTAGTGTTAACCCCTTCCCTGCCAGTGTCATTTTTACATTGATTAGTGCATTTTTATAGCACTGATTAATGTAATAATGTCACTGGTCTCCAAAAAGTGTCATTTGGGGTCAGATTTGTCCGCCATAATGTTCCAGTCCCTGCCTAAAATTGCAGATCGCCGCCATTACCAGTAAAAACAATAAAAAAAAATAAAAGTCCCTAAATCTATCCCGTAGTTTGTAGATGTGATAACTTTTGCACAAACCAATCACTATACATCTATTGTGATTTTTTTGCCAAAAATATGTAGAAGAATATATATCGGCCTAAACTGTTGAATACATTTATTTTTTTATTTTTTTTATTTTTTTTGGCTATGTATTATAGCAAAAAGTAAAAAATGATTGTTTTTTTTTAATTGTTGGTCTTTTTGGTTTATAGCGCAAAAAATAAAAACCGCAGGCGGTCAAATACCACCAAAAGAAAGCTCTATTTGTGGGTAAAAAAGGACATCAATTTTGTTTGGGTACAGCATCACATGACCGTGCAATTGTCAGTTAAAGCAACGCATTGCCGTATCGCAAAAAATGGCTTTTGTCATTAAGGGTGCAAATCCTTCCAGGGCTGAATTATTATTATTATTATTTTGATTATTCACGATTTATATAGCACCAACAGTTTACGCAGCGCTTTACAATGTATAGGGGGGACAACACAATTACAGTACAGTTCAATACAAAAGGAATTGGTGAAATATGATTTTACCCACGGTTTTAATTGCGCTCCCATTGACTGGACATTGATGTGCTTTCATGAAAATGCAAACTCTAATAGAATTCCATGGGAACACACCTAAAACTGTGGGTAAATCGCAGCATGTTGGGCTTGGATGCACTTTAATTAAAATACACCAGTGTAACCTGCTCTAGGTGCCCTGAAGTTAGAAGGTCTAAGGATTTGTTGGTTTCTGGCAGACGTGAGTAAAAAAATGTTCTCTTTAAAATAGTTTAACCACTTGCCTGCAGGGCACTTTTACCCCCTTCCTGCCCAGGCCAATTATTAGCTTTGAGCACTGTCACACTTTGAATGACAATTGCAGGATCATGCAATACACACCATGCACACAAATACAGCTTTCTTTTTTGTAGTATTTAATCACCATTGAGTTTTTTATTTTTTGCTAAATAAAGAAAAAAGACCGAAAATGTTGAAAATAAAAAAAGGTTTGTATTCTGTTATAAAATTTTACAAACAGGTAATTTTTCTCCTTCACTGATATTGATGAGGCTGCACTGATGGGCACTGAAGAGGTGTCACTGATGAGGCGGCACTGATAGGCTGCACTGATGGACACTGATGAGGCGGCACTGGTGGGCACTGATGAGGAGGCACTGATAAAGGCTGCACTGATAGGTGGCACTAATGGGCAGTGATAGGCAGCACTGATGGGCACTGATAGGTGGTACTGATGGGCACTGATAGGCAGCCCTCATTGGCAAAGATTGGCAGTACTGAAGGGTCCCGAGGGGTGGCACTGATAGGTGGCACTGATGGGCACTGATTGTCAGTACTGGTGGGCACCATTGGGACTGCACTGATATTCAGGACACTGATAATCAGTGTCCTGATTATCAGTTCACGTGCCCCTTTAACACAAGCAGGTTATCTGCTCTCCTCTCCTCACGCTGTCGGCTTAAGGAAAGGAATGCTGATAACTGGCTTGTGTTTACATTGTGATTAGCTTTGATTGGACACAGCTGATCATGTAGTAAAGAGCCACTGTGATTGACTTTTTACCCCGTTCTGTGATCAGCTGTGTCCTAAGGGTGCGCGGGAAGTGCAATCACGGGAGGACATTCGGTTATAGCATGGTCAAGAACTGGTAAAGGATATATAAACCCTAAAGCGCATATTTCATGAACCCTTTGTTTAAAGTAGAACACTTTCTTCACCCTTTTTTCTATCCCTTGAGCATATGAGAGCTTCTGATCTCCTGCAACCCCTTTGCAGTATTTTATTTTGTCCCTCCACAAATGTAATTTCTGAATCTGTCAAGTGTCAATCAATGTCTATTGTATTTCTAGAAATCTGGGTAAGGTTTGAGACTTTTCATGTACTTCCTTGGGTTAATAACCACTGAGCCAACACATTATATAAAATCATTTGTACATAACTTTATTTAGAACATTCTACAAATCTTAAAAGAAAGGTGTTTATTCCATAAAAACAAGTTAACATATATTTTCTACATTCATTGCAACATTCCACATAGCGGTGTCCCCCCCCGAGCCCTTGGGACACGCCAGGTCTTTTGTTTGGGCGGAGGTGGCAGCCTCAGAGAAATCTCCCCCTCCCCTCAATTAAACCAACCCCACATATAATTGACCTCACCCGGCAGAGGTTTGCAGCCTGCCAGCAGTATTGGAGCAGATGTCACAGAGGACACACAATACATCACACCAATAGAGGTAAAACCATTTAAATACAAATTCCTTTTTTCTTTCCCCCTACATGCCTTTTCTATGTAAGAGGGATGGCAGGGATAAGTGTAAGTTTTATTTATAGATATGACTTTACAAATCTTTTACAATGCTCCAATTGGATTCAACTTTTATTTAGAAAACCTGTTGAGACCTGAGACGTACTACAATTATGCCTTCCGAGTTTGTGATATCCATCATTTCTTGGACACTCTATTAGGGAGCATATGATATAGACTCTGTAGGTAAACAATCCTTTTTTCACCTGCCCTTTTCCTCTCATCCCATGTTCTTCTTTTTCCCTCTCTCCTCTTCCCTTTTTTTTTCTCTTCCTCTTACCCGATTTTCCTCTTTGTCTTTTTTCTATGCCCCCTGTGGTGCACTATAACACTACAGTATATATTTCCAACATCCAGATATATGATATCGTCCTTGCTCCTAGGTGCGTGTTTCCTTTTTGGGTTTTGGAGACGTTCCCCACGGGCTCCCCAGGCTACTTGCCACCACTCTCTGATATAATACTATACAGATACTTGTGTGATACCTTTTCATAGTGATTTATACCATGAAATCATCATTTGCCCCACTATGTGGAATGTCGCAATTAACATTTTTTTCTGATAACAAAAGATGATGCTGTGTGTAAAGAAATGAATTTGTGATTTTGCTACATGAAACATTTATTGTCATTTATTGTACATGTTGTTACAGTATTTGACAGGATCTGAGGCCCTGACGGAGCGGGTCAGCCCACTTAACGCATTGGATAAAAAATATACAAAACCGGATCTTGAATCCAGGATTACATCACCCTGGACAAGCAGTTTGTTAACTTGTTTTTATGGAATAAACCCCTTTCTTTTTTAAGAATTGTAGAATGTTCTAAATAAAGTTATGTACAAAAGATTTTATATAACGTGTTGGCTCAGTGATTATTAACCCAAGGAAGTACATGAAAAGTCCCAAACCTTACTCAGATTTCTATAACTGTCTTTCAAGTAATGGTACTTCCTTAGGGTGCGTATTGTTTCACACCCACACAAGACGGTATTCTATATCTAGGGTCTCCTTTTGCCTGAGCAAGTCTGGGGCAATGACTGCAGACTGAGGACCTCCTGCAGCTAATATACCATATATTGCATTTCCACATAGTCTTGGGGAATGCAAAACCTGCTTGAAGCAGGTTAAATGTAGGTCAGAGTGAGGTCAACTGCTAATCAAATGCAGCTCTTTAAAAATTCTGAAAAAAAAGTTCTTAGATGCATGTCAAACTGATATCAAACTGATGCCATTAACACTAACACAAACCCAAAGCCCATCAAAAGCTTCAACCACTGGGGCTGCATATACAAATAACTGGATAGGGATTACCCAGGCCTATTTTCTAACAGCTAAATAGTTCAAACAGCCAAAAATTTAATATCTGTCATAAGTATGTATTTTCAGAAAGACAGACCTAATTCAGTTGTAAGAAATGAAAGAAAGTACAAGACTGATTAAAAAGCATAATTTATTTATATGGGTCTAAATCCTATATTCAGTGTAACACAAATTTCTGTAATGATTAATTTCTTAAAGCATATGCCTCCAGTGAGACACGCTATGAAAGTTTAAATAGAAAACAAAAAGCTTTGTCAGATGTAATAGCAAGGGATTTGAGATAGTGAACCAAGACATTTGAGCTTTTATATGAATGCTGTAACAAAATTATTCATTTTTTTTCAAAAGCTGACAGCTGATCCTTTTTTAATACACGGAATTAATAGTGTAAACTTACAGGAGAAGGGCGTTCTGGCGGCAATCAGAACTTCAAAGAAATAAATGTCAGTCACATCACTGTTAAATGGTGTCATTTACAGAAAAACAATATCGCATTGTGTGCTGTGGGAGCCATGCTTGTCTACAAAAAGCAGATGCATTGGCTACCATCATCATTAGATCATTCTTTCATAAAGTTTGCATTAGCTGAAAATGAGATTCTGCAATGCATCGATATAGTCTTACTTTATTGACACCTACTTACCAAAGGATTTCTCCTCTGAGAAGTGCAGTATTTGCATACAGAACTGTACAAATTAAATGGATTATTAATAGTTCAACTACAGTGAAACCATTATTCATAACTAAAGAGGAAGTGGGGAAACTGTACCAGTTTCAGAAGGCGTACTGTACATGTAAAAACAATCTATGTTCTTTTGGGGTCAATTCTTTTAAGTATATATTTTCTTTAAATTATGTTTTATATCTTTTTTTTTACTATTTATACACACTCTATTTATACACACTCTTTGTTTTAGAAATACATACAGGTGCATCTCAAAAAAATTGAATATCATCAAAAGTCAATTTATTTCCGTAATTAAATTCAAAAAGTGAAACTCATATATAGATTCATTACACACAGAGTGATATATTTTAAGCATTTCTTTCTTTTAATTTTGATGATTATGGCTTATAGCTAGTAAAAACCCCAAATTCAGTATCTCAGAAAATTTGAATATTACATAAGACCAAAAAAAAAAAATAAAAAAAGATTTTTAATACAAAAATGTTGGCTTACTGAAAAGCATGTCCATGTATGTATGGTATGCACTCAATACTTGGTCAGGCTCCTTTTGCACAAATGACTGCTTCAATGCGGTTTGGCATGGAGGCGATCAGCCTGTGGCACTGCTGAGGTGTTATGGAAGCCCAGATTGCTTTGATAGCGGCCTTCAGCTAGTCTGCATTGTTGGGTCTGGTGTCTCTCATCTTCCTCTTGACAACACCCCGCAGATTCTCTATGAGGTTTAGCTCAGGCGAGTTTTCTGGCCAATCAAGCACAGTGATACCATGATCATTAAACCAGGTATTGGTACTTTTGGCAGTGTGGGCAGGTGCCAAAAAATTAAATCAGGAACTTCATAAAGCTGGTCAGCAGAGGAAAGGATGAAGTGCTCTAGAATTCCCTGTAGAGGGTTGAGCTGACTTTGGACTTAATAAAAATCAGTGGACCAACACTAGCAGGTGTCATAGCTCCCCAAATCATACTGACTGTGAAAACTTCACACTGGACATCATGCAACTTGGATTCTGTGCCTCTCCATTCTTTCTCCAGACTCTGGGACGTTGATTTTCAAACAAAATGCAAAATTTACTTTAATCGGAAAAAGGACTTTGGACCACTGAGCATCAATCCAGTCCTTTTTCTCCTTAGCCAAGGTAAGACACTTCTGACATTGTCTCTGGTTCAGGAGTGGCTTGACACAAGCTATGCGACAGTTGTAGCCTGTCCTAGATTTGTCTGTGTGTGGTGGCTCTTGAAGCACTGACATTAGCTATAGTACACTCCTTGTGGATCTCCCGAAATTCTTCAATGGTCTTTGCTTCACAATCCTCTCAAGCCTGTGGTTATCCCTGTTGCTTGTGCACCTTTTTCTACTACACTTTTTCCTTCCACTCAATTTTCCATTAATATGCTTGGATAAAGCACTCTGTGAACAGCCAGCTTCTTTAGCAATTACCTTTTGTGACTTACCCTTGTGGAGGGTGTCAATGAGTGTATTCTGGACAACAGTTATGTCAGCAGTTCACCCCCCCCCCTCCATAATTATGTAACCTACTGAACCAAACTGGGAGATCATATAAAGGCTCAGGAGACCTTTATGGGTGTTTTGAGTTAATTAGCTGATTTGAGTGTGACACCATGAGTCTACAATATTGAACTTTTTCACAATATTCAAATTTTCTGAGATACTGAATTTTGGGGTTTTACTAGCTGTAAGACATAATAATCAAAATTAAAAGAAAGAAATGGTTGAAATAAATAACTCTGTATGTAATGAATTTATATAATATATAAGTTTCACTTTTTGAATTAAATTACTGAAATAAATTAACTTTTTGATGATATTCTAATTATTTGAGATGCACCTGTATATACAACATGCACCCATGACACAAAAACCACAAAGCGCTATGGATTTTCTAAAGAGCAAATGCTAAATCCTTTTGAATGCTATTAGATGCTAACTTAATACAAGAGTATAAAAAAGCAAGAGGGGATTGAGTGTCACTGCTTTAACTTATTCACTTCTGTGTACATTTCAGGTTAAGTTATTGAGCTATGTAAACAGGCTTTTTCAGAAAAGTAGATATGGACAGCCTATAAAACATTTGCAAAGAAGCCAAAGGATGCCTAAACATTACCTCATCCTCATATTTCATTATAGCACTAGTGAGGTATTTATGTATACCTATGCAGGCAGAAAATAACTGTAATTCTGATATCTGGAAACTTTCACAAAATAGATACACCTACAGCCATCACATGACAAACTTGAAGAATTGTTATTTTTCAAAGGCACCAACCAGATTTAAAATATGTCAGCTGGAACCTAGATGTTTGCGCATGACTGGATGACCGGTGGTTATGACAGCTCTGACTCTTTGATATATGATGCCTTGTACTTTCCATTTGGTACAGATGAAGAGTGCCTATGAGCATCAAAGGATTTGACTCAAGTTCAATGGTACTAGAGAATAGTCACATCCCGTGATACACTGTAGTGGTACACATCACCCAATGTCAGGGATCCTGAATACAGATTGCAGGTCCCAGGGTGGTAGCAATGGACGATTCCCACATCTAACCTGCAGCGTGGATAAAGAATACATTGAACTCCAAATAAATACCTAATTTGAACATTGATGTTCTGAAATGTTATAGATTTTATTAGCTCTGTAATTGATCAATGTTCTGCACATTAAATTACTAAAGAACATTTATGTAAAAAGGCATTTTTTTTCCGACTGCAAACCCTACACCTAAAGTAATGGCATCACTGCCAACAAATGTGTCAATATGAGATAAAATAAGTTAATATCTTCAGTTTAAACTATAATATCATCCATATGGTTGCAGTGTGAAATATTGCATTAATTATATTAAACAAAGGCCCAATAATACAGTTCTAATTATCCACTTGGCCTACCGTAGTACAGACTAATGTGCTTATAAGCACAATATGCAAAGACCCCTTGTGATGCTTTTAGGTTATCCGTATATATTATGCTAATTTTCATGGGTCAATCTTTTAAATTTGTTTTCCACATGACTAGGTTCTTCAAGACTAATTCCAAGGAATGATATGACCTCTTTTAATGACACAATATAGACATCATAATAGAATAGTGCATTGTTTCAAATCAAATTATTATGGCTGAAGGGGTTTCATTTCAATTTGTAGATGGGGCCGCTTGTATGATATGTTACATTAATGTGGGAAAAATGAGAAGTTGTGTTTCAGGCAGCCTCTTATTAGCAGCCTTTCCTCATAATCATAATTATCTAAAGAATGCAGTTACTGGTTTACCAAGTCAGTATCATGGACCCATGTGTGTAAAGGAAAGGTCATCCTTATTTTACCAACTGTTTTATTTTCAGCCCTGAATTTTATGAAAGAGAACCTGTGCAGATAGATGTTTAGGTGCTGCCAATGCTCACATTTTTTGGCACAGATTTTGAGGTGGTCATTCTTAACCTTCTTTTTTTGTGTGTGGTACAATATACACTATATTGCCAAAAGTATTGGGACGCCTGCCTTTACATGCACATGAATTTTAATGGCACCCCAGTCTTAGTCCGCAGGATTCAATATTGAGTTGGCCCACCCCATGCAGCTTTAACATCTTCAACTCTTCTGGGAAGGCTGTCCACAAGGTTTAGGAGTGTGTCTATGGGAATGTTTGACCATTCTTCCAGAAGCACATGTGTGAGGTCAGGTACTAATGTGGACGAGAAGGTCTGGCTCACAGTCTCCCCTCTAATTCATCCCAAAGGTGTTCTATTGGGTTGAGGTCAGGACTCTGGGCAGGCCAGTCAAGTTACTCCACCCCAAACTCGCTCATCATCCCTATATTGCCAAAAGTTTTGGCCACCCCTCCAGATCATTTGGTGGAGGGGGGATTATTGTGTGGAGTTGTATTTCAGGGGTTGGGCTTGGCTCCTTAGTTCCAGTGAGGGGAACTGTTAAGGCGTCAGCATACCAAAACATTTTGGACAAGTTCATGCTCCCAACATTGGGGATGGCTCCTTCCTGTTCCAACATGATTGCACACCAGTGCACAAAGCAAGGTTCATAAAGACATGGATGAGCGAGTTTGGGGTGGAGGTACATGACTGGCCTGCACAGAGTCCTGACTTCAACCTGATAGAACACCTTTGTGGTAAATTAGAGGAGACTGCGAACCAGGCCTTCTCGTCCAACATCAGTGCCTGACCTCACAAATGTGCTTCTGGAAGAATGGTCAAACATTCCCATACACACATTCCTAAACCTTGTGGACAGTTTTCCCAGAAGAGTTGAAGCTGTTATAACTGCAAAGGGTGGGCCAACTCAATATTGAACCCTACAAACTAAGACCGAGATGCAATTAAAGTTCATGTGCATGTAAAGGCAGGTGTCCCAATACCTTTGGCAATATAGTGTATGTCTTAGTATCTGAAATGCAAATGCTTGATCTAGGTAAAAAAATTGAAATTAAGTAGAAATGGGATTTTCAAGGTGTCACTATGTTTGCTATACACAAAACCTTTTTATTTATTTGTGCATGAATATAGTAAATGGGGTGAAAATTCCATCCTTGCTTCATAATTTGGTGATTTAGACTCCACCTATCTCTAGTGGAGTAAATCAAGACACCGCATCCCTGAGTTGACAGACATTTGGAAATAAAGTAGGGATGGAATTTTGAAGGCGTCAATCCAATTACTATATTTATGCACAAAACCTTTCTATTTATTTGTGTGTAAATATAGTAAATAAGGTGATACCTAGAAAGTTCCATCTCTACTTTATTTCCTAATGTCTGTCAATTCAGGGATGTGGTATCTTTTTTTACTCCACTAGGAATGCATGGAGTCTTCTAGATAAATAGGTCACCAGGGTTTAATGCAAAAAGCATGAGGATGACAGCCCTAATACATGTTGTTTCAACAACATGTAAACAATTGTATCTTCCATATTTGTATGACCTAACAGGTTCATTTTGAAGTCTTAAGCTCTTTTCCTCTTATGTAGGGGCTCTCCTCCTTGTTTCAATGCTTAGCAAGTCCTGACCTGAAGACAATATGCAGTCAGTGAAACAAGGACTCCTGACTTGCATACTTGTTTTTATTGTTTTCTAGTAATCCTCACAGAACTCTAAGCTAATTAGATCTGTCAGCCCAAAATATTAGCAGAAGGGAGAGCACTGTGATGACCTCATCCATTTGTTATCCCTTTTCATTGTTCAGTTAGCAGGCTTGGAAGGTGAAGAGGCTGGGGAAACAAAACTTCAGAACCTTTTTTTTTTGTATAGTCTTCCATCAGTTCAACAGATCTCCATTTAAAACATCATACTGTATATTTGTGCTTATCCACTTCCCGCCCGGCCAATAGCAAAATGACGGCTGGGCGGTGGTTCAGTTAAGTTATCCTGACTGGGCGTCATATGACATCCTTCAGGATAACAGCCACCGCGCATCGCAGCGATCGGTGGAGCGGTGTGTCAGTCTGACACACCACTCCACCGATCTCTGTAAAGAGCCTCCAGCGGAGGCTTTACCACATGATCAGTCGTGTCCAATCACGGCTGATCACGATGTAAATAGGAAGAGTCGTTGATCGGCTTTTCCTCACTTGTGTCTGACAGACGTGAGTAGAGGAGAGCCGATTGGCGGCTCTCCTGACGGGGGGGTCTGTGCTGATTGTTTATCAGTGCAGACCCCCCTCAGATAACCACACTGGAACACCAGGGACACCACTAGGACCACCAGGGAAGGAAGCAACATGTGGATGGCCTGGTATGTACCCCATGGCCATCCACATGTTCAAATGAATGCCCAATCTGTGCCAATCAGTGCCCACAAATGGGCACTGATTGGCACCAGTATGTACTAACAGACATCAGTGATGCCCAGCAATGTCACCCATCAGTATCATCAGTGCCACCCATCAATGACATCAGTGCAATCCATCAGTGCCACCTGTCAGTGTCAGTGTCCATCCATGCCCATCAGTGCCCACCTATCAGTGCCCATCAGTGCCCTTCCGTGCCACATATCAGTGCCACCCATAAGTACTCATCAGTGCCACCCATAAGTACCCATAAGTGTCACCTACAAGTGCCCATCAGTGCTGCCTATGAGTGCCCATCAGTGCTGCATACCAGTGCCACCTATCAGTGCCACCTATCAGTGCCCATCAGTGCTGCCTATCAGTGCCACCTCATCAGTGCCACCTCATTGGTGCCACCTCATTGGTGCTCATCAATACCGCCTTATCAGTGCCCGTCAGTGCAGTCATATCAGTGCCCATCATTGAAGGAGAAAACTTACTTATTTACAAAAAATGTTAACAGAAACGAAGAAAAACGTTTTTTTCAAAATTTTCGGTCTTTTTTTATTTGTTGCACAAAAAATTAAAATCCCAGAGGTGATCAAATACCACCAAAAGAAAGCTCTATTTGTAGGAGCAAAATGATAAAAAAATTGTTTGGGTACAGTGTAGCATGACCGCGCAATTGTCATTCAAATTGCAACAGCGCTGAAAGCTGAAAATTGGCTTGGGCAGGAAGGTGTCTAAGTGCCTGGTATTGAAGTGGTTAAATTGAGATTGCTAAATTTAAAAAAAAAATGAATACATTCTCCCTTATCCTGTTCGGATTGCTGGAGAAAACACAAGTCTTCAGGCCTGGCCTGGATTTCTTTACTCAACACCTGACAAAGAGAAGCACCAGCGAATAAGCTCCCTAAAAATGATAAATGTTACTATACCATTAACCAATTCAGTTTGAATCTATCTGGCAATCCTATAGGCATATAATAAAGTATAACTGTAGTAAACCTAAAGTTTCATACACTGACATTAGTAGGAGGCACTTCTGCATTTTAACCACTTGCCGCACGCCGTATAGCAATATAACGGCAGCAAGTGGTTGTGTATCCTGACCAGAAGTCACATGACGTGATCAGGATAACAGAGCCAGCGCACGCCCACTGACACACCACAACTCCAATAGTGGTATGAAGCCTCTGACAGAGGCTTCTTACCACGCAATCAGCTGTGACCAATCACAGCTGATCATAGCATGAGCCAGGAAGTGCCAGTAAATGGCTTTCCTCAGTTCACGCTGACATGAACAGCTGATCGGCAGCTCTCCCTGTCGGGGGGGGGGGTCTGTGCTGATAATCAGCACATTGATTATCAGCACAGCCCCCATCAAAAGGTGCCTATCAGCTGCCAATCAGTGCCCATCACCTGCCAGCCTGTCCCCCTCTATAAACGCCTGTCAGTGCCCATAAAAGTACCAATCAGTGCCCACAACAGTGCCAATCAGTGCCCAAAAAAGTTGCAATCAGTGCCCCATCAGTAATGCTTTTCAGTGCCCCATCAAAGTGCCAATCAATGCCACTCAGTAATGCCTGTCAGTAGCTCCACATCAGTGTGTCTATCCAGTGCCGCCTATCAGTGCCATCAGTGCTGCCTATCAGTGCCATCAGTGCCGCCTATCAGTGCCATCAGTGCTGCCTATCGGTGCTGCCTATCAGTGCCATCAGTGCTGCCTATCAGTGCCGCCTATCAGTGCCATCAGTGCTGCCTATCAGTGCCGCCTATCAGTGCCATCAGTGCTGCTTATCAGTGCCGCCTATCAGTGCCATCAGTGCCGCCTATCAGTGCCATCAGTGCTGCCTATCAGTGCCGCCTATCAATGCCATCAGTGCCGCCTATCAGTGCCATCAGTGCTGCCTATCAGTGCCACCTATCAGTGCCCATCAGTTGTTTTTTTTCAAAATTGTCTGTCTTTTTTCGTTTATAGTGCAAACATTTAAAACTGCAGAGGTGATCAAATACCACCAAAAGAAAGTTCTATTTGTGGGAAGAAAATTATTAATAATTTGGTTTGGGTACAGTGTTGCATGACCGTGCAATTGTCATTCAAAATGAATAGGATGCCTAAACACAAGGCATGTCAACACATGAAGTAACACGCCTTAACATGCATACTGTATGTGTAGGTTCTGCAATAGACCACTTAAAGCGTTTGCTACCCCAACACTTCATATTGCTGATATGTGTCTACTGTACCATGTACTTGTATGAGAAAATATCCTGTTCTTTTTGTAGTGCTTCCTTTATTTGAAATCACTGGTGTTCCTGCCAGTCCCTCTGTTTTCCTATTAAAAACTAACAACACTAAGCAGGAGAGCACACCATGGTCAGTTCTCTAGCTATGCTGGCAACTCAGTGTACTCTCATGATCAGACTTGTCCTGACACGCCCCGCTGCACATCCATTCAATGGGAAGTTCAGTGTATCGCTGCTTCTCCTCCCTCTAGCTCTTATGCAGCTGAGAACAGAGGGAATGTGATCACTTATAAAAAGGGGAAAAACAGGTATTTATAATGTATTTTTATATCTTTACAAAAATGTTTTGGCTTTTATTTCTGTTTTAAACTGAATGGGTTGTTTTACAAAGTGATCTTTTACGATCACTTTAAGTATAAATGGGCTCTAAAATAGAAAAAAAATAGATAAATATATAGTCACATAGATAGATAGATAGATAGATAGATAGATAGATAGATAGATAGATAGATAGATAGATAGATAGATAGATAGATAGAGCTACTGTATGTGTATACAGTTGAATCATCATATAGGAGTAAATCTGATAAAAGCTGTTGAAAGTCACAATAGGGTTGATTTACTAAAAACTGGAGAGTGTAAAATCTGATGCAGCTCTGCATAGGAACCAATGAGCTTCTAACTTCAGTTTGTTTAACTGCTTGCCGAACAGCTACCGCAGTTTTACTGCGGCAGAATGGCACGGCTGGGCGAAACGATGTTACCTTATGTCGCTTCGCCTTTTGGCCACTAGGGCTGAGCATGGAGGTGCGCCCACAGCGTGTGCCTGGAGCCAATGCGAGTGCCCGGCGGGCATCACCCACGATCGCTTGTGACATAGCGAGAAGCGGGATCTGTGTGTGTAAACGCACAAATGCCGGTTCTTTCAGGGGAGTAGAGACAGATCGTGTGTTCATACTAAGTATGAACATCAATCTCTCTCTCTCATCCTAGACAGTCCCATCCCCCCTACAGTTAGAACACACCTAGGGAACACAGTTAACCCCTTGATCACCCCCTAGTGTTAACCCCTTCCTTGCCGGTGACATTTATACAGTAATCAGTGCATTTTAATAGCACTGATCGCTGTATAATTGTCAATGGTCCCAAAAATGAGTCAAAGGTGTCCAATTTGTCCGCCGCAATATTCGCAGTCCTGATAAAGATCGCAGATCGCTGCCATTACTAGTAAAAAAAAAAATAATAATAAAAATGGCATAAATCTATCCCCTATTTTGTAGACGCTATAACTTTTGCGCAAACCAATCAATATACGCTTATTGCGATTTTTATTACCAAAAATACGTAGAAAAATACATATCGGCCTAAATTGAGGAAAAAAATTTTCTTTTTTTAAAAAAAAAGGGGACATTTATTAATATTTATTAATGCAAAAAGTACAAAATATTGGTTTTTTTTTCAAAATTGTCGCTCTTTTTTTGTTTATAGCGCAAAAAATAAAAACCGCAGAGATGATCAAATACCACCAAAAGAAAGCTATATTTGTGGGAAAAAAGGACGTCCAATTTGTTTAGGTACAACCGCGCAATTGTCAGTTAAATCGATGCCGTGTCGTATCGCAAAAAATGGCCTGGTCATTGAGCAGCCAAATCTTCCGGGGCTGAAGTGGTTAATTAACAAACAATTTACAAATAAAAAAAAAAAACTGGAAGCTGATAGATTTTGCACTCTCCAGTTTTTGTAAATAAACCCCCATGAGTTTAAAAAAAAACAATGTACAGCACAGTATAAAGCACAACATATTGCCATATGCCAAAATGATGTAATATTCAAACACATCAACAACTTTTTTCTTTAATAAACATTTATTTATGCCAGCAAAATTATCAGCATATTTTTCCTTTGACCTTGAAATGCTTCCAAAAGAGCTGTAGCCCAGGAATTGATGGATGTGAATGAATACACATTAGAACTTACAAACCTGTTTAAAAAGTCTCCTCAATCTATTTGGAAAGCAGGCCAATAACGCTGTTCATGGTTCATATGTCCATAAACGTTTGATTGACAGTGAAGGTTGGTAAAAGCTACACAACTACAAATTTCAAGGCAATGTATTTTTGTGTATTTCTTCAAGGCTCAGCATTTTATTTTTTCCTGTTTGCTTTTGAAATCCTTATGATACTACAGAACTGTAACTGTTGTGGTAGTTGTTGTACAAGGACAATTTCCTTCAGAACATTACATTTCTATGTAGTATCCTATTCTGTCAAAATCGGAGGTGGAGGAAGCAGGAAATACAGACCTATGCCCAACGCTAGGCCTACTTTTAAAGATTTTGTGGTAGATTAACAAAACAAGTATGCACTATCCCCAGTATAATCATTATACTCCCTTATGGAATAACCCTCATCTAGGAAAGTTGAAAACATTGGCTAGATTTGATGCATGGTATCAGGCTGGAATCCAGTACATGTGTCAAATGTATTCAGGAGGTGTGTTTAAAACATTTCAAAAATTACAGGAGGAATTCCATCTAGCCAAGCAAAAATGTCATAGCATATCAGGGGAGAACTGGGAAAGGAATCTAGAACATATTCCCACAATGTCCCTATCACCTACTCAGTGGTTGACGCAACTATTATGTTTTTCTGGCAGGGGCGAGACATGACAAATTGTCCGAGGTGTTAAGGGCCTTCAGCTGAGTTCAAACATATGATCTGGTGATGGCCTTAAATTATTTTGTAATTGACAATCAGTTACGACTATTATAAAAAGTGTCTTTCAAACAACATATTCTATTAGCAGAGTGGATACGCAAGTTAACAATACCCCACCTAGAAAGGTAAATTTTTCAAAATAGAGGATGTCCCAATACATTTCTGAGACCCATGGCTATCAGTACTGGGATTGGGCTCAATATCATTAGTTCTCCAGAGATTATTTTAGCATGCCCTGGATTGCACTAGGGATGAGCCGAACACCCCCAGGTTCGGTTCGCACCAGAACATGCGAACAGACAAAAAAATTGTGCGAACATGCGAACACCATTAAAGTCTATGGGACACGAATGTGAAAAATCAAAAGTGTTCATTTTAAAGGCTTAAATGCAAGTTATTGCCATAAAAAGTGGTTGGGGACGTGGGTGCTGCCACATTTTTCCCATGTTTAAAACAGTACCACAGCAAAATTACATTTCTAAAGGAAAAAATAAATGTCATTTAAAACTGCTCACATCTGTAATGTATTATCGGATCCTGGCACTATAGATAAAAATCATTAAAAAAACTGTGTTATTTCTCCTCCCAGTCCACTACCAGGCCCTTTGGGTCTGGTATGACTGTTAAGGGGAACCCCGCACCAAAATTTTAAAAAGAAATTGTGTGGGGGTCCCCCCAAAATCCATACCAGGCCCTTCAGGCCCTTGTCCCCATCAAAATGGGGGCAAGGTGTTTTGTAGGGACCTGTGACCTGGTAAGGTTCAGGAGGGGGGACGCTCTCTCTCATCACCCCCTTTTCCTGTGGCCTGCCAGGTTGCGTGCTCGGATAAGGGTCTGTTATGGATTTTGGGGGGACTCCATGGCATTTTGTTATTTTGGCATGGGGTTCCCATTACAGTCCATACCAGACCTAAAGGGCCTGGTATGGATTTTGGGGGGACCCCCATGCCATTTTAAAAAAAAAAATTGGCGCAGGGTTCCCCTTAATATCCATACCAGACCCAAAGAGCCTGGTAATGGACTGGGTGGGGAACTCACGGGGTTTCTTTTTTCAATGATTTTTTTGTATATTGCCGGGATCCGGCAATACATTACAGCCGCAAGCAGTTTTAAATGACATTTTTTCCTTTACAAATGTTATTTTGCTGCTCTCATTTACAACACTATGTACGGCCGCTATGTAAGCAGCCTTACATAGTGTGGGGCGTGGACCCTGCCTTTGGCCAACCATGGCTCTCACAGCAGAGCGTGGTCAGGTCAGGTGCATGCTTTGGCCAATCAGCAGCCGATCTCGCAGTGCATTGACGGTCTCACAGTTCATTATGGGGCGTTCCGCGGGCACTCAAATTTGCCGCAAACGCCCCATAATGTTCTAAATTACACTGCCTGCATTGACTGAATATAGAGTCTACACTGAATATATAGGCTACACTGAACATCGAGTACACACATATATATATATATATATATACTAGACTGTATATATCAAATACACTGCCACTAACTAACCTGCCTGCCTAATCTAGCTCAAACTATCTCCATCCACACACTATACATGGCCGCTATGTAAGCAGCCGTATATTGTGTGGGGCATGGACTTAGTCCCCTGAGCCATGATTGGCCAAAGGCACCCTGCCTTTGGCCAATTATGGCTCTCTCAGCAGAGCAGGCTGGGATTGGCCAAAGCATACAGGTCAGGTGCATGCTTTGGCCAATCATCATACTGCAATGCACTGCGATCTCGCAGTGCATTGTGGGGCATTCTGTGGTGCTCGAATTTCCCACAAACACCCCATATGTTCAGTTAGTTTTAAAACAAATTAACACCTGATGCTCGAGTCGAACTTACGTTCAACTTGAACTGCTGGCTCATCCCTAGATGGCACCCCTTACAGCTCATTATGGATTGATGTACCACCATAATCGTGGAAGCACACGCAAGTATTTGTTCACTAATTTGAAATATTTTCTTCCCATGTAAGTTATACTCATTGTTTAGTTGGAAGCACATGAGACTAAAGGTTATTCTTTTTTTCCCTTCTTCTTTTCTGTTCTTTTCCGAAAGCTAATAAATCTAGTGACACCGGTATGAATTGGAGGGCTTGAGTGCAGGGAGTTATGTATAAATACTGTAATATACTGCCAGATAACTGTGCTGGTTTGATATGAGATGACTGTTGGTATATCTACATCCAAACTGTATCTGATTACCATCAGTACATACTTACATCTTTTAACTGGCATTGAAATGTAACAACACAAGGTCTTACAAATGTTTGATTTTGTTTGGTAAATTTTTAATTTTTATTGTACAAGAAAAAATCCAAATAAACACTATTTAGAAAAAGAAATTCTATGTAGTAGCACAGACATAAGATACAGACTAATAGAAGAGCTTAGTGCCAGTCCAGGGCTCGAGTTTGCTTCAGCGCCCTCCATAATCATTGAACATGTGTCAGGTCCAGCCATAAGGACGTCACCTATATCTGTAAGAGCAATCCTCTCTATTGAAGGACAAAGAGAGTTTAAGCTCTGCAGGGGTCCAGCATGGCCAGTCAGTAAGTACCATTAGTCCATTTAAGGTTTGCACCTATTATTTAGCAGTATGATAAGGAGGTTGCATTATAATCCTTTTGTGATCAGAATTCATTGATACCTGTAGGGCCCTTTAATGAGAGGTCCCACCCAGGGGGTTGCTAGGCAGTGTTCCCTTCCGTATAAAGTAGGGTTTTTTAAGGATCAGTGGGTGGAGTCAGGTTGTTGCTTGGTGAGGGAATGGAAAGAAGTTGAGCAGGAACTCTATTTACACTGAGGACACATAGAAAACCAATATGTGACTACCTATAGTGCTAGATTGTGCAGAGTCCTTTAGGGAGCATTAGGACTGCTCTTTGACACAGATAGGAAAGAAGGGATGTTGATAGACTCATCAGTAGGAGAAAAATGCTATTTTGTGTCTTACTAAAACTTTGTGAACATTGAGATTCTCTTTACAAAGCTGTGTTAAGGGAAAAGCTGAAAAAAGAATGCCTGTGAAGAAACAGCTACCCTTTTTCTGCTTTGCAACTTGGAATTTTATTATTTACAAGAGGTTACCTTTTGATAAAAGGAATAGTAATCCCATCTGAACATTTGTTTATTTGTTTAGGGATTTCTCTTGATGGGGCAGACACCTGTGAAGGATCTGGGGCTCTGGCAGCAGTGCTAGTTAATCTCTTCCACAAGGCTGGTTACTATACTGGGTTCTTGAGGGGGTGATGAAGTGGATGATAATTTTTACACGCACTGGATACACTTTGGATGATTCAGAACTTTTCTGTGTTGAGTAACTTGGAAACCTCAGCAAGATTAACAGTACTGCATGCCGTAGTAAAATCTTTGGGTCAAAGCTTCCTCCTGTGTCCTGTCAGATTTGGTAAGCCCTGTGTTCAGGTGGCAGTTATCTGACTGACCTAGATGCCCAGACCAATGTAAGTACTGTGTTACATGCACAATAAATAATTTTTTAATACATTTTTACTAACACCTTGATTGCCTTCTAGTTACTAGCGGGAACTGAGTTCAGAACCCCAGGACTCCAAGGCAAGAAAACTAACCTATAAGCCACCATGCAGCCAAAAATGTTATGTGCCCAGGTTTAGTACATTACAGCCTACGACTGTTGCCAGAAGCACTAGTACCTTTCTAGATTGTACAAAATCATTAGTGTGTCTATGATCACCAGCAATGTCTACGTACTGATTGAGATCATTCCATCTGACTTCATGCAACCAAGATTCTAGTTCAAAAAGCCTGATATTTCCAAGACCTATGACTTGAATGGGCATCTAAGGAACTAGAATGCACCAAAGCAACAGATGTTGGTGTTGCAATGCACATACATCAGCTAGCTGCGTTGAGGTACCATTCATGATGCATGGTACCACCTCATACAAGTATTGAACACTGTTGCAATGTGAATGAACCCTTAACCACATACACACACACACATTATATATACCAACACCCATATATCTTCTTAGTTTTTGGCCCTAGAGATATTTACTGAGCAGGGTGTATGTACTGTATGCAATGCTGCACAACAATTTGCATCGAACAGTATAACAATAAAATGACATCTGCTACATCTGTACCCAAATGCCTGTTTTCTCCAATCTCCTGAAACTTTGATAGGGAATTCAATTATTTTCTCATCAAGTGGCTGGCTCTCAGCTGAATCTGCGAAAGTGACAATTATTCTATTTTCTCTGCCCTAATCAGAAGGATTTCTGCACTTTCTGAAAAACAGCCACACTGAAAAGTGGCTAAGAAGGTGTCACTCTCAAGGCTCATTACCCAGTACAAACAACACTGCAACCTCAAGTAGTCAACAGTAGAATATGTGACGTAAGAAAGATACTTAATATATCCAACATAGAAGCTTCAGCCGATCGGAAATAGCATACACCCCCAGAACTGCTTATTATTGATAATAAGGATGTCAAGACAGCTATTTTCCAAAGATGTCTCTATGATCTCCTTTCCAATATACTTAGATATACAGAATACATCACTTAGGATTTGTATGGATTTTAACAGTGCTGACATATTACCTTTCAATCATTCACTGTTTAAAGTATCGAATCAAGTTCAGTGTACCATAATGCTGTTTTTGCTCTGCTTTGTTGATTTTGATTTTTATGGTCATTTTTTAATATTCATGGTTGTTTTCATGAATCCTATATGGTAATGTGGACCTACAGTTATATAGGGCAGACTTAGTGAACCATCAACCTGGTTCTTGGAAAGTCCTAACAGCAGTCCTGTAACACATGCCCACTGAAGGATCTGCTGCTCCAATATCCCATGATAGACAATGCTTAAGCATTGGTCAAATGATCTACTAAATGAGGGTACGAATAAGAGGATCATTCTCTTCAGCAACAATTGCATTGTCCAATGCATTGTTGTTCAAGACTTTTGTTAGATGTTATGACTCTCAGAAGATTTTGGCTGGGTAGTGGGTAGGATCAGGGGTCTTATGTGATGGCAAGTGCACTGTAAGATTTTTTTAACTTTCAAAAGAAAACCTTTCAGGCCATTAGTGATAAATGGTAATCCCCTTTCCCCGATTATCATCAGTTATCTTTATTCATCCAAATGTTAGGCACAGCTCCAACACCAGTACATGGGATCTATTTATAAATGTTTTAACACAAGGTTCACACATTTTTCTAAATGGATTCATTTGGGAAATATGTGTTAATCCTTGGTAAAAGGTGTGAGAAAATATTTATAAATAGACCCCTTAAATCGTAGATCCAGCCAAAACTTTATTTTTGGATAGGGTGGGGAGAATTAACAAAATTATGTTGGGCTCAGTTAGAAAGATATCCCCTTACTTACAGTCACAGTGACAATGGTTTAACCAGATAGGAAGTTAGGAAAAATCTGCAACATGGATACAGACAGCAGTAAAATGCTGTCTGTGGTTCCAGCATTCTACCCTTCTATTAAAAAAAAGCAGAAAAAAATATCAAGAGTTCAAATCCTTCGTCACAATCTGAAATTATTGTAAAAAGTTTTGTTTGAATTGACACTTTAAAGACGGACGCTCATGATCATTTAAACATAAAACACTGGTCAATAAATGTATGTGCAAATACATTAAATAGTTTTTTCAAATAACCACATTTTGTAGAAGAAATGCCTTTTTTTTCATTACCCCTATGCTTCTCTTCTTCTCCCGATAAAGATCCTTGATTTGTAGAAGTTAAGCCTAGTATACACTTTTAGGTTTTTTTTGTACATCCCAGCAGGGTTGAATGAAAAAAAGAACTGACAGCTCCGGAGAAGCTGCTGCACTAACCATGCAATGTTAGTACAGCGATCTCCCCTGCTGTGCTATTGTGCCCTCCACTGCCACCAGAACACTCCGGTTAGCGCTCTCAACCGTTGGCTGAGAGCGCTGATCGGGAGGCAATTGGCAGACCTTTTTCTGTCTTGCCCCATCAAAGAAGCTGGCCGAATGGTCGACTTCTGTTGGACCAGCTGCAGTACACCTGGGCCGAATGACGGCTGGTTTCTATTGAACTGGCTGATGCTGCACGACAGAGGGGACAGGCCTCAGCTCTGTAGCGAGCTTTTGTTGTAAGCGCCCCTTGGGTGTTCCTTTGTCACCCACAGTTGTCATTCCCCCTAGATAAGTCCTGTGTCTCAGGTAGCACTCTAGAGGACAGAGTTCTCCTGAGAGTGTGTAAGGAAGAACCAGAAACAAACATTGGTAATCAAGACTCATTAGTTATTGATCTCCTTGCTATCTGTGTGGTTGGACAGTGATGGGGGCTTGATGACAACCATGGTAGCATGGTTTAGAGACCATGTAGAAAGACAGAATAAAGTGCTGCATGCACTTTGTTCCCACTAGGGACAGGAGCAAGCAAAATAAAAGTGAGGTTTCTTCTCCAAAGCACAAATTCTGCTATGTACCCAATAACATAAGGTTGCGTGAGAGTCAAACTTTATTTTCTCTTACACACTCTAAAACTTATGGGGCCAAATTTTTTTCCAAATGTTTTATTCAAACCCAAAAAACAGACTTTGAAGGGTTGTTTAGAGGAGACAAACAATTACATGTTATTTTTTACATATCTTTAACACATTATGCCTGTATAAGCATTGAATCCTCCACCGCTTTAACAGAGAAATATAAAAAAGTGCTTGTTGTTGCCATGGAGGTTTCTCTGACGTTGTCTATAACTGTCTACACATGCCTACTGAAAGTTCAATTAGATAAACTGAATCACCCATCATTAGCTCCGGTAATTTCATCAGAAAATCACCTTTAGAACATTTTGTGCCTACCATGTGTTTGCTTCACATTCTTTCTTCCTTAGTCTGATTACATTATTTTTCTTTCCCCTTTTCATGATTTGTTAATTTGCTGTGTCCCTCTGGCCAGGAATACTTTTTTTTAGATTTTACTGGTTGCCATGGTTGTGTGCACAGGGTGAAATTTTCACTGGAATGCCCCTCCACTGTAACTGCCAGTTGTGTATACGGGACTTCTGAGGTGAACCATGCATGCAGAAATATCTTTACTGATTTAAGCAGTTGTATAGTCAGTCATTCAGAAATTGCTCTCATTATTATAAATACAAGTAGTGTAAGTTCCTGAGTCTGCTCTAAAGAGGAATTTCACCTGTTTTATTTTATTTCTAAAGTCTCTCTTGTCTGTTACACTATCCTCAATAAACATTTTCATTGCAAATCCATCATTGTTCTGAGGTAATCTGCTGCTACACACCTAGTCTCCCACCATCATCTTCTCTACTTCCGTCATTGGGAGCCATCTCCACTGCCACCAGTGCTTCCTGACGATGCCTTCCCGATGATGCACATGCCCTGTGGTACATCATCAGGGAACCAGGAAGCGCCAGCCAGCCCCCAGATACCGTGCCATGGTAGATTGCCCTCAAGCCTCCTGGGATGCGTGATGTGAGTATCACAGGAGGCTGCAGGAATTTTTGGGGGCATGGCATACATAGAAAAAGGATAATAATTTGTATGCATTATTATTATTTATTTATTTTTTTGTAATTGTGTAAAAGGCTGTTTAATACTATGGAAAATAGGTAAAGATGGTGAAGGTCCACTTTAGTACCAGTCTCCTGTTCCCCTGTATAGAAGCACAGAATGGGAGAGGAGCCAATTAGGCTCTAGTACAGTGCACATGTTCTGGGAGGACATGTGCTGACAGAAGGGAAAAGTAGAATGAGTAGAAAGATGACCGTTTTTGTTTTTCCAGTAAGAGCATGCTGGAATCTGTATTTCTGCTTCTACCTACATTTAGCTATGCATTTATTTTCTTTTACAAAGGTTTTAATTAACAGATAGCATAGACATACAGAGACAGCAAACTAAGACAATAATCTGGAGTGTGCAACATAACTCAGAGTGCAGCTTCAGACTATACAGTGGAATAAGAGGGAATTACAATGAGTGAATTATTACAATAATCAAATTGGTCCACAGCATGAAAGTGATGGTCAGATGTTCTTAAAGTTTAGAACATAGTTATCAGCGGTAACAAAAACAAAAAGAAAAACTGGAAGAGGCTGAACCTCAAGATTTGCGAGGAGATGCACTGATCTACAGTGTATTCTCGGCCACTGAACCAGAGGAGTGTCAGTCAACTGTAGTATACAAAGTATAGGGTGAAGAAAACCTCCCAGGTTGAATAGAAGGAGGTTAAAGATACAGGGAAAAAAAGAGGGCAAAGCGAGAAAAGTTAGGGTAGAAGAAAGAAAGAAAACAACAGAGAAAGTTGTCTCAGGTGACATTGTACCTGAAAATTTCATAATATCGGTAATGCGCAAAGGATGGGCATAGGATATCCAGGGTTGCCAAACTTGCAGAAACTGGTCATGAGAATCAGACAGTATAGATGTTAGTTTTTCATTGGGCATAATATAGCTGTGTATTTATTTTAAAGTAAGTTGAGTCCCCATGTTTAAGGGACCACTTGCTGATAAACATAGCTCTAGGTGGTTAGATCATGCTTGCTCAGCCAATCTCCCTCACATTTTCATGTCTGCCATAAAAGGCGGTAACAAACACTTTCATCCATTGGAAGGATTTACCATTGGAATGCAAATGTGTTCATGTCCATTACATGGGGATGGTGAGATTAGTAGTTTGCAGAAGAAAGATGAAAATTGCTCTTGCTTTCAGTTCATCTCACGGGAAGTGGCAGAGAATACTGCATTTCTGGCAAGACCAACAGGTTCTTTCTGTGCTTACTAAAATGCTCTTAGCCTGAGAAAAAAATGAAGCCACCAGATCTCCATCTGTATTATATTACATTTTTGTTCTTTGGTTTATGATATACAGTACTTTAAGATAATCAACCACTGTGGTCCGACTGTACAACCATCCTTTAGATTTTTACCAGAATCTCGTAGTAATGATCTCTATTGGGATTAGTGGACAGGTCAGATGTATACAATGCTAATTTTTAATACTGATAGGTTTCTTTAAAACTTACACCTAGAAAATTATGAACTGATCCTTTATATAAACTAAACTATTATTCATGCGTGCTTAACTTTTAGTTGAGAATAAAAATACTTCTTGTTCATTATACATACGTGGGAACATTTTGTACAGAAAACATTCATATTGAATGACTGTAATACACCTTCTTTTAATTGGTAGCAAAGCTTCTATATAGGAAGTTGGTGGATACTGAATGAAAAGCACTCTCCCATGAAACAATGCACTATTCCATGAAATAAAATACCTTCCCATATTTATTACAACTAGATGCACTGTCAGCTCTCCCTGCACTTCCTCTTCACAAAATCCTGGGCTAAGCATTTGCTCTTTAGACATTTTACACATATCGAACATTGCCACGTAAACGTTCTTCTCTACTCTGCTTCTCAGCTGTCAAGCTACATTTCTGATACTTTAAGGCATAGGGGCCTCAGAATGTTTCATTTCATGGTCATATTTAAGAATGAAATGGGAAGCAAATCATGTTATTCACTGGAAAACGATTCCATTCCTCTAAATCTGGGAACTGCATAACTTTGCTAGAGAAAGTGCAAGCTCATCAGTGTATAAGAAATCAAATATGTGCAATAATGAATACACACATAACTGAAATATGCACAAAGCAAACATCACGCTGTTGAGTTATGAATATTACACCCCAAAAGCCTCTGCCAATGTCTTTTTTCTAGTTTGTATGTGTGGTGCTTTGTTGAATCCTCTGGCATTAGCTTATTCCGTCTAATAACAAAACCCAAAATAATCGGCTATGGATGAAGGGGAAGAGGTGAGTATGATAGGGCAGAAAAAAAGAGCATGGGGGGAACCCACCAAATATCACTAGACACTAAGACCCCATTCACACTATTAGATTATCTGCAGATTTTTGTCTTCGGATTTACCAAAATCATGTAGTGCAAGGACCTGCCTGATTGCATACAAATTGAAACTCTTAAGGTTTGACTTCATATTATATGGTTTTGGTAAAGCTGAAGACAAAAATCTGAAGAAAATCCAATAGTGTGTATGGGGTCTAAGAGTATCAAAAATCTATCTAACAAAAATTGAGGACAATTTGTAAAAATCTCAGGAAGACTTGTATGATTTTGTTTAAATCTTGAATCTGTTGAATTTGTTTAATCATCAATATTCCAAACTCCTTATGAACCCTGTTAGAAGATCTTTGTAAAATCCTTTCAACTTCCCCTCACTGAAGAAGCCAGGTGCTGATCTTAGAAGCCTGTCAATGCTCCACTAGCATGCAATGAACATAGAGGAATAGCACTCTAATGATGTTACTGACAGTTTATTCATCCATGCGTGGCAACAAAAATCTGCCTGGCTGATGACCACTCCTCTCTGACATGTTGCACTTGAATAAACTTAATCATATAGACAGTACGAATTGTCATCCATGTGTAACCTCTCTGTGTTCCTCATGGACATTGGTTATAAGCTCCTTTAGTGTAATAGCTCTTACTTTAGCATCAGAAGTAAGTATAGGACTTCATGTACATGGGAGCAATAAGGGCATATATTGCAGCATTCTGGCTTTTGTTCATGCCCAGGATGTCCAGATATGGTTGTTCATGGCTGAAGATTGGTAAACTCATGTACAGCAAATGGAAGTATTCACTAAACACAAAAAGTCTGCAAGCATGGAATACATCACTACACTATATGTGGTTGTACGTGAGTACTGCTGTATACCCACAAACAGCAATTAATTATTATTATTATTATTCAGGATTTATGTAGCGCCAACAGTTTATGCAGTGCTTTACAATATAAAAGGGAGACAATACAGTTATAATACAATAAGAGTGTTAAGAAGGCCCTGCTCAGAAGAGCTTACAATCTAATAGGGTGGGGCAGGTGGTAAAAAAGGTTGTAACTATGGGGAATGAGCTGATGGAAGTGGTAAAAGATTAGTTGGAGACATGATAGGCTTCTCTGAAGAGATTAGTTTTTAAGGATCGCCTGAAGGAACAAGAGTAGGGGATAGCCGGACAGGTTGAGGTAGAGTGTTCCAGAGGATGGGAGAGGCTCTGGAGAAAACCTGGAGATGAGCATGGGAGGAGGAGACGAGGGAGTTTCAGAGTAAGAGGTCTTGAGATGACCGGAGAGGGCGGTTTGGGTGATATTTGGAGACAGGGTTGGTGATGTAGCTCGGGGTAGCGTTGTGAATGGCTTTATATATTGTGGTTAGTATTTGGAATTTAATTCGCTGGGCGATTGGGAGCCAGTGTAGGAATTAGAGGAGAGGGTTGGCAGACACTGAGAGGTTGGTAAGGTGGATAAGTCTGGCAGCAGCATTCATAATAGACTGAAGAGGGGATAGCCTATAGAGAGGCAGGCCAATGAGAAGTCAGTTGCAATAGTCAAGGCGAGAGATAAGGGAGTTAATGAGGAGATTGGTGGTTTTATTTGTTAAAAAGGGGCACATTTTACGGATGTTACGGAGGTGAATTCTACAAACTTTTGACAACGATTGGATTTGAGGCTGAAGAGACAAGTCAGAGTCTAGGATCACACCTAGTACCCTGGCTTGAGGGGAGGGACTGATGGATGCATTGTTGATTTTGATAGAAAAGTCATGGAGGGGGGCACGGGTGGGGGGAATATTAATACCTCGGTTTCAGAGAGATTTAGTTTAAGGAAGTGGTGCGACATCCATGCTGATATGTCTGTTAGTAAGTTGGTAATGCTAGAGGAGACTGAAGGAGTGAGGTGGGAAGTAGACAGAAAGATTTGGGTGTCATCGGCGTATAGGTGGTATTGGAAGCCGTGGGCGGTTATCAAGGGACCAAGGGAGGAGGTGTAGATGGAGAAGAGAAGGGGTCCAAGAACAGAGCCTTGGTAGACCCCTACAGAAAGGGGCAATGGAGAGGAGGAGACAGAGTTGTAGGTAACACTGAAGGAGCGCTGTGATAGGTAGGCAGAGAACTAGGATAGAGCAGAATCTTGGAGGCCAAGGGAATGGAGTTTATTGAGAAGTAGCGGGTGGTCAACAGTATCAAAGGATGCAGAGAGGTCAAGTAGTAGGAGTATGAAGTAGTGGCTGTTGGTTTTAGCAGTTAGTAAATTGTTAGTGAGTTTTAGTAAGGCAGTTTCCGTGGAGTGCTGCGAGCGAAAGCCAGACTGTAAGGGGTCAAGAAGGTTATTTTCACTGAGGTAGGAGCTAAGACAGTTGTAGACTAAGCATTCTAGAAGTTTAGAGGTGAATGGGAGCAATGAGATGGGTCTTAATTTGTTCAGGTTGGTGGGGTCCAGTGAGGGCTTTTTAAATATGGAAGTGTTCTGCGCATGTTTTAGAGGGGAGGGGAAGGTGTCACTAAAGAGGTAGAGATTGAAGATGTGAGTGAGGGAGCATAGGATAGAAGAAGAGGGTGACCATAGTAGTTGTGAGGGAACAGGTTCCAAGGGACAGTTGGTTAAGTGGGCATGTGAGAAATGTTTTGTAACCTCTTCAGTAGTAGCCAGGTCAAAAGAGGAGAGTGTCGAATGAGCTGTTAGGCAAGGCATGCTGGGTGGGGAAGATGTACACACAGTGGAGGTGTCCTCACGAATTGCATTAATCTTGTCTTTGAAGTGATTGGCAATCTCTTGGGCAGTGAGTGAGTTAGTGGGTAGAGGGGGTGGGGGACGAAGCAGAGAGTTAAAGGTTGAGAAGAGCCGACGGGACTGGATGACAAAGTATTAATAAGAGAGACAAAGTAGGCTTGTTTGGCAGCATGGAGGCAGGAATTGTGTTTTAGAAGGGCAGATTTATATAGGGTGAAGTCCTGCAGATATTTGGTTTTATGCCACAGTCGTTCAAGGGCACAGCAATGCCTCTTGATATTTCTAGTGTTGTCAGTTTGCCAGGGTTGTAACAGCTGGGGCCTGATTCTGCATGTGGTTAGAGGAGCAAGTGTATCTAGTGATGATGATAGTGAACTGTTGTAGACAGAGGTGGCCAGGTCAGGACCGGACAGGGGAGAGATTATTTCATATAGGTGGTCAGTAGCAGAATAGAGAAGAGAAGGGTTAAAGTGACAAAGGTTCCTACAAGTAATTGTTTGCTGCTTGGAGGGATGGGTGGTTGGAGGCAAGGATATAGTGAAACTGATGAGGTTGTGATCAGAGAGAGGAAAGGGGGTGTTGGTGAGGTTGCCAGGATTGCAGAGATGGGAGAATGCAAGGTCGAGGGCATTACCATTGGAGTGAGTGAAAGTATGTGTCCATTGGGTTAGGTAAAAAGATGAGGTTAAGTTGAGAAGTTGAGCTGTAGCTAAGCTGTTAACATTGACAGGAATGTTGAAGTCACCAAGAATGATAGTGGGTATTTCGGAGGAGAGAAGGTAGGGTAGCCAGGCAGCAAAGTCATCCAAAAGCAAGATACTGGTCCAGGAGGCTGATAAATTGCTGCAATGAAAAGAGAAATGGGAGAAAACAGACGAATAGAATGCATCTCGAAAGAAGAGAGGGATAGAGAGGGAGGGTTAGGAAGGACTTGGAATGTGCTTTGTGGGGATAGAAGGAATCCAACTCCACCTCCTTTCTGTCCTTTGGGTCTGGGGGGAGTGAGTCTAATGGAGGCCACCATGGGAGATGGCAGCAGGAGAAGCTGAGTCAAAATTTTGAAGCCAGGTTTCAGTTATGGCGAGTATGTTAAAACCATGAGAGATGAAGAGGTCATGCAAAGATGTTAGTTTGTTACAGATGGAGAGGGCGTTCCAAAGGGCGCATGAAATTGGTGGGCTGCTTTGAGGAAGCAGGGGGTTTTGAGGGGTATTGAATATGTGGTTTGCAGTTGCAGAATGGCGGACCAGAATTAGGAGAAATGTCACCCGAGACTAAGAGAAGAAGGAGGGTGAGGAAGGCAAGATGGGAGTGGGATGTGCATGAGCGCTCATGTCTAACGGCCCTGGTGTTTATGTCGGCATGTGGGTGCAGTAGTAGGGAGTCTATGGGCAGCTGTATGTAGAATCTGGGCATCTCAGAGCACAGAAAAAAGCTAGGATTTTATATGTCCCTAATGTGCCCCTATGCATAAAACCTACTAGTAACAAAGCTTTTAAATCCAATTTACTCAAGCTAGTCTATTGTTTTAGTTTTACATGCATGAAAAGGTAAACCTAGGCACAACAGGAAATGAGAGGAAATCTCTCCAAAGTAATTAAAATGTTTTCTTAGACAGCTGTCATCAGAACAAATATGCTCATGGGACAATTTCTCCCCTATCCCTGTCCTGATGAAATTTCCCATCACTTTAGTGGTAACCAGGACAAATAGAGAGTATAAATCTCTGTGGGCAACTTTACCTACTCAAAACAAAAAAACTTTTGGCTTTAGATATACATTAAGGGGAACCTGCCACAATTGGACAGTTCATAGAGTAGATAAAGTAAGCTGTTATGCCAATCCTACCAATAGATTAACCCCTTCCCGCCACCCCATTCTGGTTCTTTAAGCACTTCTAGATGTCGGATGGCAGAGGCAGGCATTCAGGTCATTTGACCGCTATAAATTGGCTGTCACAGCTGTCACATGATCGGAAAGCTCCTGATCACAAGTATGCATTGGTAGCTTTCCAGTCCCTGGTGGTGACATCCCTGCAGGGCGTGGGGTCTCAGCACAGTTTTGTGTTTACATAGGGCCTCATATATGTGGCCTTGCTGCATTAAAGCCCACCGGCCAAGAGGCCACATATATGTTAAATATATATGTTCAATATACATGTTAAATATATATGTTAAAATTAACAAACATGTAATGCCCCGTACACACGGTCAGATTTTCCGACGGAAAATGTGTGATAGGACCTTGTTGTCGGAAATTCCGACCGTGTGTAGGCTCCATCACACAAAGTTTGAGAGTAGGCTATAAAATTTTCCGACAACAAAATCCGTTGTCGGAATTTCCGATCGTGTGTACAAAAATCCGATGCACAAAGTGCCACGCATGCTCAGAATAAATAAAGAGATGAAAGCTATTGGCTACTGCCCCGTTCATAGTCCCGACGTACGTGTTTTACGTCACCGCGTTCAGAATGATCGGATTTTCCGACAACTTTGTGTGACCGTATGTATGCAAGACAAGTTTGAGCCAACATCCGTCGGAAAAAATCCTAGGATTTTGTTGCCGGAATGTCTGATCAATGTCCGACCGTGTGTACGGGGCATTACACTTATCTGCTCTTTGCAGTGGTTTTTCACAGAGCAGTCTGGATCCTCCTCTTCTCGGGTCCCTCTTCTGTGCTCCTGGCCCCTTCCACCTGTCGAGTGCCCCTACAGAAAGCAGCTTGCTATGGGGGCACAGCTCCGTGTATCCATTCAGACATGGAGCCATGGTTCAGCCCCGCTTCCTCTCTCTCCTTATTGGCTAACTGACTTTGACAGCAGCAGGAGCCAATGGCACCGCTGCTGTGTCTCAGCCAATCAGGAGGGAGAGTCGAGGATGGCCAAGGCACTGGTGAACATCACTGGATCAAGAGGGGGCTCAGGTAAGTATTAGGGGGACTGAGGGGGGCTGCTGCACACAGAAGGCTTTTTATCTTAATGCATAGAATGCATTAAGGTGAAAAATCTTCTGCCTTTACAACCACTTTAAATATGGATCAACTCTAATGCTGTATGAGAACTGTTATATTTTTCTCAAGTTGGAGTTAAACAAACTGCAGCCTATCTAAAGATTTCCCTATAACATCATGTTTTCTGCTTGGCAACACTGTTGATGAATAAAACCTGAAATGTGTAATCCAAGCGTTTTTCTTCCAAATGGATGATAGATGCTTTCTATAACACTAAACATGAAATATAATTATATGGAAAAAGATAATTACTTGAGTAGCATTCAAGAATTCCTTGAGTGCTGTTTATAGTAAATAAGGTATTATTTAGTATTGCTGAGGGTGATTGCTGCCTTCACAAGGCATTTACGAATCGGATGCAGCACCAGCTTCTGAGATTCTCATTTGCAATTTATCTTTTCGGAAATTGGACATGGCACAAGTATAAACATTTGGCTGGTGAGTGGTGGCAGAAGTATAAATATGTAAACGTAATACTGTCCCTATCTCTCCAACACTGCCTCTCTCTGGAAAACCTAGCTTAAACTCTGTGCCATAAGCAGGAATTTTTGCAGTACCCCCAGGCACTGTATTTGGGGGCACAATAAAATGCTTTCTGTTTTTCATTTGCTTTCTTTTTTTATTTCACCTATGAAATAATACAAGAATAGCTGAGGCGGATTTTAATAAATACATATTTAAAATATACTAACAGATACATTGTAATACATTAAAGCCCAACTGAACTTTTAGTTTATGTCAGTTAAATGCATTCCAGGTGAATCAGAAAAGAATGTGTGCAAAGTATTACACTTTGTTTTTTCCTTAAGTAGCCACAGCCAGAGTAACAAAGCCTGTTCCTTGCCAGCAGATGTAGCGATCGAACCTTGCACTTTATATAGAAAAAGTACTCTCTTTGCAGGGATATGACCCACACCCCCCAGATGAATCAGAGCTTAAAGTGATTCTAAAGGCAAACTTTTTATTTTTTAAAAATAACAAACATGGTATACTTTACCAGCTCTGTGTAGTTGGTTTTGCACAGAGCAGCCCCAATCCTCCTCTTCTCTGTTCCCCCAATGGTTTTTCTGTCCTCTCCCCCCTGCCAGGAGCCACCATAGCAAGTGGCTTGTTTCCAAGCCAGCTCTGTGTGTCCATATAACACTCAAAACGTGACTCGGCCCTGTCCCCTGCCCCCTCCTCACTGGCTGTGTTTGACCACAGCAGGAGCCAATGGCTTCCACTGCTGTGTCTGAGCTAATGAGGAGAGAGAGCCAAGAGATCACTGGATCAAGAAGCTTGGGTAAGTATTTAGGGGGGCTGGGGGCAGGGCCATCTTTAATTTTGATTGGGCCCTGGGCAAACATTTTCTTGGGGCCCCCCCTCCATTCTGAGACATACAAAAAATAGCAGGTAGACTCAAAATTAGTTTACTGCAGCAGATCAGGCAGCGATTGCAATTGTTTGCCAGAGGTTACAGCCTATCATTACTGCTCAATGGCTGGTTTCTAGAGGTTACAACACATAATTTCTGCTTGCCGATTGGTTGCTAGAGGTTAATGTACATTATTAGCGCTCACTAATTGGTTGCTAGGGGTTACAGCACATCATTAGCATTTACTGATTGGTTGCCAGAGATTAAAGCAGATCACTACTTGTTTGCTGATTGGTTGCTAGAGGTTCATGCACATCATTACCTCTCACTGAGCAGTGGAGCAATCCCAAATAATTGAGCAAGTAAAGGGGCACATTAATACACATACTACAGGAGACAATCAGAGACTGCGGACATACTGCAGGAGACAATCAGAGACTGCGGACATACTGCAGGAGATTACCAGAGACTGCGGACATACTGCAGGAGACAATTAGAGACTGTGTACATACTGCAGGAGACAGAGACTGCAGACATACTGCAGGAGACAATTAGAGACTGCGGAAATACTGCAGGAGAAAATCAGAGACTGCGGACATACTGCAGGAGACAATCAGAGACTGCGGACATACTGCAGGAGACAATCAGAGACTGCAGACATACTGCAGGAGACACACAGAGGCTGCGGACATACTGCAGGAGACAATCAGAGACTGCGGACATACTGCAGGAGACAATCAGAGACTGCGGAAATACTGCAGGAGCCAATCAGAGACTGCGGAAATACTGCAGGAGCCAATCAGAGACTGCGGAAATACTGCAGGAGACAATCAGAGACTGCGGAAATACTGCAGGAGACAATCAGAGACTGCGGAAATACTGCAGGAGACACTCAGAGACTGCGGACATACTGCAGGAGACAATCAGAGACTGCGGAAATACTGCAGGAGACACTCAGAGACTGCGGACATACTGCAGGAGATTAACAGAGACTGCGGACATAATGCAGGAGACAATCAGAGACTGCGGACATACTGCAGGAGACAATCAGAGACTGCAGACATACTGCAGGAGACAATCAGAGACTGCGGACATACTTCAGGAGACAATCAGAGACTGCGGAAATACTGCAGGAGACAATCAGAGACTGCGGACATACTGCAGGAGACAATCAGAGACTGCGGAAATACTGCAGGAGACAATCAGAAACTGCGGACATACTGCAGGAGACAATCAGAGACTGCGGAAATACTGCAGGAGACACTCAGAGACTGCGGACATACTGCAGGAGATTAACAGAGACTGCGGACATACTGCAGGAGACAATCAGAGACTGCGGACATACTGCAGGAGACAATCAGAGACTGCGGACATACTGCAGGAGATTACCAGAGACTGCGGACATACGGCAGGAGACAATCAGAGACTGCGGACATACTGCAGGAGACACTCAGAGGCTGCGGACATACTGCAGGAGACAATCAGAGACTGCGGACATACTGCAGGAGACAATCAGAAACTGCGGAAATACTGCAGGAGACAATCAGAGACTGCGGAAATACTGCAGGAGACAATCAGAGACTGCGGAAATACTGCAGGAGACAATCAGAGACTGCGGACATACTGCAGGAGATTACCAGAGACTGCAGACATACTGCAGGAGACAATCAGAGACTGCGGACATACTGCAGGAGACAATCAGAGACTGCGGACATACTGCAGGAGACAATCAGAGACTGCGGACATACTGCAGGAGATTACCAGAGGCTGCGGACATACTGCAGGAGATTACCAGAGACTGTGGACATACTGCAGGAGATTACCAGAGACTGCGGACATACGGCAGGAGACAATCAGAGACTGCGGACATACTGCAGGAGATTACCAGAGACTGCGGACATACTGCAGGAGATTACCAGAGACTGCGGACATACTGCAGGAGATTACCAGAGACTGCGGACATACTGCAGGAGACTACCAGAGACTGCGGACATACGGCAGGAGACAATCAGAGACTGCGGACATACGGCAGGAGACACTCAGAGGCTGCAGACATTATACAGGTGATGGTCAGAGAACTTTCAGCAATGCACAGCTTTACAGTTAAATAACACAGCTCAGGGTTTAAACAGTCAGGCATTTTATGGTTGTAAGGACATACCTGGCCAGCCAAACTTACTACATGCATTCAGGACTGTGGGCGGGGCTTCCACTCTCTGCTCTCACTAAAGCAGCTGGGAGCTCCACTGATGCTTTGTTGGGGGGCCCACATCACCCGTGAATGGTCGCCCCGATGACAGCTTTGCAGAGCGCACAGAGGACATGGGAGGATGTATTCCGCGCTAGCCAGCTGAGAGGGGCGGGGCCAGGAGCTCCACTGACGCTCTGACCCCGCCCACGTGCAGCCTATGTACTGGGAATAGAGCGCCTGTAGTGAGAGCCAGTGATCAGAGTGGGAGTGTCATTGGAGCTCCCGGCCCCGCCCCCGGACCTCTGTATTCACCAGCCAGTATAGAGGGGGTGGGGCCGGAAGCTCCACTGACACTCGCACTCCGATCACTGGCTCTCACTACAGAAGCTCTTTTCCGAGTACACAGGCTGCACGTGGGCGGGGTCAGAGCGTCAGTGGAGCTCCCGGTCCCGCCCCCTCACAGCTGGCTAGCGAGGAATACATCCTCCCGTGTCCTCTGTGCGCTCTGCAAAGCTGTCATCGGGGCCCCAATTCACGGCTAGCGCGGGCCCCCCAACAAAGATTGGGCCCTGGGCAAGTGCCCCGTTTGCCCTGCGCTAAAGACGGCCCTGGCTGGGGGGGAGAGCTGCTTCCAGTTTTTTTTTTTACTAAAATGCATAAAATGCATTAAGATAAAAAAAAAAAAACAAAACAAAACTTCTGCCTTTAGAACCACTTAATTCTCCATCAACAGATAGCAACATTACATTCAGGAAAATAGAATTTTCAAAAGAATATCAATAATGGGAGCCCTGCATTCATCCCATGACAAATTTCCACTAAGAATAGCACAACACAATTCACAAGCATATAGAATCTGATTTACTAAAGTTAGGCTCAAGCTGGCAGGTAAAGCCAAAATATCAAAGCAACTCCTGCAAATGTTGGACCAGAACTTTGTTCCCCAAAAAATTGCAGGCAAAGGACTAGGTACCAGTTTTGCCTGTGAATTTCCTATAGCTGATTATTTCCCTTGGAATGGCTTATCATGCCTGTGTATCTGTGTGAAGTTGGAGGCAAGACTTTTCTTCCCTCAGTACGAACTTCCCCTTGATGAATGCTTGACGATGGAGGCGTAAGTTGCTGCAGCATAAACAGGAGAGGTTCAGAAAGCACAGATCAACAGAATTAAGCAAACGCAACAAGATAAATCCACTGTAGCTTTCACTCCAGCAAGGAGAGCAGTGAGCAGCACAGAAGTGACATCACCAAATACCACTTCAAACCTTCAGAGACTAGCAGTCAGAGAAATACAGCGCCTTAGAATCTAACACTGCAGATGTACAGCTATGTGACTAAATACATGTATTGATTTTTTCAGGTTAAATTTAGCTATATCTAATAATAATAATGATAATAATAATATCACAAATATACAATGTAGCACTTCTCCTGGGGCGGTGTGGAATGCCTCCTAAGTAGTGTGTCAAGCTACCATTTCCATCTTATGGTCTGGGTCTTGGTGTATGGTGGTGGGAAAAATAAGTAGAGTTCCAGTCACTCTAGTGTTTTTACCTGTTGCTACTGAACTCAATTCTAGAAGAATTTAGGGGTGCTGAATATCCAAAAGTATGACAAGTATTATAAAAGTAGCAGATTTTCTAAGGGGTGCCTTTATCATTTGCTGGCCCTCTGAGAACGTTCAGGCAGATCTAACACCCTCTAAGCACAGTTACAGTCTTTCTTGAGTTGTAATGGATCTCTTTCTAATAAATATGACTCTTGACCCTTTCATAGCAGTCAAAGATATCTTGATTCTTGGGCAATGAATCCTTCTTACAATGTCCAGCAATATTTTCCACCCAGCTCCTCTGTGACACACTTCAGCAAGAAGACTCCTTACAGATGCTCCTTTCAGGTAGGCATCCTTACGCCCAGCTCCCTATAATATACACTCAAGCAGGGCAGCTAAAGTCTTTAGTCCTTAAGCAATTGCCTTAGGCTGAGGCAAGGCCCAAGAGGGAGAACACTTTATGCAGAGATCATCTCCAGGCAGAAGCCCAGGAGGTGAAAAACACTTTGAAAAGGGGTCCCAAATACCTATTATCTTCCCAAACCATACTTCTGGATGTCTTAGGGATTGATGGGATCAGGCAAATATTCATAACTCAGTGATTGTCCTTTCCACTCAGATTACTAGAAAACTCTTCACAGGCAGAAGTACTGTACACAAATAGTTTAGGGCAACCTGCAGAGTCCAGAAAAATGTACACAGAGCTTAGGCTGGTTACAGCCTAGAAGCAATCATATGAAATGTAATTAATGACATGACAGCATAGGGTGGGGTCCCTACACATAGTATTGCAGGTTACTAGTCATTAGATACAAGTGCCAAACTTTATTTCTTTTTTCAAACGTATTTTCTTTATCGTCACATAGTAATCCTGCAGATAGCATGCTTCCTAAACCTTGGTGGATATGCTCAATCCTCTATTGTATCTACGGGGGGAGACATTGTTGTCACTCAGGTTGGACTACAAATGTGTTTGCTTTTGTTGGTCCAATGGGGCATGGGGACATTGGCAGTGTACAGAAGACAGATAACATTGTTTTTGCTTCCAGTTCAGCCGGAAGTTACAATGACAATGTACCTTCTGCATATGCTGAAAATGTTTTAAGTCTGATGAATTAAAACAAATGCAGCCACCACAAGGACTGATTAACCACAATTTATTAACGTGGAACATAAGGCTAATTCTAACTATTCCTAAAAATGTTCCCCCCTCCTTCTACCTGCCGGGCATTCCTTGTATAAAAAAAGATCAGTGTAGTTACCTCTTTTTAATCTGGTCAGGTCCAGCCTGATTGCGTGGTCAATAGGCAGCTGCTGCAGGGAAGAGGAGGGAGCGCTGACAAGAGATGGACCCAGAAAATCTATGGGTGACTTCACGGTCCTGAAAATTCATAGCCCTTGTCAAGTGCTCCCTTACACAGGGGAGCTGGAGCTGCTGAATATTGAGACTTGACCTTATTAAAAAAAAAAAAAGATAAGTACACAGATTTTAGGGAAAAACATGAAAGGGGAGAGAAGGTTTTTAGTAATAGGTAGAGTTAGTCTTTAGTAACACTTTAAATGTTTGTTCTTGGGTTTAGTTACAAAATGTAATTTTTTTAAGGGTATTGTTTAGCCACAATTAATATTTACAAATTTGTATAGGACAGCCAATCTTAACTTTTTTTAAATTTAGATCCACTTTAAGCGGGGCAATAAAGCACCATTGTATAAAAGATGTATTTATCAAAAGGTGAGTGTAGGCTCGCAAGTGTATAAATTGCAAGATATCTTGTTAATACATGTTACATACCTTTGCCCAGAAGCATAACTTAAAGCTACTGGGCACTGGCTACTGAAATGAACACAGGCTTTACAGAAGCTCCTTCAAATCTCATGCCAAAAACAATCCTGTTTTGACCCGGGGCTGAAAATTTTTAATTAATTAAGGCTTTTTTTGTAACAAGTCTAACGAAGGCTCAAACAGCAGTTAATAAAAAATGAATTGAGAGGAGAGAGTAAAGCCACTTTATTCCACACCAAATACAAGGTGGTCATACAGCTTGTAAACAAAGGGGGTATGGGAGCTATACATGGGTCCCTGAACATTATGAGTATCCTCATATAGCCTGCAGAAACACCTTAGGTAACACCTGTACTTTTTCCCGTATTCCAGTCAGTCTTGTGAAAGCATCTGTGGAACAATGACAACACAATATATACACACACACACACAGTACTTGTGGAGCAGTGTGGCGCAGAGCTGAAGGACAGGGGAGATCGGAAGGTAGCTGAAGCTTTGAGGTATGGATGGAAATTTACCATTTTCTATACATTTTTTCCTCTTGAGTAAAATATAATTTTTTTCTTGCCCCAGCCTTACAATATATCAAATTTCAAAAGCCGGATTTCACACTGAGTCTGTTCAGCTCATGAAACAATGGCACAGTCTAGCAAGATAAGAATGTAGGGAATGAAAGTAAACATTATAATAATACGTATGCAAACCCAAATACAAATTAGATACATAGTACACTAGTACATGTATAAATGAATTGAGCTTAAATAACAATACATAAAAAAGACAAATATAAACCCAAATACTTTTAAAGTATTAGAGTGCCTATGCCTGATAGGTACATATACCAAAATGTTGGTACTTGTTTATGACAGATGCCTTAAAAAGTGAATGTAAACTTAAGCCCTAAAATCCCTCAAAAGCTTTAACATGTTCATCTCATTATAAAAGTAATTTTCAATACTTTTAAAATCTGTAGCTTTCATTAAAACAATATCTGGTACTGCTGCCATGAAGGTCTTCCTTTGGATATACCCTGGTCTAGGGAAACAACAATTTGTGTCTGTCCTCCAACTGTGCTACAATATAGAAAAATTCATCCAAGAGGTGACTTTGATGTCAGTTCATACAAACAAGTAGGAGGACAAAAACATTTGGAGAGTTCACTGGCTCAGTCTAGGCTGCTCACAACAGATAAGGCTACCCTCCAGCAGATACTACCCTCCAGCAGGTACCCTAGCAGGTTACCAGAAAAAAAAAACATGCAATGATGGAAGGAGCGCCAGACCAAAGGATAGAAGAGCCCAAATTAATTCATTAGTTTATACTTATAAACAGCCAATGCATTTCAGGGGTCAGAAAAAAACTCACCTTCAGCAGGGCTTCAGTTAAAATGAGAACCTTGGATGGACTCAAAATAGAGGTTTTCTATTTGAATTTGTGTAGAGAAGGCAATTGCTGGATCAGGAGTTAAGATGCCCATAGATGGCACAGAGAACCTTCCCAGCCAACAGAAAACAATGTTTACTGCTAGCAGTTGAAGTTGCCAGGCAACTTGCCCATACATGAACTGAATCTCAGCCGCTCCCTGTTGAACCAGCTGAATTTTGATCCATGTATGGTTGACTTTATTGGCCAGCATTATCTGCATTAACAGTCAAGATTTGTCTGGCACTCCTTCCATTGTTTTTCTCTGGTTCCCAACTGTGCTTCCACATTGTTACCCTGTCACTTGGGATTTCAGTGGGGACTACAAGTGGCAATTTTAGCAGATACTACATGACACTATTGTCACTTTCAGGAAACCCACACTGAGAACGCCATGTAGCCATCACTGTAGTGCACAAATATACACAGAAAATAGCTACAGGAGATCAGCAGCACTGAGAGGCAACAAAAGAATGAAAGTTCAATTGTTTATGATACATGGTGCAATTGTAAATGAAATAGCATTCATTTAGGGATTGCATCTACTTTAAACTTCTTTCACACATTGGTCTTAATAGCCCGGCTGAAAAGTGTTCCATGGTGGAAGTTTTTCAAAGGTAACTGATTGGTGGTTTGCAGGTGTTCAGGAAGCATGCTGTCACCTCCAAAATGTCTATTTTTTTAACCCAACAGCAATCTTACATTGAAATACCAAGCAAGTAGAATGCCTACCAAAAACAGCATTGTGAGTTAAAATTGTAAAATGAAATCATAGTATTGTGTCCGCAGCAATGTGACCAGACCAGGTCAGCTTGTAGGCAATTGGGGGGGGGGGAGGGGTGATATAATATAACTTATAACTTATTTTTCCCAACCTATTGCTGCCTTTGTGAATGAGTCCTTAAAAAAAAAATGTTGCTAAACCATTGATTTCAACTAAAACTTTTCTGTGCATTTAACATACTTTATGTGTGTTATTTACCTGTAACAGCCTCCCTTGTGTAAATTTCAAAAAGCTCTGAGACTGTTCCTGGGCGCTACCATCTTGGATGTGTAGTCAACAGCCCCAGCAAACATAGAGTTGTCACTTGAGCGACTCTCTATAGTATTCCCCTTTGCACAGGGAGGGGGGTGTGCTAGGTACCTGACTCTTCTGAAGTAATCATGTTTTCTAGCAAGCCTAGAGTAACATTGCAAAACATTAAAAAAAAAAAAAAAAAAAACTTTGGAAAATCACAGCATGTGAGCATTTAAAAGATTTGATTTTCTAAGCTTTAACCTGGCATTTGTTATGTTGGTGAGAGGGTCTCTTTAAACAGAAAAGATTTCATATACTTCTAAAACTAGCGAAGCCTTAGGATGTGTACACCCAGGGCACTTGCATGCTCCCTGGATGTTGTCATTTGTGCTGCACTCAGCAGTCCACAGGCATGAACAGAGCACAATGTTTCATATGACAAGCAGCTCCTGCACACATGGGAAAGATCTGATGGGTTCTCAAGGAAGATGAACTTGGCTTGTTCTATTTTCCTCTGTCAGCACCCTTCAGATCCTTAAATAGCACATTAGCCCTTGTGAAATAAAAATAATCAGTAAAAGAAAAGCACTATTTAAATTTGACTGTGTTCTTAATTCTATCATCAGTTCAAGTAGCAAATGTGCAGCTTTTGAATGTGAGATGCTCACTGCATATAATGAAGCTCAGGTATCATATCCACCATAGCTACATTAATTAAACTCATTACTATGCTGTACACTGCAGCAGTTTTTCAAAGTACAATATGTGGCTGCGTCAGATGCCAGGAGCTGCTTGCTGCTGTGTTTTACATTTGACACAGATCATTAGCTGGGAAATTTAGGCCTTCTGAGATCTGTCTTAGGTTTTCAGGCTTTAAATGAGAATACCGTGATTGACAGGAAAGCAAAATTGTATACATACAATTATAAGAAATGTTGCTGAATCCTTATTTATGTGCTGACTTTACAAAGAGAAAAAGAACATGCAGATAAAAAACAATATCATCATATATTGTTGATGCTTGTGGGTGATAATGACAATGCTTCAACAAAGCAAAGTTAAAGTTTGAAGTTTGACATTAAATTTCATCTCCACCACAAATGGTTTGGTGTAGCAGATGCGGAAAGTGTAATTTGTAACTAACTTTAATTTTCCAGAAGAGAAAGTCACAACTCAAACCACCTTCAAGAATGTTGGTCTGAACCTTCATTTGCCTCCAGGAAATATTAAGCACATCTAGTGTTATTCTCAAACAGAGAACACATACCTTACACTTACCCCCTTCATTGATGGAGTTAAAATGCAACAAATATCCCTACACTCACCCTTTTCTTTGGTGGAGTTAAGATAATGAATATTATTATTATTATTATTATTATTATTATTATTATTATTATTATACAGGATTTATATATTGCCAACAGTTTACGCAGCGCTTTACAATATAAAAGGGAGACAATACAGTTACAATACAATAAAACAGTTACAATACAATAAAATACAAGAGTATTAAGAGGGCCCTGCTCAGAAGAGCTTACAATCTAATAGGGTGTGGCAGGTGGTACAAAAATTTGCAACTGTGGGGAATGAGCTGATGGAAGTGGTAAAAGATTAGTTGGAGGTGTGATAGGCTTCCCTGAAGAGATATGTTTTCAGGGATTGCTTGAAGGCAGCTAGAGTAAAAGATAGCCAGACAGGTTGAGGTAGAGAGTTCCAGAGGATGGGAGAAGCTCTAGAGAAATCCTGGAAACAAGCATGGGAGGAGGAGACAAGGGAGCTTGAGAGTAGGAAGTCTTGAGAGGAGTGGAAAGGACATTTTGTGTGATATTTGGAGACAAGATTGGTGATGTAGCTTAGGGCAGAGTTGGAAATGGTTAGTATTTTGAATTTATTTTGCTGGGCGATCGGGTGCCAGTGCAGGGATTGGCAGAGAGGGGTGGCAGACACTGAGCAGTTGGTAAGGTGGATAAGTCTGGCAGTAGCATTTATGATAGACTGAAGAGGGGATAGTCTATAGGGAGGTAGGCCAATAAGAAGGGAGTTGCAATAGTCAAGGCGAGAGATAACAAGGGAGTGAGTGAGGAGCTTGGTGGTTACATTTGTTAAAAAGGGGCGTATTTAAGAGATGTTACGGAGGAGAAGTCTATAAGCTTTTGACAACGATTGGATTTGGAGGTGAAAGGACAGGTCAGAGTCTAGGATTACACCTAGTACCCTGGCATGAGGGGAGGGATTGATAGTTGCATTATTGATTTTGATGGAAAAGTCATGGAGGGGGGGCACAGGAGGGGGGAATATTACCAGCTCGGTTTTAGAGAGATTTAGTTTAAGGAAGTGGTGTGACATCCATGCTAATGTCAGTTAGTAAGTTCGTAATGCGAGAGGAGACTGAAGGAGGGAGGTAAGGAGTAAACAGATTGGGTGTCATTGGTGTATAGATGGTATTGTAAGCCATGGGTGGTTATCAAGTGACCAAGGGAGGAGGTGTAGATAGAGAAGAGAAGGGGTCCAAGAGTAACCCCTACACTCACCCTCTTCTATGGTGTAGTTAAGATGTAATGAATATCCCTACACGCACCCTCTTCTTTGGTGAAGTTAAGATGTAAAGGATATTTATGCATATGAATTAAGATATTTTGCATCTACATTTAGAGTTTAAACATTATTCATTCTTCCTCCAAAATCACCCTTTAGCAGTGGTCTCCAAATTGTGGCCCGGGGGCCGGATGTGGCCCTTTGCTTGCTTTTAACCGGGCCTTGAAGCATTATTCTTGCCACTGACACCAATGATAGGATATAATTCTTCTCACTAACACCAATGATAATGAACCATTCCTTTCACTAAAGCAAAGATGGGGCATTATTTAAACCAACTGGACACAGTCCGGCCCCCCTAAAGTCTGAAGCACGGTTGACTGGCCCTCTGTTTAGAAAGTTTGGGGACCCCTGCTTTAGACTACCTGGTGACATGGCTCATACATAGGACATTTTTTTTAGCACCAGTGGTACATTGGTGTTAAAGGAAAGCTACAATGTTGGCTGGCATTACTGAACTCCTTCAACAAGTTCCAAATGCCTACCTATCTCTAACCAATACATTTGGGTTGATTTACTAAAGGCAGATAAGCTGTTTACTTTTCTTAGTGAATGTGGTGAAAATTAACCCCTTCCTGCCCGCCCTTCTTTAAAAGTTTATAGCGCTCAGGGGGCATGAAGGATCTGCGATCATGTGACTACTGTGATTGGCTGTCACAGTGGTCACATGATTTGAAGCTGGTCCCTTTGGCTATTGATGTTTTCGCAGGACCAATAGCCATTTTCAACAGCTTGGTTGGTCGGACTTTTCTTTAACTTATCTTTATTGATATTACAAAGGGGCTGATAAGTGTGCTAATGTGCTAATATGTATTAGCATAGTACAGCCTACAGGTTCTCTTTATTAGGGGCCTATTAACTAATGTCACCCCTGCCCTCTGTTAAAGCTGTTTGAGCACTGACTGTGCTTGATTAGCTTCCTCCCTCTGCCAGAGTGGCTGGAGATTGACAGCTCTAAACCTGGACATGCTCAATGCTAAATTACTTCTCTGTTCACACTACCCAGGGAGAATCAGCAAACAGATGTACTCACCTCTCTCCATCCTGACATCCACCATGGAGGCTTTCTGGCACCCAGGAGGAAAAGCTAAGCCCAGAACACATGACTGAGGGTGTCAGGTGGGAAGGGAGTAATAGAAGTATAGATGTATAGAAATAACTGGGTGGATTTACTGTCGCCTGACTCACTTTTTCATCAAAGTCGGCAAGAAAGTTAGGAAAATCAGAGGAAAAATGTAAACAAACTCCTGTCTGCTATAGTGACTGGGAGTTTGTTTACATACTGGCTCTGCTACCACTGTAATAGTTACAGCAACAAGAGGGTTACGTTATTTTCACTACTCTGGCAACAGAACCAATTACATAGCCTTTAATCTTATTTAACCATAAAAGTAACTGAACATCCACATACACTTGAGGATATACCCAAAGCTTCTTACAGCATTTGAGTAGACCAGCAAAGCACTCTTTCTCCCATGGTCCCGTCTTTAACAACGTCTGCTTTGGTCTTAGCTGACTTGAGCAGCAAGAACCCTATTTGATTTTTCCATAGAAATAAATAAGGATGAGCTCCGGCGTGTTCGCACAGCCCATGTGCAGATCTCTGCAGCCGCGCATCGGGACTGCCCGTTATTAGCGCAGCGCAGTGCTGACTTCCTGGTGGGCTCTGCACGTGGGGTGTGCGAACACGCCGGAGCTCATCCTTACAAATAAATGGATTCCAGCATGAGCTGTTAGATCACAAAGCTTCATATAAAACTGTTACTGTCAATGATTGGTAAGTAGGTGGCATTTAGATAGCTGGCATGTTATTTACTATCAGTTCTTCTGTGTGTTGCAAGTTTTGTTTTTTAAGGCAAAAATAAAAACAGTATATTAATGCAATCACTATAACAAATTTAGTCAAGTGCATTTAATTTACCTTAAAAGACAAGTAGGACCAAAGCTCTTTTGGCCTTAGCCCTCCCGTGGGTCACGGGAGTGCACTTCGCTTTGCACATCGGTGATCTGTTTTCAGCTAACAGTGGGCTAAAGTCTGCTGTTGGCTGACATCACCGAGCCAGTCCAGACTCTGGACCTTAATGCCGGGATCCACCCAGATGCCTGGATCGGCAGCTGGCTCAGCCTCTCAGCAAGCCACTGAGAGTCTGAACCAATCGCTTCTGCCTCATGCACAGCCCGGTGTTCCATTGCTGGAAGGGCAGACCAGAGAGTGCTCACTGAAGACTGAGAACTGAGCAATCAGCAGTCTTTGATCGCTCAGTTCCTGGGATCGGTGCTGCAGCCATCTAGGTGAGTATGATTGTATGTTAATTTCAATTCCCACACTTCTCTTTTAAATGTTTTTTTTTTTTTCTCATCCATTGCAGCCAGATTTAGCAGGGTCCTCAGGTTGCTATTAGGATGAACTGCAACCTCTTTTGATATTCATTTGTGCCGCACAACCTCCCTCTTGTCCTTCAATGTCCTTCAGTGCTAGAATCAGTGAGCACACATTCGTACCACCTTAAATGCAGGGCCATTCAGTAGACAAGGTTACCATAAACTGTATGAATTAGAATAGCAGGTCAACCCAGTGCAGAAGATGCACATTGAAGCGTATATTAGAGTCATTCACCTGGTCGCCTTTGTCAGTTAAATCAGTCTGATAACTTCTGAAAACTTCTCCTTCAGCTGTGATAAAACCAGACTGAATTTTATGTCAAGGAGGGTGCTATAAATCAACAAATGCAACACATATCCCCTGCACTCAAAGATGGGCCCATAGTGATGTTTCTCTACGCTCTTGTCCTGGTAAATTTGGATAAATGCCACCTTGCTGCCCCAGACTGGGGATGTCTGGATACACTAAGATAGGAAATAAACAGAGGGTGCACCAGCTTAGTGCGTTATCCTCAATAAATTGCTTTATTAAAAAAGGAACAATAATACTCCCAGGCATATGCTTGAAAACAGCATTTCAAATGAAAAACAGCTTAGCGTCCATGGTATCACATTACAGATAAATGTCCCACAAGTAGACTGGCTGACGCATTTCGGGGTATCACCTCTTCTTCAGAGCCATCAGAGTGCTATAAATAGATTAGCAGAAAGCTGAGGCTAGGTTCACACCTTTGCGAATTGGATGTGGGTTTCTCCACATCCAATTCCCATAGCAGGAGACTGTGACCGACTCTCTATGGAGCCGGTTCACATATCTCCGGAGTGGCTGTGGAGCGCACTGCACAGAAACGCTGTGCTTCTATGTCTCCGTTTCAGGGCCGAATACAGGCAGAGATTTGGCCCTGATTCATCCCTGAATCGGAGAATGGGGACGCACAGCGTTCCTGTGTGATCCGCAGCCAGTTCCAGTGTGAACCGAGCCTAAAAGTCTCTGCCTATCTGGAGGGGAGTGTGTGCCTTTCCTCCAATTAGCTGTCTCCCAGTGTAATCCAAGACTTCTCTCACAGTGCAGAATAAGGAAGTGAAAATTCTAACAGGATGTGTACTTTCTAAACAATAGATAAAGCAGAAGACAGCAGATATACATGTAAAACTTATGTAGAAGGATTTGTTTCATCTCTGTGTATCATCTGAGGCTGTTCACTTCACTGGGTGAGGGTTTACATCGCCTTTAAGGTAGTTTTTAATTAAATATGTTCATGTTTAATTGGGGTGTTATTTAAGCATGTGTATATAATCAACAGCTATTATAATAAATGTTTATCATATGCCATGTGTAGTCATTACCAACATGGTTGTAGACAAGTAATGTTTTAAAGATTGCAAAGGGTGTGTATGCAAAGCAAGTTTGACAGAAGAAATGACTGCAGGTTTGCTTTATAAATGATGAACAATTCTCTAGCTAAATCCCCCAGGTTATTTCCTGCACACATTAAAATATCCAACCAAAGATATATCTGTACCATTATATTAAATTAATTGGTGGCATATGACACTGTTCAAGTAAAGTTTCCACACTAATAAAGTAAGCCTTTCAAAACACAAATCACATTTTTAATTATTTGAAGAAAATTTTGCACTGTCAGTGAAAGAGAAGGGAGGATGAAAAATGAAATCTCTGCTAGATGTAACAGTAATTAATTACATTTTGGAGGAAGAAATCTTTGAATGAGAATAACTTATGCCAAACAATGAACTGATTTATTAGAAATAAAGAAAAAGTTGTTTTCATACAATATTAAAAATGGTAATAATTAATAATATACATAAATACATTTTTTTAGTTTGTAGTGTTACATTGAGATCAGGCTATAATGCTAATTATGGGAATTACTGTGGTGATTAATAATGAAAAAGTCAAAGTTAGTCCATCCAATATCCTTAATAACTAGAGTACTAAAAATGTCATTAACCACTTAAGGATCGGAAGATTTGCCCCTGTAGCCTCCCTGATGTTTTAACCAAGTGTGGCTCGGGATTAAATTTCAGCACCATTAGCGGTAACCCTGAGCCACACTCGGGATTACATCTCAGGATCCTGGTGCGGTGTTACTTACCTTGTCCCCAGGATCCTGCGATGTCCCCCGCAGGTGTCTGCGGGGGCTCTGTCCTCCTCCGAAGCCTCTCTGTGTCAGGCTCCATTCCCTGCGAGCGTCGCGACGCATGGGGGCGGAGCCTGGCGGCAAATTTAAAAAAAAAGTACAAATCATAACACATACAGTACTGTAATCTTACAGATTACAGTACTGTATGAAATTATTTCACATCCCTTTTGTCCCCAGTGCTTTGTCCAATGTCCTGCATGCAGTTTTATATTATATATACTGTTCTTTCTGCCTGGAAACTTGAGATTGTCCATAGCAACCAAAAAGTGGCCCTTTATGTCAAAAGTGGTTTTAGACCAGCTAGAAAACAGCGATAGTAAATTAGAACACTTGCAGAATTGAGCGATAGTGATTCGTGGGGAAATTCGTCATCAGAAAGTGTTCTAATTTATTATCACTGTTTCCTAGCTTGTCTAAAACCACTTTTGATGTAAAGGGACATTTTTTGGTTTTTATGGACATTCTCCAGTTTCCAGGCAGAAAGAATAGTATATATAATATAAAACTGCATGCAAGGCACTGGACAAAGCACTACGGACAAAGGGGATGTGAAATATTTTGATACAGTAATGTAATCTGTAGGATTACAGTGTACTGTATGTGTTCTGTTTTTTGCACTTTTTGAATTTCCTGCTGGGCTCCGTCCCAACGCGTCATGCTGCTTGCAGGGGACGGAGCCGGCCCGGGGGAATACACAGCCGCCGCACACAGTGGGGGGACATCGCAGGATCCTGGGGACAAGGTAAGTAACTTTCCCTGGATACTGCGATGCAGCCCCAAGTGTGGCTTGGGGTTACCACTCTTGGTATAGAAAATTCACCCTGAACCACACTCGAGAATACTGCTAAGAAGGTTAAGCACTAGACGTGCCAAGCACTTGACTGTTCATTCATTTCATCAGCCAGAATAAATTCATAGTTTGGCCAATGAAATGAATAAATGCCCAAGTGCTTGATATGCCTTAATGTGCCTTAATGTGCCTTTAGGCACATTTTTAACTCTGCTTTTCTTCTGCAGTAAAGTATGCCACAATCAAAAGAACTGCTAACGCAACACAAACCTGATACACTTATAAAAAGGTACAATGTTTAATACATTTTGATGGAGATGGTGGGGTGGTGGTGTTTATTCCTGGTCAAAAGCTACCTATAATTTTTGTACTGTTGTACCATATGTGTCCTTAAGTATTTATTTATCATCCTGTGGGACATAATACATGCATTTTTTATCACATTTTTATAATCTAATAATTTTGGGGGAATAAAGATGAGTGGCTGGTTTAACTGACCTCTTGATTTTTTTAGAATAGCTGAATAGGCAGCTGTAATGGAAATCAAGGAATTGGCCACAACCCTCATTTTTACAGTGCTTCCTTACTAGCTCAAGAAGCTGCCAATCATAGTTATGGGTCACTGTGGATATACAGTATAACTTTACCTTGTTTATTAGATGCTCAAATTATTTGGATTTAAGAAAGCATTTGAGTACTGCCAGTTATACTTTTTTTACTTGCAATAACAGTTACATTTTCAGGACAAGCTTTCGAGAGTCAACCTCCCTTCTTCTATGGTGCAAGCAGTACTACTTAACATTTAGAGGAAGCCAGTTGACACTTTAAGGGTTGTCCTGAAACTTTAACTGTTAGTGCAAATAAAAAAATGTATCACTGACATTACTCAACTGTTTTGTTGCAAGTGCACAAATACAACTACAATTACATTAGAGTGTAACTAAAGGAACTAAACATACCTCCTCTCTAACAGGCTGGGTCCCTCACCAGAGCTGGCATCTATTTTCCAGTTGCCAGTCTCTGGGCATCTCCACTGGCCAATGCGAAATGATGTAACTCTTGTGCTTGCACAGGTGTCAGTCATCCTGGGACAGATGGACCATGACGCTGATGTAAGCTGAGCTGCATATGTGCAGCTCAGTTTACATGCTGCAGAAGACTGCAAGCAGGCTGGTCGGTATTTTTTTTTTTGCAGAAGAGACATTACAGGTGTCTTCTGCAATAATATAATATAATGCCCTCATTTGTTGGGTAAATGCTATAATAGTCTACATTAAACCTTAAACCGCCCAACTTTTTGAGATTAGAAGGAGGGACCCCTATTAGTAAATCTATGTAGGCATAGGACACATCCCCTGCCATGCCTCCTTAAAGGAGAATTATACAAAAAAAAAAAAGATTAGGTAAACCAACAAGGGCTTTTTTTACCACTATATTGGTTTTGAAATTTACCAATGCAGAAATTTAGAAACTGGATGAATGGTTTAGCACTAGGAAACACTTTTTAAAAGTTAAATAGTGAGAGAGGGACTTTGTTCCAAATCAGGGACAGTCCCTCAAAATCAGGGACAGTTGGGAGTTATGGTCTACCTGCCCTCAGTTTTTTGTTAAATGCCTTCAATTCTACTTTAAGTTTTAATAAAAAATGTTTATGTTGTATCCACTGTACTTGTGTAGTAGCTTATTGTTCTTCTAAAGCTATTTATTATCTTATTTTCGTGGTAATTTATTTAGTACACTAGACAGCAGAATACTTATTAGCTTGACAGGTACACATTCTCTAGCACATTTTAGACGGACTCCAAATTGATACAATAAATCATATTTTGGTTACAGTATCATATCTCACTCATAAAGATATTGCATGACTATCCATACATGTATTCATTAAAATGACTGCATCACAGATGAATCCTGCATTATTTACTGCATGATGGCGCCCTGCAAAATGAAGCTGAAATTCATGTAGATTATAAAAGGAGATTTAACAACTTCAGACTTCTCCACCATTTATAATTGATAGAGGCTGTAAATGCTCTTGTCGTGTACCAGAGTTGAAGCATTTGTTAGAATCTGCACAAAGTCTCATCTATTTGAGATTCCTGTTAAAGCTGTAGATGAAGCCATTTGTTATCCACCCATTTGCCCTGAGCAGGTGTTACTACTGACACCTCAGATCTTTAGGAGGGGACTATTGGGACGTTGATGAATGCATACTTTATTCTGTTACGCAGTAGGTAACTTTCTATTGATTGACAGCAACTACTTAAATGATTTTATTCTTTGTAAACACACTGAAATCAAATTATTTATTGAACTGATTACCAAGTGAGTGATGTCAGTGAAAACATCACAAATGTGTCAAATGGCTGGAAGAAAAAATGAATGCAAAGCTCAAAGTGTAAAGGGGTAAAGCTGCCCACATAGACCATCCTCCCCACTGCCGGTTTTCACTGCTGTAAGGCTGCAATCATGACTGGTAAGACTACCCTGCAATAGAGCGAACTGAAAGCGAGGCTTGAAGTGCTCATGGAGTGCAGCGTGGAAGGGATGAGGTCGATGGCGGTGGGGAGGATGGTCTGTGGACAGCTTTACCCCAGATGCCTGCATACTTAGATGTGCCTCTTTTATTCATCAATCATGTGAGTTGCTAAATGTTGTACCTTCATTAAATGTAACCATATTGCTACACTTAGAGGCACCTCTCTTTTCTTTTATAATCAGTGATGTGACGCTACTTGTATATCAAGACATCACTTGTTTATCATGTCCGAGTTTATAAAAAAATGTTTCCTGTCTTGCAAAACACTCTCAGACCAAGTTACTCTCAATCCAAGTTTTTACTGTATCTGAAAACATATTCAGCAATAGCCCAGGTTAGCAGGGAGCACAAGCCTGTCCATACCTGCCAATGTATCCATAGAGCCTTATCTGCCCCTAAACCCCAATGCACACATATCTGAAATTCTCAGATATGTGCTGACTTATAGCTCTAGCATCCTTCAATCCACTATGAATGTGAGGGGTAACTAGAGACAACAGAGAACATGCAGTCAAGGCACACATTTTAAAAGAAAACCTGTGCTGCGAGAAATACAAAAGGATGGCTTGCATAGTTTTTGCAAGTGCAGAGTTTTGCATTTTCTATAGTATTACTTGAATACTGTTGGATATGTTACTAATTTAGGAAGCATAATAACTCCTTATCCTAAATACTGTTAGGAGTGTTGAAACACTAGACGTATGACAACAACTACCATAGGTACCATGAAAAACTAGCAAAAACTATATGTCTGGAAAGAATACACAAAATGATTCATGCCTTAGGCAACTAATAATAACATAATAAATCCGGTTAAGAATTTGTCTTATTCATGGACATTTCTGAAGGACAAAGTTAATCCTAAATATGTATGATATTATAATTGATAAAAGCAGCTAATGTGTAATTATTTTTTTTTCACTGCAATCAGAAAAACCAAGTTGGATCTCTGCAGGGTCATCACAGAGGCATAAATTTGTGGCAACATGTTGGGTAAGTCACAATAATTTTGCTCTTAATTATGTGAAGTGAGGACGATAAGAAAATCTCTTCTCTAATTTGCATGATATTTTTTCTGTTTGATTCCCAGTTCTGCTATTCATCTACAAATGTTCATATAACAGGAGAAGACATTCAAACATCTTAGGTATGTTAAAGAAAAAGTCTAGACATCGATTAGTTTGCCCTTGAAGCTTCAGCTACAATTTGTCTTTCTTCAGCTGTAACTGGGAAATAAATAAGGCATATGTTATTGAAGGGAAAATGACTTAGAATTCATAGAAATGTAGTAAAGATGCCAAAAAGTAAAGGAATTGTGTATCAAGAAAAAGATGCTCATTTAATTCATCCTCTAGTTGCCATGCAAGAAAGAAAAAGATGCTCATTTAATTCATCCTCTAGTTGCCATGCAACATGGCCTTTCAGAGTCAAAATGGTGGATGAAGTGGCTAAGCTATAACAATAAAATTCTGAATAAGGCACTGGAATATGATTAAATAATTTTAGACTGAGATGAAAATGATGAGTTTATTGACTGTAAAGGTGTTTGAAAGATTCAATTGGGTTCCCAGTGTCTCACAAATATTTTCAAACCTTTTTAATTAATTGCACCAAAATCTCAAAACTGTAACATGCAGGAATGTTTGAAATACAGATATTTTACAAAAGCCATGGTGGTAATCTATGGGCTGGTATAGACTACATAATACAATTCTCAGGCAAGTACAACCACTTTCAACAAGCTTTTGAACACAAACATGATCTAACCAAGGCAACTTAAGGACAACAGTTTTGATTATGTAATTGTGTATAAAAATTGTCTGAACATTTCTTTGTGTATTTCTTTGTGTTTTTTTTTTGTCACCATCAGGGTTCCTTTGCACTAATGCTTTGAATAACTTATGACAAAAGTGCCCAGTCAGTAAAGACATCCATCCAAAGATGCTGTCCTATTGCTGTCTGTACAGGTACTCCTCACTTAACAACCAGGTTCCATTCCGACAACCAGGTCGTTAAACGAATTGGTCGTTAAACGAGGAGTCACAAGTAATCAATATTTTAAGAATTCTTAACTACTGTACTGTAATGTAAAAAAAAAAAAAAGGTCTAAACACATAACTCCAGCTCAATAACATTGTTTTAATTTGCATAAGTGCAGAACACAAATGAAAATACTGTACTGTACAATACAATAATGTATAGCGCGTTGTTCAGGTGGGGAGAGCTGGTCATAAGTCCGAGTGGTCGTTAAACAGGTAAGTCGTTAAAAGAGGAGTGTCTGTATAGTACATACTGAAACTGCAGCATGCTGTCAATGGCATGAGTTTTATCATTTAAAATATTTTTGGAATGAATGTAAATTTTAAGTGAACTTTTGTTTTGACCATGCAGAGCAAAGGAACAAAATTACTTTTTTTAACGTAGCCCTCTGTATACTTACCTCAGCTGTGATCCCCCGATCCTCCGTTCAGCCAGTAAGAACTAAAGAAAAGTCCTATGTAAGCTACTAGCTTCCAGAGTCAAAGCTTACACATGACTATGGACACCTTATGTGACAGTGCTGATTGGCCCAGTGCTGTCTAATTAATTAAGTGCTGTTTAATTAAGTGAATCACATGCTCATCCACACCAACAAGTACCAGGTATTCCTTTGTCTCCCAGTTCTGAGTGGTGCGAGAGACAGCAAGCAAAAGGTAAGTGCTAGAGAGAGGTGGGGCCTTAAAGCAAATATGTTCCTTTGCCCAAGCATAGGTTTACTTTAAGGTCTTCAAACTATAGGCAGAAGTATTACTTTCACAAGGCAATAAATATTTCTAGTTATTTTATATTTCTTTTCAGTCTAGACACTTACAGTACAGCCATATTTTGTGAATATTTAAGGCGGATACTTTGGCTTTTTTTCTGGGAGGTTGAAGCTAAATTACTTGTCAACAACTCAGGTAGTGATTACTTGTGTGGCGTCCCGAACATTAAACATACTGACAGATTAGACATTTAACTGATGACAATGGTTGTACAGCAGATTGCTGGGCAACATAGGTATAATCCCTTCAATGTCTCCATGGTCTCTGGCTAAAGATTCCAGAGCATCACAAGTCTGACCTGCTAGGAGAAGATAGATGGATAATAAATTACATACTAAGCAGCCTTAACAAGAATGCCACAGATGTCAGACTTTTCTGGTCAACTCTGAAAAGGCCATCAGGCGAACAGCTTAATGAATATATATCAAAAGAGAAAAAGAATGCATTACCATATGCATTATATGAGAGTTACCACTAAGATTTACACTTAACGTTTCCATACCTGAGATCTTGAGATAGTTGACTTTGCTGAAAATCATTTGTAGAATAATTGGCCTGTATAAATTGCCAGCATTTCAAAAGTACTGGACATAAACTCCACACTATGTCACCTTAGTTTTATGCATTATGATTCCACCACTGTACATTTTATCAATTTATCATTTTAAGACCACAATATAGTCATGTACAAATAAACATCGCAAAAAAATTAAGCAATTTGGCTATAGTGACCTCTACAGTAACCCTTACAATTTCAACTGTATTGAAAATCACATGCTTTTGTATGCTGCAATGTACTTTCTTGATGTCTTCCTGAGCACTTGAACTACCTCACCTGGGGTGCTCTGCTGCTTGCCCTCTTCCAACTTCTATGACTAATTTTCAATCATAAGGCAGGAGTGTTAACCAATAGTTAGGTACATCACCACCACCCACTCCACTGCTGTCACATCACCACATTTCTGTGCTCCTCATTCTGGCTTCCACTTAATCGGATAATATCCTTTAAAGTTGCTCCATTTACTTTTAAAGCACTAAATAACTTGGGCTTTGCCAATCTGAAAGAACTACTGGTTACCCATACTCCCACTTACTGGCATCAATTTTATGGTAAGCATCCTGGATGTTTTTAAAAGCAGACTTGAGGCATATCTGTTCACCTAGGCTTGTAGCAACACCTGATAATGTTGGCATTGAAATAATGTTGTTATACCTGTCGCTAAGTGCAAAAAAAAATAGATCCTTAACCACTTGACATCCGCACTATGGCCGAATGACGGCCACAGTGCGGACCTGAATTCCCGGGAGGCCGTCATATGACGGCCTCCCTTGTGCACGCGCCCTACAGGGCGTGCGCCGAGCACGTTGTGATCACCGAGTTACTGAGACTCGGGTGATCACCGATCCAAGTAAGGGGCCGTTCCCGGCCCCTTACCATGTGATCAGCTGTCAGCCAATGACAGCTGATCACATGATGTAAACAAAAGATCAGTAATCGTTTTTTTTTTTCTACTCACACTGACAGCATGAGTAGAAAAAAAAGCGGAGATGTGAGGGACATTGGTCCCGAAGTGGAACAGGCACATCTGCCTCATCAGTGCCACCTAATAGTGCACCTAACAGTGCCCACAGTGCCACCTAACAGTGCCCACAAGTGCCACCTATCAGTGCCCACAAGTGCTACCTATCAGTGCCCACAAGTGCCACCTATCAATGCCCACCAGTAGTGCCAATCAGTGCCACCTAGCAGTGCTGCCTATCAGTGTAACTGATCAGTGCCCATCACTGCCACCCATCAGTGCCCATAACAGCCGCCTCATCAGCGTACGTCAATGAAGGAGAAAAATTACCTGTTTTAAATTTTTTATAACAAAATATAAAAAAATAAAAGTGAAATAGTGAGTCACATGAAAAGATATAATAAAATATTTACAAAAATGTGAGGGGTGTACTCACTTTTGTGAGATACTGTATGTATATATATATATATATATATATATATATATATATATATATATATACAGACACACACACACACTTATAAATAAATATAAACAACAGTTTAAAGTGTATTAAAATATGGACGGTGTTAGTAGAGCAATGATGGATGGTGTCAGTAGAGCAGTGGACGGTGTCAGTAGTTTTTCTTTTTTTCACATTTTTAAAATTATTTTTTACAAGATTATTTTTTATCATTTTGTTTACAATTTTTTGTAGGAGCCACAATAGAGAGATTTGATAAAACATCAAGGGTCCAAACAGACCCCTAATGTCTCACTTTTGAGACAGAGAAAGGGATTGAGGACAGAGATTCCCTGGTCCCTTTCTCTGCAGCCTCAGATGCACTGAACAGTGAATGAATGGGAAGTGCTCTGTGCTGAGCGGCTTCCTGTTCATTCACAAACTGAAGCATAGTAAACACTGTTTACTATGCTTCAAGTATGAGTGGACACAATCGATACTGATCACTCTTTGTGTTCATTCGGGAAATGAAGGGGCCTGTAAATTATATATTTATCAGCTCCTTCCCCCGCTATCTATCCTGAAACATCCCCCACAGCAGCTGGTGGGAAGGGGAGGACAGGGCAGCAAGGGGTATCAGCATGCACACCCTGTGCACAAGCCTATGGGTACCGTATGGTTGGTGAGCATCATCAACCTAGGGCAGGAAGTGTGATTATGATAAAACAAAGATTAAGAAAAACATAAAAAACAAAACTATGTGGCCACCGAGAGTTATTTTCTTTTTTTCAGACAAAAAAATCTAACAGAATCCTCCATCCACACATGGTGGATGGATGAATCATCCAAGCCAGGACCTACTGCTGTCAGAATATACCAACTTCTGTTAACCAGGGATGGCTACACACTGATTGAAATTTGGCCAGTCCCTGCTGACCCTATTAAACTCTGGTCAATGTGGTCAATGTATTCTTAAAGTGGTTGTAAACCCTGGTTAAAAAAAAAAAAAAACCCTGCAAGACAAAGGCATAATGAGCTAGTATGCATAGCATACTAGCTCATTATGAATTACTTACCCGAGAACGAAGCCCCCGCAGCCGTCCTCATCTCCCCCTCCGGCCGGCAACATCTCTCCCGGGGGTTACTTCTGGGTATCGCAGCCTCCGGCGCTGTGATTGGCCGGAGCCGCGATGACATCACTCCCGCGCATGCGCACAGGACCCGCCGGTAATGACACACAGACTGAAACAACGGCACATACGTGCCATTGCTTCAGTTTTCCCCAGTGAGCATGTGCCGATGTCATTGACACATGCAGGGGACAGGGGATATCTCCTAAACCATGCAGGTTTAGGAGATATCCTGGGTAGCTACAGGTAAGGCCCCTTTCACACGATCGTTCAGGTCCGCCTGTCAGTTTTAATGGCGGACCTGAATGGGCGCTCCATGTTAGCCTATGGAGCGACGGATGTCAGCGGAGACATGTCCGCTGACATCCGACCCGGTCCGATCCGCTAAAAGCAGATGGATGGCCCCAGGTCCGTCGCTGGTGGATCGGTTTGGGTGAGATCTGATGAAAACGGACATGCTGTTCGTTTTCATCCGATCCCTCCATAGGCGGCAGCGGCGCCTGACAAGCCCCCCCCGCTCAGTGAGCAGAGAGGGACCTGTCATCCACTGGCTCAGCGGAGATCAACGGACTGATCTCCCGCTGAGCCGGCGGACCGAGGCGGACTCCGTGGAAGCGGAGTCCGCCTCGCGTGAAAGGGGCCTAAGCCTTATTATAGGCTTAACTGTAGCATAAAGTTGTTGTAATGGGTTTGTTTCTATTTCTTAATTTTTGTTCTTGTGCTTTGATACGCTTTTGGAATGAAAAGAAATCAATTTTTGGATCTAAAGGAAACCATGAACAACCTCACAGCAGAACTAAACAGAAGAGTGCTTAATACTTTTACTTGACGTTATTTAAGCTGAGACCCCGAGTGCCATATTTTTGGAAAGAAAAAAAAGAAAACATGGAGGTCACCAATAGAATGTATTATATTTTTTGAAGATCACATAATCTAGTTCTATAACATATTCTTGAGCCCCTTAGATTAAGTACAAGGGTGGTTGAGGAGGGCATTTACTATTATTCCATAGAACACTTTCAAAATGTTCTTTTGTAGATGCGATTAAAGAAAACAAAAAGGTTTTCATCTACTGAGTCAATTTAATGCTAAAATTGCCTCTGTTTGATCCTATAGAAGGCTATGCACTAAATGTATTTACACTTCTTAAAAGATGGGGTAATTGGAAGATCTGCAAGCTATGCAGTGCCCCAGGGAGTTCAAAATGATGATGTTTTTTTTAAACCATGTAATGGGCCAGCAAATGAATTCTTTGTGTATTACAAAAACAGCTACGACAACCTCACAGGTCTCCTGATAGCATTTACAGAGCTCAAAGTTTTGAAAACCTTTGGAGAGCTCCTGTTCATGTATAAACGTGACCTGTGTGCTTCTGCACCATCACTTGTCTATAATTTCATCCACAATGAATTCTCTTAATGGACAATGAAATGAATAGCTATTATCAAGCAATGAAGTCATTCACAATATAGTTGTAGCAGGAGCTAATGACACATAATGGAGGCACCGTGTTTATCAATAAAGGGCTACATTTATAAAAAATTGTGTTATAGAAAATTAAGAAGTTGTCTAAAGCAACCAGCAAGATAAATCCATATATTTAATGTTCGTAAAATGAAAAAATCTAAGCTTTTAATTAACACCCAGAGCCTTTTTAAAATATCCAAGTCACACATTCATACCCATTCTCCTGGGAATTCAATAAAATCTCTAGTCAGCGGCTAGTAGAAGTGTAATTTAGGTCAGTCAGATTAGGTTACCAGCAGGTGTTCCAGGCATCTTAGATAATATATTCAAACGTCCAATCAGATGTCAGCAATGATTGCAGAGTTTGTTTTTTTTCCGGTCAATGTTGATTAGAAAGGTCTATATTAGCCAAAGGCAAGCGGCACAGTGTGATACGTTCACAGATGTGTCCAATAATACTTCTAAAAACAGCATAGTGCAAGGATGCAATGTAATCAATCACAAATATTAGAACATCTGGAAAAGTGACCAACATTCCTTCCACATGTACAGCCATTTAAACTGGAAGATTGTTTGTATCACCTCAGTACAGGACTATGTGTGTTCTGGTCATCAAGGAAAAAGAAGTCGTCAATGGAAATGTGCTATGAGGAACAGGGAAGACCAGGACAGGTAATCAGGGCACTATTCATCAGTGTCCTGATTACAGTAAAGCACCAGTGGTGCCACCAATCAGTGCCCATGAGTGCCACCAATCAATGGCCATGAGTGCCACCAATCAATGGCCATGAGTGTCACCAATCAGTGCCCATGAGTGCCCATCAGCGACACAAATCAGTGCCCATCAGTAACAAAAAATCTGTGCCCATCAGTGACACAAATCAATGCCCATTACAGGTGCCAGTCAGTGCTGCCTTTTAGTGCCCATCAGTGCTCATCAGTGCTGCTCATCAGTGCCCATCAGTGCCACCCATCAGTGCCCATCAGTGCCACCCATAAGTGCCCATCAGTGCTGCATTTATTTAATGGCCTGATTTTAGCTTGGCATCAGCCTCTTTTACTCCTCTATACAGCTGAATGAGAGCTGGAGAGATAACCCTAGGGGCCAATTAAATGAACTGCCATGTAAGGCCTCTTGGGCATACCTAAGCATACATCCAATGGCCTTGTTTGTCCACATGGGATGCACAGGTGTTCCATGTCTCCAGGCAGTCCATTAATGTCTGTTGGGATGCAGTGGTTGGACAGACACAACCACTGCTCTTAATTTGACATCTAGGTGCATGAGCGTGCATGTTGCTGAATGCAGACAGGGTGAGTTTAGGGAAACACACCTGAACTCACACGGATGGTAAATTGAGAGCAGCGGCTGTGTCCGTCCAGCTGCTGTGTCCCAATAGACATGAATGGGACTGTCTGCACGCAGATGCATAGAACACCTGTACATCCCTTGCAGACAAACACAGCCTTTAGCACGGCTGTATGTTTAAGTACATCCTGTTGAACGAGGCTCTAAGTGCTAACAGAAGAAAAGTTCCAAGTAGGTAGAAAGCTGTTAAACCTCAGTAGAAAAAAGTCAGTCACCGACCTGGCTCCCCCTTCTGGCAGGGCTATGTAAATACCAGACATTTATAGATTAAAACACAAATCCTTGTGCAGGTAGAATAACTCTCTATGTATTTTATCTGTATATGTAACTGGGTGCCTGTAGTTCAACTTTAAAAGCAGCACACACAAATGGGAGATTTGCAGGATTTGGGATCCACCATTATGACAATATTTGACTGCAGGCCATGTGACCTAATGATTATCTAAAATGTACTGCACTTTGTACATTTTTCTAATATACACTATATTGCCTAAAGTATTGGGACGCCTGCCTTTACACGCGCATGAACTTTAATGGCATCCTAGTCTTAGTCCGTAGGGCTCAATTATTGAGTTGGCCCACTCTTTACAGCTATAAGAGCTTCTACTCTTCTGGGAAGGCTGTCCACAAGGTTTAGGAGTGTGTCTATTGAAATGTTTGACCATTCTTCCAGAAGCGCATTTGTGAGGTCAGGCAATGATGTTGGATGAGAAAGCCTGGCTCACAGTCTTTGCTCTAATTCATCCCAAAGGTGTTCTATCAGGTTGAGGTCAAGACTCTGCAGGCCAGTCAAGTTCCTCCACCCCAAACTCGCTTATCCATGTCTTTATGGACCTTGCTCTGTGCACTGCTCCAAATCATTTGGTGGAGGAGGGATTATGGTGTGGGGTTATTTTTCAGGGGTTGGGCTCGGCCCCTTAGTTCCAGTGAAGGGAACTCTTAAGGTGTCAGCATACCAAGACATTTTGGACAATTTCATGCAGCCAACTTTGTGGGAACAGTTTAAGGATGGCCCCGTCCTGTTCCAACATGCCTGTGCACCAGTGCACAAATCAAGGTCCATAAAGACATGGATGAGTGAGTTTGTGGTGGAGGAACTTGACTGGCCTGCACAGAGTCCTGACCTCAACCCGATAGAACACCTTTGGGATGAAATAGAGAGGAGACTGAGGGCCAGGCTTTCTCGTCCAACATCAGTGCCTGACCTCACAAATTCGATTCTGGAAGAATGTTCAAACATTCCCATAGACACACTCCTAAACCTTGTGGACAGCCTTCCCAGAAGAGTTGAAGCTGTTATAGCTGCAAAGGGTGGGCCAAATCAATATTGAACCCAACAGACTAAGACTGAGGTGCCATTAAAGTTCATGTGCGTGTAAAGTAGAGTTGCCACATCATCCCTTTAATCCAAAATAATTACACAGGTTCTGTGGCTGATTAAGGTGGTAATTAAACTCACTTGGTGCCTTATCTGCATTAAATCAGCCTCATAACCTGTGTAATTAATATGTGTGCTGGATTAAAGGGATGATGCTGCAAACCCTAGTGTAAAGGCAGGCATCCCAATACTTTTGGTAATATAGTGTAGTTTGCAACTACGGAGTTATGAAGCAAACAACTCCAGACTGAAATATAAGCCCAGCCCAGTGGTCCAGTGCATTAGCTTTTTAAATGTTGTGACAGGTCACAGAGGAAGTACGGGAGTTCAGAGAGGGAGTTCGCATAACATTTTCAATTCAATTTAAAATAAAAATGCGTAAGTAAAAGAACTAATGGTTCAGGCAATGCTGGCCATTAGGGCTTAGGGAAAAAAGAGGCTGTTGCCATAACAACAAATCCGGTATCTTGTATCTAGATAACTGTAAAAAAACAGCCTTAATCAATAAAGGGGTCCTATTTCTAAAGTGTATGTAACCATGAACTCATTTTATTTGCTGAATTTTATTTTGTTAAATATACTATTAAGAGCATTTTAATAAATTTGTTCAATAAGTGCAAAAACAAAACATGTTGATCCTATCCAAAATTAGGTCCTGCAAACTAATCAGCTCTCCTAATTCTTTCCTTGGACTATTAACCCCTTGTGTTAGGCCCCTTTCACACTGGGGTGGTGGGTGCGTCAGCGGTAAAGCGCCGCTATTTTTATTTTGCGGTGCTATTCAGCGCTATTCGGGCGCTTTTACCCCCCGCTAGCGGCCGAGAAAGCGTTGAAACCATCCTGCTGCAGCAGCACTTTGCCGGCGGTATAGCCGCGCTGCCCATTGATTTCAATGGGCAGGAGCGGCAAAGGAGCGGTGTATACACCGCTCCTTTACCGCTCCAAAGATGCTGCTAGCAGGTCTTCTTTCAGCGTCCTGCCAGCGCACCGCTCCAGTGTGAAAGCACTCGGGGCTTTCACACTGGAGACACAGGAGCGGCTCTTTCAGGACACTTTGCAGAAGCTATTTTTAGCGCTGTAGCGCCTGCAAAGCCCCCCAGTGTGAAAGTGGTCTTATGCAGAGACAGAGGTAATTCAGCAGAAAAAAAAAAACATGCAGGGGTGACAACCTTTCTTGCAATTTCAGTCTGGCATAGAGTTGCCACCTCATACCTTTAAATCAGTGGTCATCAACCCTGTCCTCAGTGCCCACTAACAGGCCAGGTTTTATGTATTACCTCGGGGACATACAGACTAGAATACTGCAATCACTGAGCAGCAAATGATATCACCTGTCATGTATTTCAGTTATCTTGCAAACCTGGCCTGTTAGTGGGCCCTGAGGACAAGGTTGATGACCACTGCTTTAAACCCAAACATATATGAATTACACAGGTTCTGTGGCTAATTAAATGCAGATAAGGCACTAAGTGAGTTTAATTACACCTCAATCAGCCACAGAACCTGTGTAATTAATACGTGTTCGGGTTTAAAGGGATGAGGTGGCAACCCTAGTCTAGCAATAGCATTGTGTTGTACTTGCAAGGCCTTTAAAAGAATGGAATGCGGAGGAGTGTTCATGTATTGCAGAGATGTACTGCACTTATTATTATTTTTTTTTTTACCCTGACATAAACTTTAAGTGCATTAACCCATAGCAACCAAGCAGAATCCATTGTGTACTTCAGCACAGTGAGCTGTAATTGCTTGGTATGGGTTACTGCAGCACTCTTAATTGAATACAGATGAAGGTATGTGATTGGCTGAATCTAATTTTCTGCTCCACTTTTCATAGATCAGCCACACTGTCTCCCTACTGTAGCTCTAGTAGCAACATTTATATCCAGTTGCAGGAAAAAGAAAAAAAAAAGAAAAACTCCTATTGAGAACTGCTCCAGTGATTTGCCGATTCTCAAAAGTTGCTCTTGCTAATCTTTACTACCTTGTCTATTGTAAATTTGTCAGCGCGGCAACAAACATTTATATGGAAAGATCAAATTCATCATTAAATAGCATATTAATCTTCTATCACTGCATATTTTAAAATCGCCTGAAATGAGGAGAAACGAATATACTTTTTTTTTTTTTCTTTTCTTTTTTTCAGAGAGCTGATATAAAACAGGCAGGAGAAATAACTAAAGCATTTTACTTCCCTTTCTCCTGCTAATGTGCACTAGCAGGAGGCTTCACTATTGATTTAAATTGCTTCCCCTGTATTTGCTTTTAAAGTTGATTAATCCAGTCTTTTAATATATGTGCAATGGACATTTTACTTAGAAAAATTGCATGGCTCCAGCGTGTTTGTCCCTGGGGCCACTCTAAAAATGAGAAAAGGATCTCCGAGGTCGTTTCCTTCATCAAATGAAAATAAAACAGAAACATTGTTAACTGGTAAAATATGCTTCTCTAAAAAGGGCTTTGATCCTAGTCTATCTGCTAAAGTGAAATCTGAAGTGCTTGGAGGCAGTGTGTGTGCAGAGCGACAGTGAGCCATGGCGTTCCATACAATACACTGCCTGCGCCTTTCTGCACACTTAGAGGCTGCTTGCCTTCCAGAGGCCAGGGATATTCATGCAGATACCCAAGTAAACAAATGAATGAAGAAAAACTGGTGATAGGGTTCAAGTGCTTGCATCTCCGACATCAATATACTGTATGTTAGCTTAAGTGATGTGCAGGTGTTTCTTAGGAAACACATTTATACTGAACAAAACATATTCAAATGGAATCATATGCATTTTTTATTTTTTATTTTAGGGCACATTCACACCACATGCGATGGACTGCTCTGGGGAGCCTTGCCAAGCACAGGCCATACATACTGTACATTCATACTTGAAAAAAATGGTTGCTCAACCCTATCCAGTCTATTTGGTTAACCACTTCAATACAGGGCACTTTCACCCCCTTCCTGCCCAGGCCAATTTTCAGCTTTCAGCACTGTAGCACTTTGAATGACAATTGCGCGGTCATGCAGAACTGTACTCATATGAAACTTTTATCATTTTTTTTCCCACAGATAGAGCTTTCTTTTGGTGGTATTTAATCATAACTGAGTTTTTTTTCTAAACAAATTAAAAAAAGACCAAATTAAAAAAAAAAAAAAAAAAGTTTTTCATTGTTTCTGTTTAAAATTTTGTAAATAAGTTTGTTATTGGGCACTGATGAGGCTGCACTGACAGGCACTGATGAGGCGGCACTGGTGGGTACTAATGAGGCAGCACTGATGGGCACTGATGATGAGGCACTAATATTCAGCACTGATAGGCGGCACTGAAATGCAGCGCTGATGGGCACTGATAGGCGGCAATGATGGACACTGATAGGCAGCCCTGATGGGCAATGATGGGCAGCACTGATAGATGGCACTGATAGGCAGCACTGATGAGGAGGCACTGACAGGCATTACTGATGGGCACTGACTGGCCAACTCCTTTGGTAAGGAGACTTGCTGGAAACACTGTGGTGTGGTGTGTTTCTATCTTCACACTGAAGCTGTTGAGGGGCTTTAATCTGCTCTTCTTTATCATCTAATATATGGACTGTATCTAATTACATTGGATTAACGCTGCATAATGATATTTTAAGGTGGGGGAGTGATAAGGGGGGGGGACCGATATTAGGTGGGACTCTGATGTAAAAGGGGATTCTGACGATAGGAGGGACTCTGATGTTAGGGGGCATTCTAAAGTAAAGGGAGAAACTGATGTAAGGGGGCACTAATGTAAGGGGAGGGACTAATGTTAGAGGGGTTTCGAAAGTAATAAGGGACTTTGAAGCAAGAGAAACACTGATGTAAGGTGGGGGGGGGCATTGATGTAAGGGGAACACTGATGCAACATAATAACATTGTAGAAAAAAATATCGTAAAAAAAAAAAATGAATACAATTGTAAAAATGGGGGGGGGGGGGAACGTGCAAACTGAGTCAATGCCCCAGGCGAAAGAAAGTCTAGCTATGCCACTGGTAAGGTTACAAAGAATATTCTCATTTCTCTTTAACTAAATACAGTTTCCTGTTAAGAAATCTTTATATCTATAGATGTTGCATTGAGAAGAGAAAAATACAGCACTTGTTGAACATGTTATGCCACCAATAATGCAACCAAAGAATTTAATTTTAATCATCTCGAACTGGTAGTGACTTACTGCAGGTAATGTTAGCTTTTAGAACATGAAGCACTCTGGAACTGACTCATCATATGGAACCATCAAGCTCCTACCTCCCTAAGGCCTGTCAAGATGATCAAGTTGATATTACCCTTAGTCTGAAACACTTGAATGATGGACAGCCGAGAGACATTATATTACACTGTGCACCAGTACATATTTACAAAGCTGTCTATAAAGCTAAAATACAATGAGAGAAGGCCTGTGAGAAAAATGTCAATAGAGTAGAAATACCGTGCTGTTATAGTTGGAAATTAGATTATATCAGAGGAGACGGTCATCTCACCAATGTGGTAAAACAACTGCCAGAAACACTCAACACATAGTGATATTCCATAGTATTCACAATGTGCATTCTATACACTATTTACATTGACAGCGGAAAATCAATCTCAGTTGCTGTTTCAGTGAAGATAGACAGCTTCTAGAGTATCAGAATATTTACACACAGTGTATAGGCAGAACAACCTTGAAACCTGTAGGAATTTAGCTTTTAATGTTTGGAGCTAGAACAGTCATGGTATAGACAGTTAACCCGCTTCCAAAGATAGTTTAGGATACTCACAATGTGTGCAATATACTGTAAGTGGTGAACAAATCAACTCTTAATTGATTTTCATTCAGAGCTTTCAGATGTCACCTGTATGGGAGGACAAGGGACATCTTCAGGGAACAGAGGATGTCCATTGTATGGGACCATTGTCTTGATAAGAAATGTCTTAGAGGATAGTACCTAATAGGGGTTAAACTATTTCCTCATCATACCAATTACCTCTGAATATCCACCCTTCCCCAGTAAAGTATCCCAGGTATCCCAGGGAAGAGAGTGCACATACTCTTTTGAACATAAGCTTCCCCCATGAGGGCTTCTGTGACTAGTAAGCTGGTAAGTGGTGCTTTTTACCAGTTTACACATATGCTGGTCTAGTCAATAATATCCCAGCAGAAGGAGGAAAGGAATCCACTCCACCAAAACACTGGCAAAGTGGGTCTTCCATTATTTGCTCATTTCTAGTCAGGAAGTACCTCTTCCTCACAATCCTCTGGGATCCCATTCCTTTGGAAGTCAAACCCTGTGTCATCTCTGTGTTGGATAATGTAGAAGATTGCTCAGGTTTTGTGATATGACCCTCTTTGTCAGGTGACAGTGCATGGGCCTGGGGATTGACTGCTCTGGTCCAAACACTGCATCCTAGGAGAAGAGGGGGAGGTCACATGCTTCTGCATACCCAGTAGTATTAGTAATTTGTGCTGGATCAAGGGAGTGGAGGGGAACATTAGTATAGTATTAGTATTAGTATAGGTGACAAATAGTCTGTTAACAGCCCTGAACCTTGGTAGAAAACTGTTTGGCCTTTTTGGTGGCCATCCAGCCTAACCCTGAGCTAACCTTTCTGCTCTGACAAGTAAAGCATGTAAATTAATAAGACCACTTAGTTCATTCAGGCCAGAATGACATATTTGTTTGACAACTCACCCTTACTACTACTGACAGTTGCATTCTCCATGTTTCTTCTCCAACCTGTTCAGCTCCCACAACCCAGTGAAATACCTTGTACTTTAAGGTATGGGGGGCATGTGACAGGTCCTAGCACCGTCATGTGAGGGCAGAGTGTGGTCCTATGTATGCTTGGACCCAGCAAACTTAGAGATTACACATGGCTTTTTATTTTTTCTCAGGACGTCTATGGGCAGAGATAATACTATGATTTTCAGGAAATGTACTTTCAGGGTTATAGATAATTGCCAGTGCTTGCAAATCATAATCTTCCAACTCTGGTTTGTAAGGGTTTATTGGATCTCACTGTGTCAATTTCAGTCTTCTTGCTAATGGACAGAAGTATAGACAGATGGATAGCAGAAGCAGAAAGATGGATATGGGTGACATATTTAGCACTGTTCCTAAAAACTAGCTCACACTATGCTACAGAAGAAAGAGGTGGCAGGTCACATAATGCATTTAATGGTCCAAGAAAATGAAGTGATTCTGCATCTTTGCAGAGAGCAGGACAAGTGCTGGAATACCTCATTGTGCAGACATGTCATTATAAGACAGAGAACTTCATACCACTGCTGTTAAAACAGCTGCAAAATAAATTTGTGCCAAAGCTGTATTTTTTTTAAATTAAGCAAAAAGGAAATTTTTATCAAGCTGTCACATTATATACATTTTAGACCCTAGAATAATGTAAATGTGACATTTGAGGACACTTTATTTAAATCAGTACGATCATACTTTTAGTCATCCAGTATAACATATTAATCCACACGGGTATAGCAAGGAATCATCCATCTGCTGTATAATATTCAATTATTATCATTCTAAATATGATATTACATTATAAAATGCCCGCTATTTGAACAATTTGCATTTTTTTACTTCACTTCACTCCAGTTTGTGACATTTCATATTAATATCAGATTCAGTGTAAATTCAGGTGAGCAGAAAAAGTTTTTTTTTTTTTTTCATATTGGATAGAGAAGAGAAGAGTTAGAACATTTGTCTGAGTTTGTAGCAGCCATTGGGGAGAATATTCATCCCCTCCTGTCTACCTGATGGGTGTCAGACAGAACAAAAGGGAGGAATTCTCTCCATCAGAGAAAAAGCAGTATAAATATTTTAGAGCAAAGGTTAGAAACTTTGTTAGAATCTGATTGCTTTTGTGTCCCTATTGGGGAGATTTCTTCTCACTCCCTGTCCAGGTGATAGGTATAAGACACAACGTGTATGGGGAGAAGCATGCAAATCATGATTTCTGACTTCAATATGTCATTGCTTGCCGCATGCTTGTTGTAGGTTGGTGATACTGAAGCTAACAACACACAGGCAATTAGTTTTAATAGAAAGAAGCCCTCCTTCTGTTTCACCTATTTATCCAATTATTATTATTATTATTGGATTGTATAGTGCCAACCATTTGTGCAGAGAGGTAGGAGAGCTTACAATCTTTCTTTCTATCTATTGATTATTATTATTATTATTATTATTATTCAAGGTTTAAACAGTGCCAACTGTTTGTGTGTACTTTAAGGCCCGATTCACACTCAGACTTTGAGAGCACATGTCGCATGACAAGTTGCACCCCTTTAAGTGCAATGAAACCATTCTAATAGGAGTGACTTGAGTCGCTCCGACTTAGAAAAAGTTTCCTTCACTACTTTTGGTCCGACTTCTGCAGGACTTGCATTGACTTCTGTAAAAGAAGTCGTATGCAAATCATACCAAAGTCATGCTGTGATGTCGGCTTTGAAGTCGTGGCAATGTGAACCGGGTCTGAAAGATGAAGATGGACAGTTACAGTATAATTCAATACAAGATGATGTGTTGCTATGGCTGGGCTTCCTCTATTTGAGTGCTAATTAACTTGTTTGACTGGTCCATGGTCGCTAGTAAAACAGGAAGTGATGTTGGCAGGAAATGTGGGGAAGGAAAAAGGCAAGAACACATAGATAGAGGAGCCCATCCATATGGGTGAAAAAAGTGCTGCTCACCCCAAATTATGTAACAAAACCAAAAACAGGGACAAAAAGCTCCCAGGGGCTTTCAGGCAGCAAAAATTACAAAATAATTTAATTGGCTATATAAAAAATATATTTTATTTGATACAAAATTACATAAAGTTTCAAAAAGAAAGTGCAATTATAAAAACAGGAGCTCTGGTATATGTACCCTCTATACTACACAGGATGTCCTAATGACAGAGATAAAAAACATTATATGCTTGAAAAAATTCAAACTTGATATACTGCTCAAAAAAACTCCAATGTGTTTCGATTTATGCTAGTTAAAGTTTTCCTCAGAGGTATAAGGGCATCTTTAATGGAGAGGTTACAGGTGACCAGAGCATACTAAAAAACACCCAAGCAGGTGGGTTTCAGAATGGTCGCCCAACAAGGAGACACACCAGGACCCTAACTGAGCCTACGAGAGATTGCATCTGCTGAGTGGGAGGCAAGTGAGGTGGGGCCCACACATGCACCTTAATTCAATGATAGATTGAGTGTCAGCTCCTTATGTGTTTCACAATTGGAGTTCCTTTACGTATATACAATTATGGATTACATGGACAGTCCAAGAGTTTTATATATGATGACAGTATTCTCATTGGAAGACAGGGTAATAAAGGCAAGCCACTGTATAGCAAAAAATCCTCACACAGAATAACGTGGTGTGTTGGCTCCAGGCAATAACACATGTTATGTGCTGTACATAAAGGACTTGAGAAGAATAGTCTGGAAAAAGTCCTGGGTAGAATGGAGGAGGGCTCCATAACAACAGAATAACTATAACGGAAAGTTGGTTCCAAAGGGGACTTCATAAGACCAAAAAAGGAACTTCACCTGGGGGTGCCGCTATTGCCCAATTTCTGCATTCACTTGAAAAATCTGGTGTCCTGATTGCCTACAGGCTTTGTAAAGCCGCTATAATCCAAGCTAGATTACCTTTTGTTTTAGTGTATCCCTTCAATATCACAAAATATATGCAGTGTCTAACATAGGCGCTGCATATATTTTATGATTTGTTTGGAATTGACATATTGGTTCCTTGCTAGCTGCCCTGTCTATTTGTTTTCCATTAATGCAAACTGTATTTTATTTATCCCTTTAGTATAACAACCATTGTCAATGCTCATTTGCTATGGGGGTGTTGTATACATATTGTAATACTCTGTATTTTGTATGTTGTTCTCCTACAAATGTAAGTCGTTTAAGTGAACAACATTCTTGTTTGGTAAAAGCACATTATTATACAATAGATGCTTTTCCTTCATAACTTAACTTGATATATAGCAAAACAAGTGGGCAGGAGGATCTATCTATCTATCTATCTATCTATCTATCTATCTATCTATCTATCTATCTATCTATCTATCTATCTATCTATCTATCTATCTATCTATCTATCTATCTATCTATCTATCTATATATCTTTCTATCTATCTATCTATCATTATTAATAATAATATTGAACAAGGTCTATATAGTGAAACAGTTTGTGCTGCACTTTAATTTATGGAGAGAAACAATAGAGTTACAATCAAATTAAATACAAGATGGGTAGGTGGGCCCTACATTATAACCTCCATGAGCGTCCTCCTATTCCTTATGTATTGAAATGTATTGTAAGTGCACTACCCCTCGTTATATTGTAAAGTGCTTCTCAAACTGTCAAAATCTTGTATAATAATAATAATGCCAATTATTATTATTATCTACCTAGCTATATTCCTAAGACTTGTTTATATTTTTCAAAATTGTTAATCAGAGAGGATCAGCGTGTTTGAAGCCATGACCTGAGAACTACGAATCCTAACAGCAAGGATGCAGGGGATCCAAATTTTCACATGACAACGCCTTACACCTACTTCCAGCCTTTATACGCAGACTTGTCTAGTTGAAGGGGATGTAGCTCAGTTTAACATCAAAATTGCAGTGATTTAAATCACTATTCAAGGAAGAACTAATGAGGTATTTTGTCACCAGCCACTGTGGTACTGTCTTGTTATTTTACAATGTTTAATTATAAAAAAAAAAAAAAATACTCAAATATTTCTAAATGCACCTAAAAAAAAGAATATAAGCCAAAACATAAACATGTATTGCAACAGAAAGAACTATGTCAGTTTTAATACGACACTTGTGCCTACGTACCTGTCTTTTTTTTTTTATATGTCTTTTTATAGTGGTGAAAAAATGCAATTATACATAACGAGGTCTGCCAACACACGGCCTTTTTTTATAAAGAAAACACATTTTTCCTGTGATTACAATGCATACCAACCTAGGATTGCACAAATGTAAATTAAATAACTTTTAGTAAGGCGACCCTTTTTGTTTATACAACAATGAATATTTTAATGAAAGAAGAGCTCTACGTTCTAAGCACTTAACTGCTTCACTCTGAATACCAATCATAGTTTTGCCACATACTACAGTTGCGATTATCGTATGGAAAATATTTTTTCTTGATAAAAGGCACAAGAGCAGATTGTGACGGTGGCTCTGGCATTCATCAAGCACGTCTCTAAATAGACTGTAAGATGAAGTGCTGGCCAGCTATACCGCTAAGAATCAATATTATGGTAAAGTACACATTTCAGTGGTCTATGTGTCTATGGAAAAAAAAAAAAAAAGTGAGATTTATGTTTGTATTCATTAAATGTAGTTCACACTTGGCTAAAACTTTGTGATTACATCTCTGCAGATCACTATGCTTGTCACAGCTGGAAAAGGGCATCCAGGTACTAAATATATTCAATTCTAATATGCTAACAGTCAGAAAAACAATTACAGCATGTAAACTCCTACCAGGGCCATCTCAACAAATCATTGGGCCTAAGGGAAATATGAAGTGTGGGGCCTAAATGTGACATTTACTGCGCTAAATATTACCATGTGTATCTGAATAGGTTAGAGCTATGGGCTTTCATAACCGTGAAAGTAAAACTCTAATGCCCCGTACACATGGTCGGATTTTCCGACGGAAAATGTGTGATAGGACCTTGTTGTCGGAAATTCCGACCGTGTGTGGACTCCATCACACATTTTCCATCGGATTTTCCGACACACAAAGTTTGAGAGCAGGCTATAAAATTTTCCGACAACAAAATCCGTTGTCGGAATTTCCGATCGTGTGTACACAAATCCGACGCACAAAGTGCCACGCATGCTCAGAATAAATAAAGAGATGAAAGCTATTGGCTACTGCCCTGTTTATAGTCCTGACGTACGTGTTTTACGTCACCATGTTCAGAACAATCGGATTTTCCGACAACTTTGTGTGACCGTGTGTATGCAAGACAAGTTTGAGCCAACATCCGTCGGAAAAAACCTAGGATTTTGTTGTCGGAATGTCCGATCAATGTCCGACCGTGTGTACGGGGCATTACACCTTCCCAACAGTTCTCTACAGTGCCTGTGGCAAGCACTTATATTTAGTTATTATAGGTATTTGAAGAGCACCAACAATATACGTAGTGCATTATATATTGTACATTCATTGCATAATGGGGTTGTTTTAGTAAAAGCATACAGGCTGTTCACTTTGCAAGGGAATTATCTTCCAAACTAGTGAATGAGGTGATGTTCTGCTGGATTTTGCAAAAAAAAATGCAGGTTTTTTTTTCCTTGCACGCTGCTGGGTATTCTTTGCTAGTTGAAATTTTGCCATATTCACTAAGCTCTGTTGGAAATTCCCTAGTAAGGCCCCTTTCACACTGGGGCAGTGGGGGCGTCGGCGGTAAAACAGCGCTATTTTTAGTATGTGGTTTAGGTGCGGTTTTAACCCCCGCTGGTGGCCGAAAAAGGGTTAAAACCGCTCGCATAGCGAGGCTATAGCCGCGGTATTGCCGCGGTATTGCCGCGGTATAGCTGTGCTGCCCCATTGATTTCAATGGGCAGGAGCGGTTTAGGAGCGGTGAATACACCGCTCCTTCACCGCTCCAAAGATCCGGCTTGCAGGAGTTTTTTTCTTCTCCTGCCAGCGCACCGCTTCAGTGTGAAAGCCCTCGGGCTTTCACACTGAACATACAGCAGCAGCTGTTTTGGTTCGGCTTTCAGGCGGTATTTTTAGCGCAATAACGCCTGCAAACCGCCCCGGTGTGAAAGGGGTCTTAGGGTAGAACTTCCTTTGCAAAGTGTACAGCCTATTTTCCTTTACTAAGTCAACCCTTTGTATCAGTCTACTTTCAAGGAGTTTATCATCTAGGGTCCCTACCTCACATACAAACATACAAGGGCAAAAGTACCTGCCAGTAGGTCTTTATGGATTATTCACAGCGGACTGTGGTGCAGGAAACCTGTGTTCCATGTGCATTTCCTCCACAGGGTTCAAAATGCACTTCAGTTGCGATCTGCAATTAGTGTCAATATTAAGTTAATGACACCCCAAGCGCAGGTTGCTAACGCAGTGAGTTTTCCCGCACTGGTATGCATGGTACAGAAGTACCACACAATCTGTTTGCAATGAGTTTCCAAAAGTACTTTTGGTGTGGTGCAATTTCAAAATGAATGGGCTGAAATCTCAATGCACAGAACTGCATGTGAAATTCACAGGAACGCATAGCACATTCCTGTGCAATTGTTAGTGTGAAGCAGCCCTTAGAGTGTTGGAGGACACCAGAGGAACCAGAAGAAACCTACACCATCTCAGAGAGGGCATGCATACTCTATGCGGGTCGTGTCGGCTAAAAATCAAATGTAGGCTCCTAGTGCTGCAAGGCAGAAGTGTTAAGCACCACTGTGCAGCCCATTTAAATGTTTACCCCAAAAATCTAAAGCAGAGGGACTGGAGTCATAGCTAAAACTAAGTACATGGTAAAGGAGATCTAGTGTCTGCCCCCATCCTTTTCCCCAGCACTATACTGTACTTGGTCATCCAATCAACCTGTATGGTCTCAAAAGACTAGGTGAAGCGGCACAAGGTATCTGCGTCAGCTATGATCAGTTCTGTACTGGAAGTTCTTTGGTATACCCTTACCACTTTGGAACTACTTCAGTGCTTCACTAGTAATATAACTATGCAGCAGTTTAGCTAAGCTACTAACCAAATTATTAGTAACAGTTATAAATAAAAGGCACAAAGGACCATAAAGTAAGAGATCTTACATACAATCATTTTTGACAAACCCCATGTTGAACACAGACAATTTTAAATGTCAGATTATTTAGGAAACTCTTTGTGCTTAATCCTGTTTTATCATAATATGTACAAATGAGTGTCTCTTTATGCTGAGGGTATACATATGTTTGTCTGTTGGCATATGTCATGTCATTACCCACTTGCTGACCGCCCCATAGCAGATTTACTGCAACAGGGCAGCCGTTCTGTGCAGAATCACATATACAGTATCTCACAAAAGTGAGTACACCCCTCATATTTTTGTAAATATTTTATTTTATCTTTTCATGTGACAACACTGAAGAAATGACACTTTGCTACAATGTAAAGTAGTGAATGTACAGCTTGTATAACAGTGTAAATTTGCTGTCCCCTCAAAATAACTCAACACACAGCCATTAATGTCTAAACCGCTGGCAACAAAAGTGAGTACACCACTAAATCCATCAAATCCTTTAGTAAAAACAGAACACATAGTACATACCTAAACACTGGTTAGGCACATATTTAACCCTTGATCACCCTAAATGTTTAACCTTTTCCCAGCCAATGTTATTAGTACAATGACAAAGCATATTGTTAGCAGTGATCACTGTATTAGTGTCACTGGTTCCCACAAAGTATCAAAAGTGTCAGTGTCAAACTGTCCACTGCCATATCGCAGTCCCACTATAACTCACTGGTCACCGCCATTACTAGTAAAAAAAGAAAAAAAATTCAGTATATATCCCATATCCCACTATAATGTTTGTGCAAACACATCAATATCCCCTTATTGGGATTTGTTTTACTAAAAATGTATAGCAGAATACATATTGGCCTAAATTTATGAAATAAATTAAATATTTAAAAAAATTTTATTGGATATGTTTTAAAGCAGAAAGTAAAAAATACAGTTGTTTTTTTGTTTTCAAAATAATCATTCTTTTTTTGCTTATAGCGCAAAAAATAAAAAAAACAGTGGTGATCAAGTACCACCAAAAGAAAGCTCTATTTGTAGGGAAAAAAATTACAATTGTCAGTTAATAAATGGCCTAGTCATGAAGGGGGGTAAATCTTCTGGAGAGCTACCTTCCTGTGGGTACCCAACAGGTTACAAAAAAATAAAACCTGGACTCTTTTATCCTTTGGTCTGGCACTTCTTCCATTGGTGCATGTTCTATGTTAATCTTACAACTCCAGGTGCTGCAATTCACCCTTGCACCCCCATGCATTGGGCAGTGCTCGAGCATGGAGAACGAAAATAAGTGCATTGTAAAAAATACAGTTAGAGTTAGACTTTAATAATTTATTAAATAGTACAGAAAGAATGAGCACTGCAGGCCCAGAGCTAACACCTTGAAAACGAGTTGGTAACTCCCGTATTTCTAAAGTATCTTCGACAGGTTCCCTTAAGTTTGCAAGAAAGTACATTAATTATTAAAATGTTTTAATTCACTGTCTTCTCTGAGAATGTGGCTGGATAGAGATTAAAAAGTTTGTCAGTAAAACACAATTTCCATGCTCTTCACAGCAGTGTTCCAGACAAGAGCCCTGAAAGAATTTGATGGACTATGTTCATTGACAATTTGCACACCTATTTCATAGTCATTTTCTTCTGACAAGAAAACAGCAGTCTAACTGGCGGATAAAATGCTGATGAAAAGAGTACAAGTAGAACCATTTGTTTCAGAAGCAGGTATTCAGAGAATTCTCAATGAAGGCTTTTCTTTTTTCTTTCTTTTTGCTACATCCTTTATTGAAAAATAAGATTTTTTTTTTTTTTTTGAAGAAAGACATTTCTATGTTCTATGAATTAATTTAGAAGTTTAGTTCAATTCAATTACTAAGCATAAAGGGGCCTGCTTTTCAAACATTCAGGAAGGATCGCACCATCCATTTCCCCTGGTTTGGATATGATGAAAATGCACCACGGAGGTTCTGAGCACATTGTCAGATTATCCCTTCTCAGTCAGCAGATATTGGTAAAAATTATCCTAGTCCATACAGTCACAATTTCAATGGCTAATTTCAGTTGAATGTAGCACTTTTCTCTCCAGATATAATAATTGCCACTGTACTGTATCAGAATTGTTCAAATTGTGCAACACCCTAGGAATAGGTACCCTAAGGCTGTAAATTACAGCCAATATGCTCATGGGCGTCCGCAGAACTTTTTTTAGGGGGGAGCATCATTTTAGGGTCACCCATGCGCCGTCCCTTTTCGACAATGTCATTATCACATTGTCATGGCCAGAGACAGCAGGCATAGTACAGTCCCTAGGATAAATAATTGATAATGGCCGACAGGCCCTCTTACCAGACCTTGCAAAATTACAGCAGTGATCCCTCTGGCTGGACGATCGCTCACTCTGGGTTCCCCGGGGGGGCAATTCTGGTCAGTAGTGTAGCATGTCTGTAACCTGGCAGTGGCTCAGTCTTTCTCTCTCTGATGGTCCTGGGCAGTGTGGCTCTTTCTGGTGGTGTTGGGCAGCGTGGCTCTCTCTGGTGGTGCTGGGTAGCGTGGCTCTCTCTGGTGGCGCTGGGTAGCATGGCTCTCTCTTTGGCGCTGGGTAGCGTGGCTCTCTGGTGGTGCTGGGTAGCGTGGCTCTTTCTGGTGGAGCTGGGTAGCATGGCTCTCTCTCTCTCTCTCGCTGGGTAGCGTGGCTCTCTCTGGTGGCGCTGGGTAGCGTGGCTCTCTCTGGTGGAGCAGGGTAGAGTTGGTCTCGCTCTGGTGCTGGGTAGTGTGGCTCTCGCTCTGGTGGCACTGGGTAGCGTGGCTCTCTCTCTGGTGACACTGGCCAGCGTGGCTCTCTCTCTGGCTTCCGCCCAGCACACAACTCTTTCTTTGTCCTGTAGCACTCACTCTCTCAGCTTTTTTCCAGGCTTCAGTCTCTCAATATCTCTTGATCGAGCTGTAGCCTTCTTCCTGTGGAAAATAGGGCCGCCAGTCTTCGGGACTACATGTCCCATGATGCTCTCCTCTCCTAGTCTCCTTTGATTGTCCCTCAGTTATAGCCAATAGGGAAGAAACGGAGTGGGCAGGAAGCTGGGTGGGGAACCTAGTGAGGGCCGCCATCTCTTCTCCCTGACAGGAGAAAGAGGGGGCGAGTGGTGGAAACCTCTGACAGCCCGCAGCTCGCCTTTCTCCTGACAGCGCCGCCAAGTTCTCAGCTGGACTGAGCAGGGAAAAGAGCCTGCAGTCACACTACACTGATGTGGAGCTTGACAGGACCTTGATGGCGTCACCCCACTGGCTGCCCGCACCCCCATAGCGATGCCACTGTGCTGAATGTGCCGATCCGATCCCTGATTCCAGGGGGGGGACTTGAACCCCTTTGTCCCTACCTGCGGACGCCCATGAATATGCTGGGCTGTTAAAAAAAGTGGGTTTTACCAATGAGTGCAACTTGATTTGCATTACCGTATATACTCGAGTATAAGTCGAGTTTTTCAGCACATTTTTTTGTGCTGAAAGTGCCCCCCTCGACTTATACTGGAGTCAAGCAGTTTTCTGCAGCAAAAAATTTCATTTTCCAAACCGACTTTGGGGCCCCGTATCTCAGGGCCACTTTGTGCTAGGAACCCCAAATGTGGTGTGCTAACCCAGTGGAACTGGTACCACAACATATCCAAAGCTGGGGTTCCTAGCACTAAGTGGCCCTGAGATATGGGGCCCCAAATTCGGTTTGGAAAATGTCATTCTCTGCTGCAGAAAAGTGCTTGACATTTTCTGAACCGATTTTTGGGGCCCTGTATCTCGGGGACACTTGGTGCTAGAAAGCTAGCTTTGGATATTTTATGATGCTAGTTCCACTGAGTTTGCACACCAAATTTGGGGTTCCTAGAGATACGGGGCCCCAAAGTCGGTCAACTGTGTCCATCTGCAGCAATGTCATTTCGGGACCATTTGGGTTCAGAGACCCCAAATTTTGGCTGCAGCTAGGGGGCATCTAGGAACCCTTAACTACCGAGTTTGAAGTTCGGGGGACCTATGGCTGCAAATGGGCACAGTGAGGCATGCAAATGGGCACAGTGAGGCTGCAAATGGGCATTGTTGACCCTCTTTTCCACTTACAGTAGCTGTGCATTTCTCACCCTCATCTTATACTCGGGTCACTAAGTTTTTCCCATTTTTTTTTGTGGTAAATTAGGGCCTCGACTTATACTCGGAACGACTTATACTCGAGTATATACGGTATACTGTATAAATCCTTACATTGATCCACCTAATATTGAGTAGGTCCCCTTTTTGCTGCCAAAACAGCCCATTTTTGCTGCCCCCAGGGCTGCAGATAAGGCAGTACAGCTGGCTCTCCTGTACCAGGCCCCGGCCCCATCAGTTCATATGGGGGGCCTGGGCACCTGACGAGCAGAAGCGCCTGCTGTACTCATTTCTGAAACAAATCCTTCTGTGGCTCCCCCTGAAGCTCAGCGGCTTTTCCTCCTCTTTCTTCCCACACCTTTCCCCTGCTGCAGGTAAAGACACAGGGGGATTGTTTCCAGTATCTGCGCTTCACCCACCCCCTCCACCACAACGATTACCCCCCTTCTGGGTTCTTCATCACCGATCTTCCTTCCTCCCACAGCACTGCTGGTTCTCATTCTCTCCCTACTGCTGACTGCAGATTCTGCTGGAACACACAGGTGGATCTGTTGATGGTTCTGGAACTGATCTTTGTCATTGATTTAAGAGGCCCTATTCACATATGGTGAATGTTCCTCAAACTTTTCTTGAACCATTTTTGCAGCATGGCAGGGAGCATTATCCTTCTGAAAGAGGCTACTACAATTAGGGAATATCATTTCCATGAAGGGTGTACTTGGTCAAAATCAATGTTTGGGTAGGTGATATGTGTCAAGTAACATCCAAATGAATGGCTGAACCCAAGCAGAACACTGACCAAAGCATCACACTGCCTCTGCCAACTTGCCTTCTTATACTGCATCCTGGTACCATCTCTTCCCCAGGTAAGCAACATACATGCATCAAGCCATCCACATTATGTGAAAGAAAATGTGATTCATCAGACCTGGCCACCTTCTTCCATTGCTCCGTGGTCCAGTTCTGGTGCTAACATGCCCATTGTAGGCGCTTTTGGCTGTGGACCTGGCTACACAGCCCCATACACAACAAACTGCCATGTCCATTTTTTCTGCTTTAAACACCTTCAGGGGAACACGTATACTTACTGTCTAATTTATCCCACCGACTGGCAGATGGTATTCTAACAACATAATCATGTTATTGACTTAACCTTTCATAAAGTTGTGGCTTATTGATGCATATTATCTGCATTTGGGCTAGTGCAGAGATTATACTATATAAATCTTGGTGTTTATGCAGTTCTTGGCCGTGGTTAACAAATGCCTGACACAGATCAGCCACCGCCTCCTCTCTGCTTGTGGCTTCCTACAAAGTTGCAGACTGATCAGTATGGGAGAGAAGATTGCATAAATACTTCACTCTGTTTGCACAAGACAACATTATCTCAGCTTTGGCAATGTCCCAGGACTTGTGCTCAAAGTGGTGTTCCGACCGAAATTATACTTTTTAAATAAAAGTACCCCTTTAATACACAAGCATAATGTATTCTAGTAAAGCTAGTCTGTAACTAAGGTCTGTTTTTTTTTTTCTTTATAGCAGTAGTTTGTTATTTTATAAACTTACAGCAGGCCGTGGCCATCTTAAGTGTGGGCATCTGAACCCAGACTGTATTTCTTCCTGGATCTCATCCTTGCAGATCTCGCACATGCTCAGTGCAGCGCAATCAGTGTAATAGGTTTCAGGTCAGGTTTGCATAGCAACGACAGTGTCAGAGGAAGTTGCCGCCCCCTTCCCAGAAGGAACAGGAAATGATGCGATGGGCCACAGCCAGGGAGGAGGAAGTGAAAAATGAATACAGCAGATATACAGTAGGTGCTGAGAAAAACAATTAAAAAATATCCAATTCGTTTACAGTGCACAGTTTAGTGAGGGGTGCTGAAGAGTTGTAAAAGTGGGTGGAACTCCACTTCAAGGACTGCTTCTTGGTTCAGCTTTTTTTGAAAAAGTATATCTTTGCTGTATAGTTTTTTTAGTTTTGGATAGGGAGAGGAGAGGTATTATAACACCTGCCAGGTTTTTATAGCTGCTTGAAAGTAAAAGAAAATTCCAAATTTTAGAGGGGGAATCTTCCAATAAGAACACTAGATTTGGTGATCCTGATGACAACCAGGGATTCTCTCACTTTGGGGAGATTTCCTCTCTCTTCCTGTTTCTGCTATGGGACCCATAGTGAAGGGAAATCTCCCCAATGGGACACAGATGGCAAAAAACAAAACAACAAAAGGGGTTATAAGCCTCCCGTGCTCTATCCAAAATGAAAAAAGAAAAAAAGTTTTGCCTTTAATTCTACTTTGGATACTTTCATACTTGTCTTTGGTCATTTTTCACCCTTCTTTTTTTGCACATTTGGTAAATGCATTTTTGTTTTAGCAAATGGAAGGCTAGTTACTAGGAAGAGGAGACAATTTTCAGGTACGAAATAGCACAAAAAAACATTGCATTGTGCATGTTTTTCAGTTGCTCCAGTTAAAGTCTATTGAGGCCAAAAATAAGTGGTCATGCTTCGAAGAGGCTCCTGTAATTTTTTTCTCTCAGCATTGAGCAACAGCACAATAGAATAACATGAAAATCTGAGTGTTGAACCTTAAAGCGCTTCCGGAAACGCACTTCAAATCGCTCGGGTGTGAAAAGTCCATTTTAGCTGCATGACTGTACTAGAAATAAGAGCTCTCCTAGCTGGTAAAACCTCCCCTTGACTTATTTGCTTGCTGTTAAACCTGCCTTATTTTAGGTGTAGGTCCCTAGAGTGCATAATAGCTCAGTATTTAATAAATAGTTTGCTGTAATTTTGATGTTAATAGCCTACGATCTCAGTAATACTTAGTGGGTTGCCCATAAAGCAAACCCATAATATATATTTTTTTCCTCACTGTGTTAAACGAGACAAGTCCATTCATTATGAACTGAAAAGAAATGGTATTTTTATGCTGACAATGTAAATCTTTAAAAAACAATGAAAGCCGCATTTGTTCTCAATGATGTGCTACTTGCTTTCTATGAGCCTGTAAAAGTTCGACTATATAAAGTTAAAGTTAAAAATGTGCCATTTTTATTTACAGTATATTTAAACTGAATAACAACAACAATAAAATTTATAATACCCGAGAACTTCTCGGTTGTAAAAGTGTCTGTAAAAGTATATGAGTCCCTCAAGACATAACTGTAGTGAACCACATCTGTATGGCACTCAGGAGGACTGTGCTTCCTAATTGTATCCTGGTTTGCTTCTAATAAACCATTTGTGCTTCAAAATATGCAGAAGATTGATTGACAGATAAAACCAAACATCAACCTGAGTATTTTTTTCTTCCTAGTACCTCTACGCTTTGCAACAGAAAAATAACATTCAGATTACATTACTTCAATACCCTCGCAAGGCTATTTAGAAATATCTTGAGAACTTTAAAATGTATATTAGCATAATCAATTTAATTGGATGTGCTGGTACACTCATACAGACCCTTGTGTGTGTAGTTTATTTGTGTCTTTTATAAGATCCTTAGACCATTATATTTTAGACGCAGATAGGCAGAGATAAAAATGAATCTTATCGCTGCTTAGATTAGCTACAAAATAAAAAAAATTTAAAAAAAAACAGTGAATAAATCGTGTGGATACCTGAAAATGCAAATGTGGTGTCAAAAGTCAAATACTGGAATAAAGTCTTTGGATTGTTACAACTGAGTAGCCTAATACTAGATATGATGTAATAACAATATAAAGCAGCAATTCTCAAGCATAGGGAAAAATATTTTTAGGTCTCTAGCAACCTGTGCTAAAAATGAAATCTACATTTCACAGTAAAATAGCATCATCAGTAAGCTGTTTTAAATATAGCATACCCTTGTTCCCCGAAAATAAGACCTAACGTGATTGTCGGTGATGGCTGCAATATAAGCCCTACCCCCCGAAATAAGCCCTAGTTAAAGTCCTTGTAGGTCTTATTTTCAGGGTAGGGTTTATTTTCGGGGAAACAGGGTAGGGCTTATTTGGGGGGTAGGGCTTATATTGCAGCCATCACTGACAACCAAGCTAGGTCTTATTTTCGGGGAAACAGGGTACTTAGAATATTTGACATCGAGCGCAGATTGTTGTACAAAACTTGCTCTGTTTGACAAAAATAATCATGAAATGAAACAAAATAATTATGGCCCCCAAAAAAAAAACTGATTGTGAAATCTGAAGAGTCCCCTTATGCTGCATACACACGACCGGACTTTCCGTCAGAAAAGACTCCGACGGTCTATCCGATGGAGTTCCGCTGAAACGGACTTGCCTACACACGATCGCACCAAAGTCCGATCGTTTAGAACGCGATAACGTACGATGGGACTAGATAAAGGAAGTTCAATAGCCAGTAGCCAATAGCTGCCCTTGCATCGTTTTTGGTCCGTCGGACTAGCATACAGACGAGCGGTTTTCCCGATAGGAACTGATTCCGTTGGAAAGATTTGAAACGTGTTCTATTTCTAGGTCCGTCAGAATTTTAGAAAGAAAAAGTCAGATGAAGCCCACACATGATCGGAATGTCTGACGGAGTGATTCCGTCAGACTTTTTCTGCCGGAAAGTCCGGTCGTGTGTACGCGGCATTACAGTAATCATCAGTGCAAAAGTGTCTCCTTACATTGGTGGTCAGGGGACAAATGCCCCCTTACTTTTTTGGTCAGTGGAAAATGTCCTCTTACATTGATTATTAGTGGAAAAATGCCCCCTTACATTGGTTGTCAGTGGGCAAATGCCCGCTTACATTGGTTGTCAATGGACAAGTGGCCCCTTGCATAGGTGGTCAGATGAAAAATAGCCCCTTACATCTGTCATCAGTGGACAATTGCCACCTATTATCTCTGGTTGATGGACACATGCTCCCTTATACTGATCGTCAGTTTACAAATGCCCCCTTACATTGGTTGTCAGTGGACAAATGCTCCCCTATATTGGTGGTCAGAGGAGAAATGGCTCATTACATTGGTAGCCAGTAGAAAAAAATAGTCCAGTGCAAAAGTGACCCTTTACATGAAATGTCAGTGGAAAATTGCCCCCTTACATTGGTGGTCATTGTATGTGGGAGATCAATTTGTCATTGTTCATTGCTCAAGGAACTCCTCTGGAGGAACCTTAGGGTTCCACGGAACCCAGGTTGAGAAAGCCTGATACAGAGGAATGAAGACACAAAAAATGTCTGATGGGATTTTATTACCTGTAGATTCATCACAATCTCCTGTTTCTGATCAAATTCTCAATCGAATGTTAAAGCGTTTGTTAACCCAAAAAAATAAAATAAAGATCCAGTTCCCTTAAACATGTTATACAGCACAGTGCTTGTGTTGTGCCATTTGGATCCCTGTATCACCTGAAATACCTGGCTGATTGTGCCTGGCTATACCCTTCCCTCTGCAAACTAACCACGATAATCATGGCTGCTGTGCCCTGACACAGTGGTCCGTTTGTGTGATTCCGTCAGCCGCAGCCTGCTATCTGTCTCCTGTGTCCCTCCGCCCCCTCCTTCCCCATCTCCCCATCCCCTCTCTGCCTGTCTCTGCTCGAACCAGTAACCCCCCCCACTCCTGCTGCTCTCATATCAGCTATTAAATGCTCCCATCCTATCTGCACCATTCAAATAATCATCCCTGCGCCTCTGTTCTGTAAAATAAACTGCCCGATTGTACCTATATGAGTGTGGCTCCCGGCACTCAGCTGATTATCCTCGCTGTCTCTCTCCTCTCTCCCCCTCCTCCCCATCTGACGTCAGCGGGAGGGCTCGGCCCTCGCCCCCGCCCACTGCAGCTGTGAGCCGAGAGAGAAGAGAGGAGAGGAATCAGCTGAGTGACAGGAGCCCCGCTCATATAGGTACAATCAGGCAGTTTTTTTTACAGAACACAGGCACAGGGACAAATATTATAATGGTGCAGAGAGGATGGGAGCATTTAATATAAGTGGCTTAACAACCCCCTTAACTAGAGCTAAATTCACAGCCTACACTTTCATTTTTATAACATCAGCATTGTAATAACAATACAAACAAAGATATATCTGACAAGCCAATATTAGCTTACTTGAAAAATCTCCTTTAACCACTTACGGACCGCCCGCTGTCGTTATACGTCGGCTGTTTGAAGAGGGTTATCATTGTTATGGCAGCAGTTAGCTGCCATAACCCCGGTATCCTCTTCTTCAACGGGCGGTCCAGGTGGCCACTTTTATCTGAAAGAGGGCGGTCCGCTTTCAGATAAAAAAGAGCGAGAGGAGCGCCACTAAGTAAAATCATTTATTTGCCAATATAAAAACAAAGTATCAACTTAGATTTAGGAGCGGTATTCCCCGGGGAATCACTGACTGTTCCCTTTCCCCTCTTCTATCAGGAATCACATCTGTCTGTTCTATATACCGCTCCTAAATGTAAGTTGATACTTTGTTTTTATATTGGTGAATAAATGATTTTACTTAGTGGCGCTCCTCTCTCTCTTTTTTACCTGGATGGATCTGAGTTTGACTTCTCTCAACAAGAAGAGCTGCCTTTCGTGAATCTGGCCACACAAATTCCTACAAGAAAAGAAAAGTTTTATTCCGGTGTTTTGTTTTACTTATGACTTATCCTCCAGGGATCCTCTCCTGCTTTATAGACTGTTTCCTGGCTCCTGTCCAAGACTTCCAACACCGTCCTGATTACACCGTGATTGATCCAGCTTTTAGACTTTATAATTTCATTAACTTTTATAGTCATTTGCCTTATAGCCTCTGAGCGCCAGTTTATTTGTTTTTGCGCTTTCAGATAAAAGTGGCCGCGAGATCACTTTTATTTGGTGGTGGGAGAGGGCCCCCCTCCCACCACGCTCCGGTGCCCTCCGCCGCTTACCGGAACCGCCGGCAGCAGCGGAGGCGATTGCGGTTGCTCCCATCTGTGGTATAGAGCTGAGTGAGGGGAAGCTGGCCCCCACCCGTCTCCCTACCATTTTTCAAATGACATTTTTTTTTTTACTACATTTTAGTGTAAATATGAGATCTGAGGTCTTTTTGACACCAGATCTCATATTTAAGAGGTCCTGTCATGTTTACATTGACAGTGACACTTTTTTTTTTTTTTACGAACATTGTAAAAATAAAAAATAAAAGGTAAAATAAATAAGAAAAAAATATATAATTTTAAACGCGCACCGTCCCACTGAGCTTGCGCGCAGAAGCAAACGCATACGTGAGTGGTGGTGTTCAAACCACATCGGTAGAGCGAGAGCAATAATTCTAGTCCTACCACCTCTGTAACTCAAAACATGCAACCTGCAGAATTTTTTAAATGCCGCATATAGAGATTTTCAAGGGTAAAAGTTTATCGCCATTCCACGAGCGGGCGCAACTGTGAAGCATGACATGTTGGGTATAAATTTACTCGGCGTAACATCATCTTTCACATTATAAAAAAAATTGGGCTAACTTTACTGTTGTTTTATTTTTCAATTCAAAAAAGTGTACTTTTTCCAAAAAAAGTGCGCTTGTAAGACCGCTACGCAAATACGGTGTGACAAAAAGCATTGCAATGACCGCCATTTTATTCTCTAGGGTGTTAGAAAAAAGTATATAATGTTTGGGGGTTCTAAGTAATTTTCTAGCAAAAAAAAAAATTATTTTAACTTGTAAACAACAAGTCTGAAAAATAGGCCTGGTCTTAAAGTGGTTAATGTTGTGAGTGCTGCTTTCCACAACGTCCTATATTCACTGCATGCTTTACAGCTTCTCCTCTTCTGTTAATTTTAATTTTCTGAGGACTACATATCCCATAGTACCTTGCTGTCTGCAAGCAGTGTTTTCTGTACTGACTCTGCCTCCTGATTCTCCTCTCAGCACCTCTTTAGTTCCGAAGGCAAGCTTTGTGAATTCTGCGACACAGCAATGCCTAATCACACCGCATAGTGAATATGTGTCTCAGAATTCAAGGAATTGTGTGGGGACCTTCATAAAGTAGGTTTACAGATTTCAAGGTCCCTCAGATTATTAGGATTAGGCTAGAAATAACTTAAATACAATGTAGAAATTAATATATGATTTTACATGTTGACTATAGATATGCTTTAACACACAGTATATTATAATTGCCTACAAAAATGCATGTAATATAAAATGATATATATTTGGGAGCCTGAAAACATTTAAGCATACGCAGTACATGTCGCCTAATCTTCTGAAGAATGTGCAGTGTGTACATTTTGGAGATGAGTTTTCCAGTCCCTTAGTGTATTAAACATATTGTTCAAGTCATAGTGGTGCATGGGGAGTTTGAACACTTATCACTACTGCTATATCTACTCCGTACTTGACTGTTTCCTGCTTCTTTCTGACTCTTTTATGTATGAGCCTCTGCCATGCTGCTAGTGTATATCACATCTGAGAGTCAACACTAGCTCCCAGTGAAGATAGCCTCCGGTTACACTGAACTTTCTGAAACATAACTGCTTTTGAGTTCTGATCTTTATTTGGCAGGATAAATGCCAAAGGATTGCTGGAGTACAGGGCTATCCTATTGTACTGCTGTGTTTGCTAAAATTACTGGAACTTTATAAATGATTTCATTATCAACTCATGTTTAAGGAAGAAACTGGTAAATCACTACAATGTATATTATTATTTTAATGTTTAGGATTTGAAATCAATGATATGGCTTTTTAAAAAAAAAATAAAAATAATTTTATGTACAAGAAAATACTTTGTTATGGTGGCTCCATGCCTCAAACTTATACATAATACACTTAAAGGTAACTTAATACATTACACTTAAAGGTAACTTAAAGGGTAACTCCACTTTCATGGGGGAATAGCAAATAAAGAAAAAATAAAAATAATATAGAACATATAATTGCGACACTAAGGGCCCTTTCACACTGGGGCGGGGGCAGCGTCGGCGGTAAAGCGCTGCTATTATAAGTGGCGCTTTACCGTCGGTATTTGGCCACTAGCGGGGGGTGGTTTTACCCCCCCGCTAGCGGCTGAGAAAGGGTTAAATACCACTGCAAAGCGCCTCTGCAGAGGCGCTTTGCTGGAGGTATAGCCGCGCTGTCCCATTGATTTCAATGGGCAGGAGCGGTATACACTCCGCTCCTTCACCGCTCCGAAGATGCTGCTAGCAGGACTTTTTTTCCCGTCCTGCTAGCGCACGGCTCCAGTGTGAAAGCCCTCGGGGCTTTCACACTGGAGGCAAAGCAGCGGCACTTTCGGGTCGGTTTGCAGGCGCTATTATTAGCGCAATAGCGCCTGCAAACCGCCTCAGTGGGAAAGGACCCTAATCATATTGTGATTGAATGTTATGAAAAATTACCTTTCCTTTTCAGTCTGCAGCCACTGTAATTTTCTGAGAATGCCTTGCAATATGGCTACATGGAGTTGTTCTGTACACAGAGTGTGTACTGACCACTCCCCAGAAACATCATTTCCTGCTTGTGTGATTGGCTCACCAATTTTCCCTGAAGTCTACCTAAGATACAAGTCAGATTTCAGGCATCCCTTGCAACAAAAATGTAATAGAGAGATACTTTCAATAGGAGCACATCTAAAGGGATGCAGGCCCAGCAGATTTCTTCATTAGTGCCCTGTAACTGCACACCTGACAGTTTATTATGAAAGCACTCCCATTAGATCCACTCAGTACAGAGGCACAGAGGAACACAGAGGGATTTCTTCAGAATAACAAAAGCTTGTTATAATCCTTGCAATGTACATAAATCACCCAGAGAGGAATGTTTTTTTCTTAACAAAAGTGGAGTTATGCTTTAAAGATTAAACTATAAAGATGATACTTTAAAAAAAAAACACTTGTAGAATACAGAATTGGGAATGTATGAATTTATTTTTGTTGTATGCACCAATACCTTCTCACCAAATGTTTGTTCAGGAGGCAAGGTAAAGTAAAAAAAAAAAAAAAAACGCTCCCATAATGCTTCATAAGCTCTGTATAAGCTGCATTGTTGGTCAGTGATGGAGGAGTAAGCAAAGTAGGGTAGGCATAAATCAGTTATATTTAGCTATGAATATGCATTTTAAATCAATTTCCTTCTTTTTGATTTTATTGAGATTCCCTTTTCATAACCAATAAAGTGTATCTATAGACAAAACTTTTTTTTTATATTTCATTTTGGATGGATTAGAACTCCAGTATTAATGACATCAGAGGCTCCATTGGAGAGATTTCTTCACTTCCCGTCTGGTTAAAGTTTGTCCCCTAGAAAGGAAGTGAGGGTTAACCTATCTGACATCAACATAGATCAGGGGTAGGCAACCTCGGCCCTCCAGCTGTGGGGAAACTACAAATCCCATCGTGCCTCCACCTCTAGGAGACATGCCTGTGATTGTTAGGGTCTTGCAATGTCTCATGGAACTTGTAGTTTCGAAACAGCTGGAGGGCCGGGGTTGCCTTCCCCCTGACATAGATGGATGTAAAAATACTTTTTTTTTAAGTTGGGTGGCATTGCCAGAACTTCATTTTAATTATTCTCTGTTTCTTGTTTCAGATTTTTCCTCACTTCCTTTCTTGTAAAATGCTGTCCCCAGAACAGGAAGTGTGGGGGATATCTCTAACAGAGCCCTTGATAGAAATAAAACCTGATAGGGGCTCTAACCTTTTCCCTTTCTATCTACAACAAAAAAAAGTTTGGGTTATAGAGACATAACTGTAAACTCTGCTGAGACAGAACATTGTAGGTATGCCTTAAAGTAGAACTATAGGAAAACCTTTTTTTTAACCCAAAGGAGGGTTATAAGGCCTGTCAGATTTTTTTCATCCTCTGTGTCCCATTGTGAAGATTTCCTTTCAATCCATGTCCTATAGCCAAACAGGAAGTGAAAGGAAATCCCTGAAAACTAGGGGAATTTGTTGGGGACCCCCGGGTCACCAGAACTAGTGTCCCCATTGGAAGATTTCCTATTACTTTTCTGGGGACAACCCAACATTTGGGATTTTCTTTTACTTTCACTTTTAATGACAACAGTAAGCAGGACAAATAGCGAGGGGACACAGGCAGCAATAAAAACTGACAAGTGTTCTAATCCTTCTCCACTCTATCCAAAACTAACAAGAAAGTTTTGCCTTTAGTTATGCTTTAAAGTTATACACACTTTATGTGTATGTCATTGTCAAGCAGACACCATCATATACTAATGTCGGGCCTCTGCAGGTGTCTAAGGCCTCCATTACAAAACCAAGAACAAGACATATTTACACACTGCTTCAAATCTCTGCCTTGGCATCATGCAAAGAAATAGACACAATCATGGAATTTGCTGCTGTATGACATCACTGCCCTAATAGAAAATCATTTACTTCCCTATGAGGACAACAGCTAACAATGAAGTATACAACTAACTAGGTCAATGATATAAAACCACCTTTCACATAAGAGCAGAATCCCTATTGGATCCCACTAGGTGGTTGGTCTGCGGTTGGGAAGAACCCACATTTACTTTGATGATCTTGGAATATACTGGATAAAGGTTCATTGAAATGGGCACTAAGCAAATCTAGTTCACTGACAAAGCAAATCACTGCTTCATTGCACAAGCTGACTCACTGATAAAACCAGGCTAACACCAGGTGGTTACTAATCATATTGATGGTGCCTGCTAGAACATTCTCTAACATTTAGTAAATCTATGAAAACACTAACAATAATGGTTTAAAGTGTACCAATCATGAACCAAAAATAATTATTTCACTCCATATTTCTTATTTAAAAAATATTGCTCCTTTATCCCTTCTTAAACAAAATCACAAATTTTTTTTTTGGGGGGGTGACCTATTTTGCGGTGCTCAGCTTGTGCTTTCAGTGTTCTTATTTAGGTGAGAATACCATAGACCTAGCTACCCAAAGCCTTCTGAGATATTCATATCACATCACGTTCTTATAATTCTTTGGGAACATCTTGAACATACTGCATATGCACCATGAAACATCATCAGGGAGCCAGCTGCAAAGACCTGGAATAGACAGTCAACCCAGATGATGTAAGCAGAGAAGATGGTGAGGTGTGACCTGTGGATGGCAACGCCGGATTCAACACGTGAGTATAACCCAGCAAACAGGTAAGAAGGGAAAGAAAAATAATGAACATAAGGGGGTTGACGTTCCACTTTAACTTATACACGGGGCAACCAGTAGGATCCTAGTTGCAGAACAATTAAATTACAAGCAGATTGTTCATTTTTGAACTTGAAACTCACTTCAGAAAAATGTAGTATTTTGCTGGGTGAAATTAAGGGGAAATCTCTATAAAGGAGTCCAGAGCAGCAGGCCTTCTGCTCACGCTTAGTTTCTTATATCATAAATACAAATTGTGCTTCTCTAGATTTCTCACTTAGGTCTCGTTCACATCTATGTTGCTCTCTGAACTCTCTCTGGGTTGCTTTTCAGAGAGTGGTGAAGTCACAGTGGCATTCACGAGGTTGTACTGCCTGCTTGTTTTGACAGTCAAACAGAGTTTTCGAATGGGAATACCACGCTGCAGCTGGGAGCCTAGTATTTGGCTCACAGTTGTGGCACTGACCCATTCACTAGAATGGGTCACAGTTGGGGGCAGTACTGCCCACCAAATGTGAAAGAGGGAATAACTTTTGCTGCAATGTGAAGCAAAGCATCATGGTCACAGCATATGTACAACCCTGTCTCGTTGTTTTTGCAACTTAAGGTTCCAGTCACACCTGCAAAAAAATCACACAAAGGAGCGCATGCCCCTTTCTTTAAATCATGCCACCCCAAATGCCACCCTATTTTATTATGTGATTTGGAGTGTGCAAAAACATTCTACATTAGCAAGGTGCACTGGGATGCCATTAAGAATTATTGACACCGCCACATACCTGTGTAGCAAGGTCCCAGGCCTCCTTTAGTCGAATGGCAACCTCCAGAGCCAGGGACAGCTGACATCCTTCTGTATAGAGTGGGTTGAAAGGCATAGTGGGTGTAATGTAAGGTAGATTCATGGGCAACGGACACTTCTTGAATGCAAAGAGATTTATTTTCTCTTAAACAGAATGGTGGGAGAGTGGGTTTAAGGCCAGGACACCCTTAGGTAGTTGCAATGTCAATTGGCAGGGTCCGAGACTTCTACAGCCATGCAGGGAAAGGCATCTAGCAAGACACCACATCTGCATGTGTAGGAGCGCTGTCTTCTATGGCAACTGTTTTAGAACAGTTCCTAACACAAATTGTAACAAACTCCTTTACTTTTACACAATCACTTCTTGTAGATTCTCAGCCCACTGAGCGCTCAGTCTCTCTCACTAGACTTGCTGATTCACTGTCACTGAATCCTGTGAGCTCTTATAATCTTTTTACTTTAGTATCTTCCTCAAGCATCACCCCCGCTTCCCTGCTGGGTCCCTGGCTTGGCACTCCAGATACTCCTCAAGCGTTACCCCACTGGCTGGGTCCCTGGCTTGGCACCTGCTAAAGTTTCCCGATTCTTCACCGTCCCCGGTTGGTGGGAATACTGCTCCAGTACTTGCTTCAGCTACTCACTGTGGTCCCTGGTAACAAGGTGGTTGGTCCCTTAGTGGCGACAGCTTCCCCTCTACCTCCGACCGTGACATGTTCTCTGGCTGGCAGAACCATCACTTTTGGTTGGACTGCAAGCCTCAATCCCAACCCTACGCTGCTCTTTTGCTTCTGGATAGCCCCTCAGACAGCCTAGTAGCCAGATGTGCCCGGGATAGGGCCAAACTCTGGCCTAGCAGCCTGGGCAGCACAACACACGTCCATCCAGACATCCATCCAGGTGGCACAGAACAGTGATCACCTGATCTCACCCAAATATATAGGTTTTCCCAGCAGGCCAAGGGATTTAAGAAAACCCCTGCCCATTGGCCGAGATACCCCATATACTCCTAATCTGTCCTTGCATCTCCCTTATCTTATCTAATGTCACCAGGTACCCAGCCACCTAGCGGCAGAAGAGAGGTGTACACAGATAAATGTACACCTAGCCTAAGCAGGATGAAGGATTTTAAAAAAAAAAAACGCAGCTCAGCCATCTATTTTTACCACCTGAAGACCACAACTGTTAAACATGCCTAACTCTGTCCTTCCTGTGATGGTGTTACTCTAGATTTATACCTCTGCATTTTGTGCAGGTGTGTTTGTGTGGGTTGTACCTGTGGGAAAATCAGAGAAAAAGTCCTCAACTCTTTTTCCAAAATGCATCCACAGGGCCACCACACTGAACCTCATGGTGCTGCGGCACCATTTGGTTACCAACACATGAAAACATGCTTCATTTTATGATGCATGGGGGTGCTATTAATAATTAATGGCACCCCTGTGCATCTGCTAAAGTGCAGCATGTTTTTTTCTGCTCAAACTGGTGCATTTGTGTGAACCTAGCCTTACAGAGTATCATTGTTTGCAGGAAAGATGTTACCCAAAGGACTGTGCAGAGAACGCTATAGAAAAACAGAATTCAGTAAGTAAAACACACATCTCTAGCAGCAGCATTAACCCATAGCCTATTCTGTCTTTACAGCTGGTTTAAATAAGGCCAGATAAGGTAATCTCATCTTTAAAAAGATATACAAATTCCGTTAATGCCAATTACATTTTTCCACTGACGGTTTTCTGCATGTGATACACATGTGATAGAAATAAATAGCAGAGTTCAGATTTGTACTAGCAAAAATCTTACTTATGAGATTTGGAGGAAAAGACAAGCAGCTTTCCTCCTGTCAGTTCTGTTGTTTACTCGCTCTGCTAAAAATAAATATTCGCCTCTTCGTCTCCAACCTCCACATAGGTCTCTTTTTCCTACTGTTCTTCCCCGGCCCTCTACTGAGACCGAGAAGAAATGCCAAACCAATTCAAATTTATTCAACTTTAACTATGTTCACACACATTAATTATGTATTATACACAAAGAAGTATTTTACAATGTGAAATGCTCTGTATCTGTGTCAAGAAGCCAAGTGTGGTTGGCTGCACCAGGCTGATCAACCTGGTGTGCCCAATTTGTGTCTGCAGTATTGACATCCAAAAAACACTCCGAAAAGATGCTGAAATGGATAGCAGAACCATCCAAAGACCAATACAAAACAGGCACATTAATCAGCAGAGCTAGAACACTCACCTCTTGTCCTGGTTAGACATATAATCCAGCAAAGGAACTGTCTACTGTCTAGGTTACGACTCAATACCCCTTTTCACTATCACCTTGTAACATATCTGCTGTGCAGTATTTACTTTCCAGTACTGTTTTAGGCCTAGTTTACACATTTAGTTTACACATGTTGAAGGAAACAGGAAAAAAAAGGCTGTTGAGTCATGTTTTCACCTCCCCTGACCACCCTCTCTTAAGCTCCAAAGGCAGCCGTAGGAGGTATTCACATGACCACAGCCATAAGGCTTTGCATTGCAGCAAAAATGATCCCCCTGTTGTGTTGGGTGGGCAGTACTGTCACCGAACATGTCTTATTCAAGTTAATGGGGCTACGCAGCAACTGCAAGCCTAGCATTTGGCTCACTTTTGCAGTGCAGTCCCTTTTACTTGAATAGATGTGTTCAGCGGGGGTACTGTCCACCTGCCAATTTGTCTGTAAAAAAAAAAAGGCATTTGCCACTGAGAGGGGTCGTGGTATTCTAAAACAGGCCTCTGTTGTTGCTGAGGGGGGCCCTCCCTCACTGGTCTGGATACCAGAAGGTTTACTGTGCACAGGCAATGTCCCTGAGCTGACCTTAATCAAACAGGAACCTTTTCCTACACTATTCACTCTCCCTAATTCCTGGTACACACTACTAGGTTTTTTTTTTCAACCCCAGCGGGTTGAACGAAAAAAACTGTCAGCTCCGGTCGGAGCCATTGTACTAACGATCTTATTGTGTTCTGATAGGGGGACTCCCCCCCCCACCAGAACACTCTGGTCAACACTCTCAGCCATTGACGGAGAGCGATGATCAGGAAACGATTGGCTCCTGGCTTTGCAGCATGCTAATCCAACATAAGCCGGCCAAATGGCCAGCTTCTGTTGGACAGGGTGTCATACAGGGTGTCATACAGGGTGTCATACACACGGGGCGAATGTCGGCCGTTTTTTATTGAACCGGCCAATGTCGCCCGACATCAGCCTGTGTGTACTGGGAATAACAAGCATAGTCTTTGTTCCCCACCTACCACTCGCTTCATGCATGCTCAAATGACGCAGGAACCCAAATTTATAAAGTCCCACACCACGATGGCTGCCAGAGGTCACTAGACGTTGCAGTGTTCAATCAGCTGAAACCTCTGTGACAACTATGGAGTCTCTGAGGGAGCAATTCCCTCTAAAGACTTGGATGGAGGCAACCACCTACTGGATGGAGGCAAACATGCCCCTGCCTACATGCAGCAGCAGTTACTAACAGGACACACATTATTAGGGGGTAATTAAATTTTACAGACCAAATGTGAAATTATTTTTTTCCCCCCAGGGATCGGCTTCAAGTCTCACTTATTATATAAGAATATGAGAAAGTTGTAGCTAAAAAAATATTCTCTATTATGTAATACGTATAAACACACAAGCATATACGATATCTATTTATCTATCTATCTATCAATCTATCTATCTATCTATCTATCTATCTATCTATCTATCTATCTATCTATCTATCTATCTATCTATCTATCTATCTATCTATCTTTCTATCTATCTATCTATCTATCTATCTATCTATCTATCTATCTATCTATCTATCTATCTATCTATCTATCTATCTATCTATCTATCTATCTATCTATCTATCTATCTATCTATCTATCTATCTATCTATGTATCTATCTATCTATCTATCTATCTATCTATCTATCTATCTATCTATCTATCTATCTATCTATCTATCTATCTATCTATCTATCTGTCTATCTATCTATCTATCTATCTATCAAGAATCAGAAATAATACTCATTCTTTTAGAAATAAAAATGAAAATGAAATATAGATAAAAATTTAATCATGAATGCAAAAAGTTTACCTGCATTTAAAATAGTATCAGTCTTCTGGCAGAGGGCATGCTAGCCTTAGGAGCCAATGTGCTGCATGCATATGTGCTGACAAATAAAATGTTGACAGGAGGAGAGAGAGCAGAAAGATAAGTACATCAATGTGCTGTTCCCCCATCACTGTCCAGTAACAGATTGGGGATGTACAGGCCGTTTTGTATAACTGCAGCAGAGAAAAGTCAAGTTACCAGTCTCAGGAATGGATGTACAGAAATACAAATTCCCTAGCAGGTAAAATAGCTTCCATATTTGTATTTACATTTCTATATTAATTTTGTATTTATCTGTGTAGCTTTTTTCTTTTTTTGGGGGGGGGTTGGGGGTTCTTGCTAGGGTTGCCACCTTACAGGATTTACCCAGACAGTCCGGGTTCTGAATCATCTGCCCGGTTTTCAGACTCTCTGAAACTCGGACAGACCATTCAGGAAGGGGGAGCTCCATTAGCATATTTGTCACTGTGGAGATAGCAGCAGTGTCACTGCTTCTCCATAAATACACTGCGCTGGTGTGTTTGTTAGAATCTAAAGCGCATTCCTGTCTACCCTCTCCAGGCTTCTGCAGGGCCTCTCTTATCAGTGACTTAACTCTCCCCCCCTCCAGTTACTAGAGCTGTGTGCTTAGAGAACCCAGGAGGCAGAGCTGAGGAGGAGATCATGTCGGGAGGAGTAGATCATGTCGGGCTGGCGCTGCTCACACTACATGCAGGGAAGAAGTGAGCTGAGAGTTTTTGTCTGAGTCTCCTAGGGTGGAAAGCTGACAGGATTTGATTTGCAGGAGTTGCTCTGAAGGGTTAAGGTGACAGGAGGATCGGTCTGAAGTGTATCATATCTTCCAAGCCTCACACCTCTGTCTATACAATCATTCCCCATCCTCAGTTCAGATAATGTGCAGTCATTTATGACCATTCATTATCCCTGTGTGTATGTGGAGAGTGTAAACTTCTGATTGTACAGAGCTTGGATAACACAGGGAGATATGAATGGTCATACATTACCTTCACATCATCTGTACATACCGAGTGCTAGGAGCTGGCAGCTTTCATTGTTGTACTGTTGTAAATATTAGTGGATGAGTACAATAGCTTTTGCTTTTATATACATCACTATTTCTCAGCCCCCAACTCCCCCCCAGGTGCATCACCCCCCAGACCACTTCATACATTCAGCTGGCATCATCTCCTCCGCACTCCTCTCCTATACATACTACCCTCACCATCCCCTCAGCACTCCTCTCCTATACATACTACCCCCACCATCCCCTCCGCACTCCTCTCTTATACATACTATCATCACCATCCCCTCCGCACTCCTCTCCTATACATAAAACCCCCACCATCCCCTCCGCACTCCTCTCCTGTACATACTACCCTCACCATCCCCTCCGCACTCCTCTCCTATATATATTACCCCCACCATCCCCTCCGCACTCCTCTCCTATACATACTGCCCCCACCATCTCCTCCGCACTCCTCTCCTATACATACTACCCCCGCCATCTCCTCCACACTCCTCTCCTATACATACTACCCCCACCATCTCCTCCGCACTCCTCTCCTATACATACTACCACCACCATCCCCTCCGCACTCCTTTCTTATACATACTACCTCCAATATCCCCTCTACACTCCTCTCCTGTACATACTACCCCCACCATCCCCTCCACACTCCTCTCCTGTACATACTATCCCCACCATCCCCTCCGCACTCCTCTCCTGTGCATACTACCCCCACCATCCCCTCAGCACTCCTCTCCTATACATACCACACCCACCATCCCCTCCGCACTCCTCTCCTATACATACTAGACCCCACCATCTCCTCCGGACTCCTCTCCTGTACATACTACCCCCACCATCCCCCCTGCACTCCTCTCCTGTACATACTACCCCCACCATCCCCTCCGCACTCCTCTCCTATACATACTAACCCCACCATCCCCTCTGCACTCCTCTCCTATACATAAAACCCCCACCATCCCCTCCGCACTCCTCTCCTGTACATACTACCCCCACTACAATCCCCTCCACACTGTTCTCCTGTACATACTACCCCCACCATCCCCCCTGCACTCCTCTCCTGTACATACTGCCCCCACCATCCCCTCTGCAATCCTCTCCTATACATACTACCCCCACACCATCCCCTCCGCACTCCTCTCCTGTACATGCTACCCCCACCATCCACTCCGCACTCCTCTCCTATACATACTACACTCACCATCCCCTCCACACTGTTCTCCTGTACATACTACCCCCACCATCCCCTCCGCACTCCTCTCCTATACATACTACCCCCACCATCCCCTCCGCACTCCTCTCCTATACATACTACACCCACCATCCCCCCCACACTCCTCTCCTATACATACTACCCCCACCATCCTCTCCGCACTCCTCTACTATACATACTACCCCCACCATCCCCTTCGCACTCCTCTCCTATACATACTACCCCCACCATCCCCTCCGCATTCCTCTCCTATACATACTACCCTCACCATCCCCTCCGCACTCCTTTCTTATACATACTACCTCCAATATCCCCTCTGCACTCCTCTCCTGTACATACTACCCCCACCATCCCCCCTGCACTCCTCTCCTGTACATACTAACCCCACCATCCCCTCCGCACTCCTCTCCTATACATACTACCCCCACCATCCCTGCCGCACTCCTTTCTTATACATACTACCTCCAATATCCCCTCTGCACTCCTCTCCTGTACATACTACCCCCACCATCCCCCCTGCACTCCTCTCCTGTACATACTACCCCCACCATCCCCTCCGCACTCCTCTCCTATACATACTACCCCCACCATCCCCTCCGCAGTCCTCTCCTGTACATACTACCCCCACCATCCCCTCCGCACTCCTCTCCTGTACATACTACCCCCACCATCCCCTGAGCTCTCCTCTCCTATACATACTACCCCCACCATCCCCTCCGCACTTCTCTCCTATACATACTACCCCCACCATCCCTTCCGCACTCCTCTCCTATACATACTACATCAACCATCCCCCCCACACTCCTCTCCTATACATACTACCCCACCATCCTCCCGCACTTCTCTCTTATACATACTACCCCCACCATCCCCCCCGCACTCCTCTCCTATACATACTACCCCCACCATCCCCTCCGCACTCCTCTCCTATACATACTACCCCCACCATCCCCTCCGCACTCCTCTCCTATACATACTACCCCCACCATCCCCTCCGCACTCCTCTCCTATACATACTACCCCCTCCATCCCCTCTGCACTCCTCTCCTATACATACTACCCCCACCATCCCCTCCGCACTCCTCTCCTATACATACTACCCCCACCATCCCCTCTGCTTTCCTCTCCTGTACATACTACCCTCACCATCCCCTCCACACTGTTCTCCTGTACATACTACCCCCACCATCCCCTCCGCACTCCTCTCCTATACATAATACCCCCACCATCCACTCCGCACTCCTCTCCTATACATACTACCCCCCCATACCCTCCGCACTCCTCTATTGTACATACTACCCCCAACATCCCCTCCGCACTCCTCTCTTATACATACTACCCCCATCATCCCCTCCGCACTCCTCTCCTATACATACTACCCCCACTATCCCCTCTGCACTCCTCTCCTATACATACTACCCCCACCATCCCCCCTGCACTCCTCTCCTGTACATACTGCCCCCACCATCCCCTCTGCAATCCTCTCCTATACATACTACCCCCACACCATCCCCTCCGCACTCCTCTCCTGTACATGCTACCCCCACCATCCACTCCGCACTCCTCTCCTATACATACTACACTCACCATCCCCTCCACGCTGTTCTCCTGTACATACTACCCCCACCATCCCCTCCGCACTCCTCTCCTATACATATTACCCCGACCATCCACTCCACACTCCTCTCCTATACATACTACCACCACCATACCCTCCGCACTCCTCTCTTGTACATACTACCCCCAACATCCCCTCGGCACTCCTCTCCTATACATACTACCCCCATCATCCCCTCCGCACTCCTCTCCTATACATACTACCCCCATTATCCCCTCTGCACTCCTCTCCTGTACATACTACCCCCACCATCCCCTCTGCAATCCTCTCCTATACATACTACCCCCACCATCCCCCCTGCACTCCTCTCCTGTACATACTGCCCCCACCATCCCCTCTGCAATCCTCTCCTATACATACTACCCCCACCATCCCCCCTGCACTCCTCTCCTGTACATACTACCTCCGCCATCCCCTCCGCACTCCTCTCCTATACATACTACCCCCACCATCCCCTCCACACTCCTCTCCTATACATACTACCCCCACCATCCCCTCCACACTCCTCTCCTGTACGTACTACCCCCACCATCCCCTCAGCTCTCCTCTCCTATACATACTACCCCCACCATCCCCTCCGCACTCCTCTCCTATACATACTACCCCCACCATCCCCTCCGCACCCCTCTCCTGTACATACTAACCCCACCATCCCCTCCGTACTCCTCTCCTGTACATACTACCCCCACCATCCCCTCAGCTCTCCTCTCCTATACATACTACTCCCACCATCCCCTCCGCACTCCTCTCCTATACATACTACCCCCACCATCCCCTCCACACTCCTCTCCTATACATACTACCCCCACCATCCCCTCCGTACTCCTCTCCTGTACATACTACCCCCACCATCCCCTCAGCTCACCTCTCCTATACATACTACCCCCACCATCCCCTCCGCACTCCTCTCCTATACATACTACCCCCACCATCCCCTCCGCACTCCTCTCCTATACATACTACCCCCACCATCCCCTCCGCACTCCTCTCCTATACATACTACCCCCACCATCCCCTCTGTACCCCTCTCCTGTACATACTACCCACACCATCCCCTCCGCACTTCTCTCCTATACATACTACCCCCACACCATCACCTCCGCACTCCTCTCCTGTACATACTACCCCCACCATCCACTCCGCACTCCTCTCCTATACATACTACCCCCACCATCCCCTCCACACTCCTCTCCTGTACATACTACCCCCACCATCCCCTCCACACTCCTCTCCTATACATACTACCCCCACCATCCCCTCCGCACTCCTCTCCTATACATACTACCCCCACCATCCCCTCCGCACTCCTCTCCTATACATACTACCCCCAACATCCCCTCTGCACTCCTCTCCTGTACATACTACCCCCACCATCCCCTCTGCAATCCTCTCTTATACATACTACCCCCACACCATCCCCTCCGCACTCCTCTCCTGTACATACTACCCCCACCATCAACTCCGCACTCCTCTCCTATACATACTACCCCCACCATCCACTCCGCACTCCTCTCCTATACATACTACCCCCACCATCCACTCCGCACTCCTCTCCTATACATACTACCCCCACCATCCCCTCCGCACTCCTCTCCTATACATACTACCCCCACCATCCCCTCCACACTCCTCTCCTATACATACTACCCCCAACATCCCCTCTGCACTCCTCTCCTGTACATACTACCCCCACCATCCCCTCCGCACTCCTCTCCTATACATTCTATCCCCTCCGCACTCCTCTCTTATACATACTACCCCCACCATCCCCTCCACACTCCTCTCTTATACATACTACCCCCAACATCCCCTCCGCACTCCTCTCCTGTACATACTACCCCCACCATCCCCTCTGCAATCCTCTCCTATACATACTACCCCCACCATCCCCTCCGCACTCCTCTCCTATACATACTATCCCCTCCGCACTCCTCTCTTATACATAGTACCCCCAACATCCCCTCTGCACTCCTCTCCTGTACATACTACCCCCACCATCCCCTCTGCAATCCTCTCCTATACATACTCCCCCCAACATCCCTTCTGCACTCCTCTCCTGTACATACTACCCCCACCATCCCCTCCGCACTCCTCTCCTAAACATACTATCCCCTCCGCACTCCTCTCTTATACATATTACCCCCACCATCCCCTCCACACTCCTCTCCTATACGTACTACCCCCTCCATCCTATCCGCACTCCTCTCCTATACATTCTACCCCCACCATCCCCTCCGCACTCCTCTCCTATACATACTACACCCACCACCCCACCCACACTCCTCTCCTATACATACTACCCCACCATCCTCCCGCACTTCTCTCCTATACATACTACCCCCACCATCCCCTCCGCACTCCTCTCCTATACATACTACCCCCACCATCCCCTCCGCACTCCTCTCCTATACATACTACCCCCACCATCCCCTCCGCACTCCTCTCCTATACATACTACCCCCACCATCCCCTCCGCACTCCTCTCCTATACATACTACCCCCACCATCCCCTCCGCACTCCTCTCTTATACATACTACCCCCAACATCCCCTCCGCACTCCTCTCCTGTACATACTACCCCCACCATCCCCTCTGCAATCCTCTCCTATGCATACTACCCCCAACATCCCCTCTGCACTCCTCTCCTGTACATACTAACCCCATAATACCCTCCACACTCCTCTCTTGTACATACTGCACCCATCATACCCACCACACTCCTTCTGCCACTCTGCATGTTGCAGAGCTCATGTCCTCTAAGCTTCGGCCTGCCACATTAATGTTGGCTCCCATGAGACAGTAATCTTTAAACCTGGGGGACCTATGATCTTCAATTGCCCAGAGGCCCCATGAGTTATCAGTCCACCTCTGGCCCAGACTGTGGCTACCCAGCAGGGTTGCTCACTACAATTTTAAGCCAAGAGTGTCTACTTTGTTGACTCTGATGTAAAGGGGGACTCTTGTGATTAACTCCATATGATTAGAAATGTTATCTAATCACAAAATATATGTATAGTGTATACTACATAAATACATAAAAATCGCCTTGCATTGTACAGAGGTAGTGAATTTAATGTACTACTGAAAAAAAAAATAATTGCCGTGTGCTGCTAATGTGTTCAGGTTTGGCTTGAAGAAAAGGTGGCAAACCTAGATCTTGTAAATATCATATTAAATAATATATATCTTGCTAATAAAATAAGAGAACAGTATAAGGCTATGAAAGGTGAACTAAATCCCCAGATCTGTTTGTTGGCACAGTTTGAAGCCTTGGAGCTAACCTAGCTAGCTTTGCCCCAAGCGACCTCCTCCACACACACACACATATACACGGCAGGTTGCCATGATCTCTGCATATGTGTGCAAATACTAAGCCAACAGTAGAATAAAATGAAGCTTGAATGCTGTACATCAAAATGACGATGAAGAAGTCATATTAAGCTACAGCTGAATAGAAGTACAATAAAATATTTTCCATGTTATTGCCACATAGCTTCGTATAATTTTACGCTGAGGTAAAACAAAACTACATTTGTCTATGAAAATATCTCATTAAGAAAATGGCGATGTAATATTTGCAATTTTGCGCAAGACCAGGCTAAAACACTGGCATCGTTTTTTGATTGCTTCTCATTTAGCAGCCTTGGAAAGTGCAATCTATTTGGAATTCACTTTTTCTATTAGGCTATGCAGCTAAAGTGTATTGCCTTCGGTTAGTTCATAAAACAGGACCGAGCAGAAAACATGACTGCTTTTTTTTTTTTCTTTTCGCTGCTGCTCTTTCTATTAATTCACCGCCACAAATCAAGAGGGAAAAATGATCAGTTGGTCTTGGCGTGATTGCAGTAAGATTTTCAATATTCCGATCATAAAATGTTTACATCTGTACAAAAATATTATATTGAAAATAAAATCAGATTCTGATTTTTATTGCAGAGTTTATGCGCGCTATAGCAGCTGAGAGAAAAATATTGCTGTCCTTTTCCCCCTCTCTAGGATGGCTCACAAGAGGAATAAATGCCAGTCTCTCCTTCAAGAATAAATTCTTACAGAAGAGGCAGAGACAAATTCAATATGAATAAGTAGAAGCTGTGTAAAGGAACAGACTGGAAGCCTGGGATGTCATATGTTTTATTATGAGCACACTAAGCAAAGAATGGTGTCAAGGACTAGAATACAGGACATACTGTACCTTATATAAAGTTGCCTAAAGCAGCAAAATATGGCTAACTTTCATTTATAGCATTGAGCACACATAAACATATCAATTGGAACTACTGCCATTAAAGTAGAACTATAGGCACATTTTTTTTTTTTTACATAGAGCAAGGGAGGGTTATAACCCATGTCAGTTTTTTTTTCACTATATGTGTCCTATTGCGGAGATTTCCCTTCACTTCCTGTCCCATAGCCAAACAAGAAGTAAGAGGAAATCCCTGCAAATTAACTGATTGCCGACCAGCCATCACAGTTATATTGTGGCAGGTTGGCTCGGCTGCGTGAATTGCCGCCATTGTACATGGTGATCTGTGGGCGCACACGCCCGCCCATTCGTAAGCGGGGTAGCCAAACAGCGGGTTCAGCTGTTGTCCGCCGGCCACCCGCGATCGCTCCACAGCGAGCCAGATCGGGGATCTGCCAGTGTAAACAAAGCGGATCCCCATTCTGTCAGGGGAGTAGAGTGAGATTGCCTGTTCTTAGTGATTAGGAACAGCGATCTCTCTCTACTCCCTGTCAGTCCACTCCCCCCACAGCAACTCCCTAGGGAACACTTAACCCCTTGATCACTCCTGGTGTTAATCCCATCCCTGTCAGTGTCATTTATACAGTAATCAGTGCATTTTTATAGTATCGCATAAAATGTAACTGCGCTGATCCTAAAGTACTTATACAATTTTACCACTAAAACAGTGTCTACAAAATGTGCACAAATAGATGCAATCATCAAAACTATATGACTTAATAGTGCAAAGTATCAATATATCAATATATAGTACAATTTATCAAGTGTAAAATATCACATTTTTATTTTGTTTTATATATTAGTGCATTTTTATAGCACTGATCGCTGTATAAATGTCACTGGTCCCAAAAAAGTCAAAAGGTCCCAAAAGTGTCCGATCTGTCCGCCGCAATGTTGCAGTCCTGAAAAAAATCGCAGATCACCGCCATTGCTAGTAAAAAATAAAAACTATCCCCTATTTTGTAATTGGGATTTTTTTTACCAAAAATATGTAGAAGAATGCAAATTGGCCTAAACTGAGAAATAAATTTGATTTTTTTTTCTTTTTTTTTTTTGGATATTTATTATAGCAAGAAGTAAAAAGTATTTTTTCAAAATTGTCGCTTTTTTTTGTTTATAGCGCAAAAAATAAAAACTGCAGATGTGATCAAATACCACCAAAAGAAAGCTCTATTTGTGGGAAAAAAAGGACATCAATTTCGTTTGGGTAAAGTGTCGCACGACCACGCAATTGTCAGTTAAAGTGACGTAGTGCCGTATCGCAAAAAATGCCCGGGTCAGGAAGTGGGTAAATCCTTCCGGGGCTGAAGTGGTTAAGGGAATTCCTTGGGGACCCCAATGCCACCAGAACTGGTGTCCCTATTGGAAGATTTCCCCTCTATTACTTTTCTGGGAACAACCCAAAATTTGGGGTTTTCTTTTACTTTCACTTTCAATAATAATGATAAAGAAGACAAATAGAGAGGGTGAAGCTCCTTAATAGGGGCACAGACAGCAATAAAGCCTGACAGGTGTTCAAATCCCTCTCCACTCCACTTTAACTCAAAAATGAATTTCAATAAAAGATACTTTGTTAGATGCATTGTTAGTTAAAATACAAAGGGTAAAGTGTTAGTAGCCACCAACACATCTTTTAAGCAGTGCCATTCGACAACATGTTGTTGCTGTGTGAGCCAGCTGGATGCAGAGGCATGTGCAGACACCATTATTGAAATGCAGGACTCAAGGTTTCAAGGGCCAACAGTTTATATTTTCCATCAGAAATTCTAGCTGTTTGCCCCAGTAAATTCTACCTGTATCCATATGTAGCCCCCTTTTCCTAAACAGTGGCTACTATATCGATTTTGTTTATGGTTGGTATGTAGCTCAGACTGATTGCATATTTTTTTCACCTTGTTTTTCCCTAAGCTTAAGTTGGCTTGTGATTTTTCACTGTCGCCAGAAGATGTCACTGGTATCACTGGTCATAGTATGAGATTTCACAAACAAAGCTAAGTTCTACATATTTATATTTTCTTCAGCCAATCCGGTAGGTGGTTTAGGCCACTGGTGTATAGTCTGGTTTGGGGCCTAACATGTGCTCAAGTGGTCCTCAAGCTATCCTTCTTGGTCTGGAGGGAGTTGTGCCAAGGAGTGGACCCAGGGGAGGTCCCTTGCTGGAGAGAGCTAGGAAGAAGGCTATTCTGTCACAGTAGAGCCTGGTGACTCACTTAGAGGACACACTGAAATTTGGGAACATGCTTACAGTGTTGCCTGGTCAGCTTAAAGGTTCTGACACTGTGAAGCTGGACATTGATCTGGATCTGAAGAGTCTTTAAGTGATTTGCTGTCGTATCTGAGAGCCCTAAGCCTCACCTCCTTAACAATTCTGCAACAAAAAAAAGACAAAAGTGACTGGTATCCATTATACTTTTATGGACTCTGGGGTGAAATGTTAGCCTGCCCCTGGCCTTTGGAGATGCTATCTTGCCTTTTGGGTGTCAGAGGGGTGCTACACGTATATGATTTTTTTATATGATTTTTGTTGATCGGGCACCTGTTTTTAGTCCTTCTCAGAACTGGGTATGCCACCCTGTTTCCTCCCCTTTTGGCTACCACTATCCCCCCTCCTTAGGGCCCTGGTTGATCAGGCACCTGTTTTTAGTCCTTCCCATGTCCCATTTGTTTACTCATATTTTTTCATTTTTAAAAGAACTGGGTATGCCACCCTGTTTCCTCCCCTTTGGGCCACCACTATCCCCCCTCCTTTGGGCCCTGGAGCTAGCTGTCTTTGCATGGTAGCCAGTGATGCCTCAAGGGACTTTCCCAATGGGCGCAACACATCTATATACAGTATAAGTAGTGATAACTTCCTAATGAAGTTCATCTCGAAATGCATTGAAAAGAATTTTCAACTACTGACAAGTTGTATTGAATACCTATTACTGTCTACTAAAGACTTCTTATCTGTTAACATTGTAAAACATACTCACACACCAACTACATGTTGTGGAATAGTAGTCTTAAATGGTGTGTTGGTGGCAATTACCACTTTAGCCTTTCTATATGGTTGTATTTTGTCTAATGATACATGCTGTATCTTTTAATGAAATTATTTTTTGAGTTATTGGCACTTTAAAAGTCCCACTTGATGTGTTTATTTGTGTTAAATGCTGTAGTATTTGGGGATGTGAGGCCCGAGAGATTTCCCATCAATCTCATTCTTTGCCTTTCCTCTATAATTAAATAATTCTTCTTAAATTACTAGTTACGAGAGCTTGACGTGTTGCTATGTGCTACACAGATGCTTTTCTTTACTCTGCATCCTTTACTAATCTAAAGTACAATCAGTGTGTTTTGTATTGTAAGGAAATCTTTTTCATCGGCAAGCTTTTTATTTTACAGTATATTTGTAGCCCTTTGTTTTAAATCAGAACTAAGAATCTTGTGGGTGCTATTCCAAAATATCTCAGCAGTGACAGAACGGGGCTGGAGGGCTTCGTTCTAAGGTAAGTTTCTCATAATGTGCTAGTATGCGATGCATACTAGCACATTATGACATTGCCTTACAGGGGATTTTTTATTTCCATCAACTGCGGTTTACTACCGCTTTAATAGGTAATTTTACCCTGGTTTAAATGGTGTATTATACAGATCAAATATGCTATTGTGGTTTGTACGATACAACATGTGTTTACTATTTCACTGTGTCAGGTGCTGAATTAGTACGTTGTACGGTATGTTATGCAATGGTACATTTTTTGTGACTGTATTAATAGCTTTAATTTAAAGGATTTGATGATATCAGATCTGCCTTTGAGAACAGGCTTGCAAACATCTTTATAATATGCTACAATGAAACTGTAACATTTAAATAAAATTCAAAACACCAAGTCATAAAATACACCAATTAGAAAGTAATGTTCTTCAGCTTCACTTTACTCCATACCCCACTGTCCAACTTTGCATTCTGTCAAGAGGCCAGCTCTATCTTTGACAAAATGACATTTTACTTGCCTTTTCCTTTCCAAGACTGGAGACCAGCCCATAGATGACTCAAAGTAAAAATCCTACATGTGCACACTGTATGAGAAAGCCCAAAATGGTCTTATTGCAGGATTACTGCCTAGGAACGTCACTATGGCATTTCAGCACTAGAAGATGCCAAAAATGAGCAAAGGATACATGCGCAATAGAAAAAGTGCTAAAAACACAGCATTCACGTGCAGCATCCTGCAGATTATTTCACTAAATATAATTCCCAAAAGAGCAAATGGAACTTAATTTTGGGAGTACATTTTTACTTAACTTCTGTCCTTCAACATTCATAAATCATTATTGTGAATTAATAATGTACACGATTATTGTATACACAGTGCAGTAAAATCTTATTTTTTAGTAGTGAGGATCCATCTTTAAGAAACCAAAACTGAGAAAGTTAGAAAAGTTCAGCTAATTTTCTGAACTTTCTTATTAACGCTACTCAGTAACCTCTTCCTACCTTGGCGAGTATCGAAATTGCAAACGTTTTTCATCAAGTTTTCCAATTTCGTCCAACGCTTTTCATTATCAAGCACTCACTTGAGATAGGTAGTATCATATTTAAATACAGAGTGATTTTATTGTAATCACAGCAGTATCTGGCTGTCAGCAAGAAGGTGGCATAATGGATTGTAATCATTTTGCACAGAGTAAGGACAGGTCTAGCAGAAAGCATCTAATTCTAGGTGATGGCCCCTGCAGAGTCAGTAAAGGGCACATGCTAATAAGGGAACTGCAGACAGGCAGCACCGATGACATGCACGCTGGAAAACAGCAAGCTCAGCAGACATGCTGCACCTAATAGAACTATTAGAGCCGCATGTCAGCCAGTGAGAAATACCAAGGGACAGAGGCATTTGAGCAGAGGAAGAAGCTGATCACGTGCAGAGTGTATTATGGCTGATGAGCCTCGGCAGAGGAAAGCTTTTCCACACTGCACACATGGGACCATGACGATTGTCTCTCTTAACATTACCGCCTGTAACGAACAGCTCTAGTTTACAAAGACAAAAATAAACAGCAAAGAAGCAACCATTTCAATACCAGTGCACATACAAAGCACAAACGCAGACATGAGCACACATGTATATACAGTATGTTATAACTGGTACTTCTACAATATTTCTAGCCAAAAGATTTACAAAAGTGTTCCAACTCAGGCTATGAAGGTCTACTTTTTTAAAATGACCAAGTGGGTCACTGAATTCCAAAATCACTTACCAAGGATAAGTTAACGTATTCTTTATGCGCAGACAGAAAATAACATAGTTTGCTGTTCTGGTGATCAAGATATGCCAAACACAAAATAGGAAGTGATGTCCTTGTCCAAACTACCTATTTTCCCAAAGTATTAGAAGTGTGCTAGAACAATTGGTAAGATATTGCTAAGTTTAAAGCTGTGCATACTGAAATTGTCATATTCCATAGGGCATAGTGCAATATGCAGCCTGCAATGAATCCTTCCGGGGCTGAAGTGGTTGATGAAAGAACCTGCTTCAATCACACAATTAGTTCCAAAACGTAGATAATAGTTGAACTTGATACAGCGCCATATCTAAATAAATGTAAATCTGGAACTGAAACACCACTTAATGATATTGATATCTAGATTCAAGTTTATGCAATAATCAATAATAAAAAAACAAAAGTCAATGTAAAAGACTGTACACAATGTAAGCGCATTTCATGAGCTAAGCCTCATCCACTTTGTCAGGGTGTAAGGATATGCAATAATGTTTGTAGACTTGTTAGTAACTATATTATAAGTATATACAATATAGTAAGTATATTGTTTGGTATATTAACCATGTAGTTGATTGGCACAATGTTCATCACCAGCTGTTTCTAGCAGCCTGCTAGAACCAAATGCATACAGGCTGGCAAGCCAGGAAAGGGTAGGGAACAGAGAGCAGTCCCCCCCTCCTGAACCAGACCAGACCACGTACCCATTCTTTCGTGAATGAGAAGGGGTCTTCCAGATTCCGATAAGTCACCCCCCCATCACCCCCACAACCTCCGGGCCAAGGTCTACATCTACATGGAGACAAGGTGCTTTGGGGGTCCCCCCAAAACACCCCCCATGTTGAGAAGATGTGGCCTGGTGTGGTTTGGGGTATCGCTCGCTCGTCCCTCCCTTTGCTGTCCTATTGGATTGTATGCTTGGATAAGGGCCTTGTATGGATTTGAGGGGGTCCCCCACGCTGTTATTTTTTACATTTCTTTATGCCGACTCTTCTTTTGTTTACATTCTACTGACAGCAGATGAGTCATAATTGTTAAGGATGTGGCAGGTGCCTGCTCCTTAATAACCAGTTATTCACTGTTTTTTTAAGGATGCCAGTGGCTTCCCCCTGCTTAACAACCAGCCTTTTCCTAGTTGTTAAAGAGGTTGTAAACCTCTGAAAAAAATTCACAAAAAAAAAACCTGCAAGACAAAGGCATAATGAGCTAGTATGCATTGCATACTAGCTCATTATGAAATACTTACCATAAAATGAAGCTGCTGCATTGGTCCCCGCACACCACTGTCACGGTCAACATCTTTCCCGGAGGTTTGTGGGCTCCGGCGATGTGATTGATCAGAGGCTGCCGGCTCCTTAACCAGCAGAAATTAATTACATTCTTTAGCTAAAACATGTCTGGACCACTACTTATTTAAAGCATGCATTTATTTATTTATTTCCTTTTGGGAATTGATTTAACACTGTTATTCAATAATTTTTGCTTTTTTGAGGTAAATAATACATAAAGGGATAGTAAATACAGAATTTTAAGCATCATATACGATATTTGGAAAAATGTGTCACATGACCCAAATGCCGCATGCCCTGCATGCATCCTTTAGCCCCTTGAGCCCAATGTTCCAACTGATTCATCTGATTCTTACATTGGAATAAACTTGTACCCGGACTTTAAAATCATGGCTTGGCAATTCAATTCCAGATTTATGTATCCTTATCACAACCCCAGGGGACTTTATAAATCCCTAAGTGTGTAAAAGCCACCAGCCTAGTATCTAGTCACCCTATACCAACACCATCTCAAGCCACCAGCCTAGTATCCAGACACCCTATACCAACACCATCTCAAGCCACCAGCCTAGTATCCAGACTCCCTATACCAATACCATCTCCATACTACTGGATAGTAATAAGGAAAACTCAAGGTCCCAGCACTACCTAAATAAATAGATGTAAATAAAGTGATGAAAATAATGACACTTGACCTTAAGCTCTGAGCTTACTGTGCTAATTACAAAACCCAGTAGATGAAAATGAAAACAAAGTGAAGTTCTGCATAGTAGCAGTATTTATTATATATATATATATATATATATATATATATATATATATATATATATATATATATATATATATAGATAGATAGATAGATAGATAGATAGATAGATAGATAGATAGATAGATAGATAGATAGATAGATAGATAGATAGAGTACCCCATCTGACCTGACATGGAGTTCTAACCTTTTCTCTTATGAATAGAACACCTTGTCAGGTCATATATTTACCATAGGAGGAATACTCAGAAGTGCCTCTTCGGCAAATCTCCAAGTGTTAATACATTCATTACCATGTTCTCTTTAAAGAAGCAGTCAGGAACCTTATATTGTATATGTCACCAGCTATGTATTTCCTGACCTTGGTGCATCTAAAATGTTTACCTTTGTTCTTGGTTGTTCTTTGATAAAATAATAAACCTGAATGGTACTACAAAGTCACTATGGTCTTCTTTAATAATGCAGTCAAGAGCAGCAATCTTCTGAATTCCAAACTCAGAGACATCTGTGGAATGTATTATTAATAATTTCTTTTAAGCCTTGTTCATGGGTGACCTCAGTTATCTTGCCAGAAACATGAATAGGTCAGTGATAATACTGTTCACACCTTTTTAGTTTGTGTTTTATTCTTTGGCAAAGGCTTTATGTAGATTAGGGATGAGCTTCGAGTTTGAGTCGAACTCATGTTCGACTCGAACATCGGCTGTTCGCAAGTTCGCCGAACAGCGAACAATTTGGGGTGTTCGCGGCAAATTCGAATGCCGCGGAACACCCTTTAAAAGTCTATGGGAGAAATCAAAAGTGCTAATTTTAAAGGCTTATATGCAAGTTATTGTCATAAAAAGTGTTTGGGGACCTGGGTCCTGCCCCAGGGGACATGGATCAATGTAAAAAAAAGTTTTAAAAACGGCCGTTTTTTCAGGAGCAGTGATTTTAATAATGCTTAAAGTCAAACAATAAAAGTGTAATATCCCTTTAAATTTCGTAGCTCGGGGGTGTCTATAGTATGCCTGTAAAGGGGCGTATGTTTCCAGTGTTTAGAACAGTCTGACAGCAAAATGACATTTCAAAGGAAAAAAAGTCATTTAAAACTACTCGCGGCTATCGCATTGTCGGTCCAACAATACACATAGAAGTTCATTGATAAAAATGGCAAGGGAATTCCCCACAAGGGAACCCCGAACCAAAATTTAAAAAAAAATGACGTGGGGGGTCCCCCTAAATTCCATACTACGCCCTTCAGGTCTGGTATGGATATTAAGGGGAACCCCGGCCAAAATTAAAAAAAAAAAAATGACGTGGGGGTCCCCCTAAATTCCATACCAGGCCCTTCAGGTCCTCCTTTCCTGTGGCCTGCCAGGTTCCGTGCTTGGATAAGGGTCTGGTATGGATTTTTGGGGGGACAACACGCCGTTTTTTTTTTTAATTTTGGCGCGGGGTTCCCCTTAAAATCCATACCAGACCTGAAGGGTCTGGTATGGAATTTAGGGGGACCCCCCACGTCATTTTTTTAAAAAATTTTGGCCGGGGTTCCCCTTAATATCCATACCAGACCTGAAGGGCCTGGTATGGAATTTAGGGGGACCCCCCCACGTCATTTTTTTTTTAAATTTTGGTTCGGGGTTCCCCTGTGTGGAATTCCCATGCCGTTTTTATCAATGAACTTCTATGTGTATTGTCGGACCAGCAATGCAATAACCGTGAGTAGTTTTAAATGACTTTTTTTCCTTTGAAATGTAATTTTGCTGTCAGACTGTTCTAAACACAGGAAACATGCACCCCTTTACAGGCATACTATAGACACCCCCCAGGTATGAAATTTAAAGGGATATTACACTTTTATTGTTTGACTTTAAGCATTATCAAAATCACTGCTCCCGAAAAAAACGGCCGTTTTTAAAACTTTTTTTGCATTGATCCATTTCCCCTGGGGCAGGACCCAGGTCCCCAAACACTTTTTATGACAATAACTTGCATATAAGCCTTTAAAATTAGCACTTTTGATTATTCATGTTCGTGTCCCATAGACTTTAACGGTGTTCGCGTGTTCGAAGAAACTTTTTTCCTGTTCGCATGTTCTGGTGTGAACCGAACAGGGGGGTGTTTGACTCATCCCTAATGTAGATACATTATGGGTGAATACATTTTCCCAGGGCTGTGCATTTTTGCACAATAGATATCTGTAGATGATGCTTATCAAACTGGGGGACTTACTTCTTACCTGTTGACTACCCAGTTTAAGAAAGAAAATTTGGTAAAATACCTATTATTTCTAATCTTAAAGAATTTGCTGTTTTCAGTTAAAGGATAACTAAACGCAAGATAAAAAAAATGCAATATATTGTATCTTACCATTCTTTAGATGCGGTGGTTGGATTGGTTTTCATTTTTTAGCCTAGGAACATTTTCAGCAAGTACAGAAAATACTTGTTGATCTTGCCAGAAATGCAGTGTTTGTGCCATTTACTGTGAGCTGGACAGAAAAGAAAACAATCAACACTTTTATTTGTAAATTATTAACTCCATCATCCCCATTTTATGAAGATGAAAAAAGGCAGACATGTTTGAAGTCCAGTTTGAGTGGCAACAATGGCTCCCTCAATAGATACAGTGTAGAAGTGAAGGAAGCCATCCGGGGTAAGAAGGTGTATTTTTCACAGAATCCCCTGGTGAAAATAAAGGGAAACAAAGCTTGTAAAATTAACACTATTATAGCCACCACATCTGAGGACGGGTATTATATTACATTTTTGTTTTTGGGATTAGGTACACCTTAACATACCACAAATTTTAGAAATACACAAAACAAGTTGCTAAATATTTGAAAGTGTTTTTTTCTTTAGTCAGATTTACATACGTTTTATTCCTAACATGTTGCAGCATATTTTGCATATAGGTAGGTGTAATCCTAGGCAGAACTGATGAGGTTTATTATGTTATCCTTCTGAATATAAAACTTAATTTCATTGGCTTTCTGCTGCAGACGTCTAGAGTTTCAACAGACTTCAGGCTGGATTCACACGATAGTGAACTGGATGCAGGTTCCCCACGTCCAATTCGCAGCAGCAGGAGATTTTGACTGGCTCTCTATGGAGCTGGTTCACATATCTCCGCTGTGGCTCTGGTGCGAATTTGCACAGGAGCCCTGTGCCTCTTTTGGTCCATTTCAGGTCTGAATTCAGCCAAAAATTCGGTCTGAAATCTGATCTGAAACGGTGAACGGGGACGAACCGGACCCCTGCTATGAGCCACATGCAAAGATAGTGTGAACTCAGCCTCAAAGTCTTCCAAAAAAGTATTTGTATTGTTCATTCGAACTAATCAGCTATAATTTTCTAGGCAATTACCTTTTACAAAAGATTATATCGATATTAAAAGGCCTACATGGCTTACCAGCATCTGGCTGGCAGTTTTTTAGGGTGATTAGATTTTAGACTTTGAAAATCTATTAAGTAAAGATGTCTGACACTTTATTTTCAAAATATCCAGTGATACATAATAATTACTGGGTTGCAAAAATAATTGTAAAAAATATTCAATAAGGTGTGAAATTACATTTACATAGTCTATAGTACATACCTGAATTTTCTATATATCAGATTCCTGTAATAACCCACACAGCAGAACCAGTTAGGAGCCAGTTAGCTTACAGAAGACCAAAGCACAGAAATTACCCAACTGGCTTACAGGAGGGGAAAGCCCAAAAATGGCTCTATACACTGTTTCTCCTCTATACCCAAGCAGTGAGTTGGGGCGTGTCTTGGACAAACTGTTTTGCTTAACTGCATTGGGAGTCAAGAACTGGCTATGCTGTCTGCAAGAGTGGCTGGATCCAAGCAACAACTAAATAGGATTACAAATCTTTTTGGAAGGCATGACAGTTCACCTATATATGAATTTCAGCTGTGTATTTATCTGCTTGCCTGGAATTTAAATTTCCATCTCACATATTTATATAAAACCCATTTTCAGGTTCTATTTCATCTCATCTACCCTTGCATTCACAAAATGCTAATATCGATGCTCTGCAGTTCATTTTTATTTTTGACAGGGCTGTGTAAACATTCAATATTAAGCTCAATTATTTCTTTCTAAAAGGTGCATCTCGTGCAAAGAAAGGTCCTTAATAATTCAATAGAGCCTGCTGATGTCAGGCCCTTATAGCTGTGAGATTGTTGTCACAATTCCCCTCTAAGCGGGCAATAGATGGAAAATGCAGTTTGTTAAAATCAAAGCTTGGAAAAGGCATTTTAATTGAAACACCAGGGAATTGTTTTAGCATAAAGTTAAAATAAAAACTAATGGGTATTTACTGCGTAATGCTGTTCAACATCTTTAACACTCAATATTTTGAATCTGCACCATTTTTACTTCATAAAAACATCCCCAGATCCATCATTCTCATAAAATGTCTATACATTTTGTTTTTAATTTACATCTATTGAACAAGGGCTGGTGCGATGCTTTGTAATGCGGCCTCGTGTTCCTGTCTATTAAGTCATCCCATCCCTTTTTGCTGAGACCAGCTATTCTTTTTTTTTTTTAATTCAGTTTATGGCGCAGCCTGTAAGTAAATCACTGTACACTGCAGGAGAAGATTAATGCAAGCCATGAATCTTTCACAATTGTAAGGCACAAAGAGAATATATTTCTCTGGACATTCTAAAAACGAATGTCTACCTGATATAAAATAATTTTCCCTTTATGGCTGTGAAGGCTGTGAGCTGCATTGCTCCTGGGTTTGCATTCTCTTAATTGAATTATAGGATTTCTGTTTTGCTCTCATCATGTTTCCTCTTGCATTACTTGTTGCCTGTCAAGGCTAAAGTTCACCCCTGCAGGACCTCAGTTTACTGCAGTAAATGCAAAATAGTGGTCCTCAGCTGTGCAATCACTAGGAACAAGTTAGTTTTGCTGTCTATCTGCTGCTTTATTTATGATTAGCCTATACGTTCCATGGCCCATATAATCTGTTGATGGATTTGCCCACTAGGCCAAGAAAAAAATGATAATTGCTCTAATTTGGTCCTTGCACCCCTAATTTCCTATCCTAATTGCCTGTCCAAGAATTACTTTTAGTAATTATAGCTCTGTGCTAAACAGACTCTCAAAATCTCCTGACTCACCTGAGAAGTTTATAAAGATGTAGTGTGTACAGGTCTGGATTGGTGGAAAGGCCTAGGTGAAAATTTTGAGAGTATAGCATGTTGTCCAGTAAATTGCTGCTGCCAGACTCGTCCACCTTACCGACCACTCAGTGTCTGCTACCCCTCTCTGCCAATCCCTTCATTGGCTGCCATTCACCCAACTAATTAAATTCAAAATACTAACAATAACTTACGAAGTCATCTACAACTCAGTCCCCAGCTACATCACTAACCTAGTTTCAAAATACCAACCAAATTGTTCTCTTCATTCCTCCTAAGATCTTCTGCTCTCTAGTTCCCTTGTCATCTCCCCCCATGCTCTCCTCCAGGACTTCTCCCAAGCCTCTCCCATCCTATGGAACTCCCTACCCCAATCTGTCCTGCTATCTCCTACTCTGTTCACTTTTAGGCGATCACTGAAAACCCTTCTCTTCAGAGAAACCTATTCCACCTCCACCTATTTCCACTTTCTCTATCAGCTCATCCCCATAGTTATCACCTTTTGTATCACTTGACCATTTCTTTTAAGATTGTAAGCTCTATCGAGCAGGGCCCTCTGATTCCCCTGGTATTGAATTGTATTGTATCTGTACTGTCTGCTCTCATAATGCAATTAGCATTATAGACAGACCCAGAGGAAATCAATAGGAAGTTTTGACAACAGTTTTATTTACATGTGATTGTCATGGCATCTTGTGGGGTTAGGAGGTCTTGGTGGTCTGTGTAAAGAGGTAACATACTGTAGTTACAAAATGAGCCCATCTTGTGGTACGGTGCTGTTGGCATCATTTATTTTAACAGGGACTTGGCCCCTGTAAGTAAACTTTGTCAATTTTGAAGTTCTTTTACCGCTTGCCGCCCACCCACCCTCAAATGAGGGAGGGGTGGTGTGGCTCTCGTTCTGGGACAACGTCATATGACTGGGCTTGCAGCGCAGTGATCACTGCCACGCCATGTTGCTAGGACACGGAGTGACCCCATTCTCTGTAAAGAGCCGAGGCTCTTTAACCATGTGATCTGCTGTGTACAATCACAGGCGGTCACATGTGAACACGGAGATGCCGGTAATCGTCTCTTATAGCCTCACACTGACAGAGTGTGTGACGAGGAGAGCCAATCACTGGCATCACCTCGCAGGGGACATGGAGACATGTAATCAGGGCACTGATCATCAGTGCCCTGATTACAATAAAGTGCCACTAGTGCCAACAATCAGTGCCCACCAGTGCCAGAAATCAGTGCACACCAGTGTCCACCAGTGCCAGCAATCAGTGCGCAAAAGTGCCACCAATCAGTGCCCATTAGTGAAGCCAGTCAGTGCTGGCTATCAGTGCTGCCTATTATTGCTATTATTATCCCCATCTTTAATTGCATATACTCTTTTTATACACTAACTATATAATAATTAGTGCACAACATAATTGGATCTGTCTGACATTTGAAGCATTTTTTGCAAGGCAGATCCCATCTTTCACGGTTTGTTGGATTTTTTCACTTCACTTTACACATTTTTCACCAACAATTTCACCTCATTTTAAAGCATTAATTAGTCTTGGTTTACTTTGAAACACGTACACACATTCACTATTGTCTTCACAATGTTTCTGGTCTTATTTCTATTTCTTTTATCATTCACATATTTATTCATGTATTCATATATTCGTATAATTTTTTCACACATTTCTTTACACATATCAGTCTCTGCACAAGACACCATTTATTTTTATTCCAATCACTGATTTTGTTTTTCCTTTTTTTTCTTTCACTGCACTTCAGATAACCCATGATACCTAATTAGCACATCCATTAACTAATTGATGTCTGCTAATTATGTGGTCACATGGTCTGTAACTTTCATTATTTATTTCACTTGGACTTTTGTGATTGTTAGCTATGACTAAGCACTCATCATAGTGCGAAACGCGCAAGCTTTCCACTTTGCTGTGACCTGTATTTTGTATTTTGGATGACACTTTATTAAATAAAGGCAAATATATTTTTTGGAGTGCGGCTGTCCAGTGTCCACCAGTGCCAGCAATCTGTGCCCAAAAGTGCCACCAATAAGTGCCCATTAGTGAAGCCAGTCAGTGTTGGCTATCAGTGCTGCCTATTATTGCTGCCCATCAATTCCCATCATTGCTGCCCATCAATGCCCACCAGTACCCATCAGTGCCACCCATCAGTGCTGCCTATTCGTGCTGCCTATCAGTGCCCATCAGTGCCGCCTATCTGTGCCTATCAGTGCCACCTATCAGTGCCACCCATTAGTGCCGCCTATCAGTGCCACATATCAGTGCCACCTATCAGTGCCCATAAGTGCAGCATATTAGTGCCTACTCATCAGTGCCACCTAATCAGTGCCCATAAGTGCCGCCTCATCAGTGTCTATAAGTGCCACCTCATCAGTGCCCATCAGTGCTAACTCATCAGCGCACATCAGTGAAGGAGAAAAATTACTTATTTACCAAATTTACTGACAGAAACAAAGAAAAACTTTATTTTTTTCAAAATTTTGGGTCTTTTTTTTTGTTTAGTAAAAAACCCAGCAGTGATTAAATACCACCAAAAGAAAGCTCTATTTGTGTGAAAAAAATGATAACAATTTCACATGGTTACAGTGTTGCATGAACATGCAATTGTCATTCAAAATGTGACAGCGCTGAAAGCTGCAAAATGACCTGGGCAGGAAGGGGGTGAAAGTGTCCTGTAGGCAAGGGGTTAAACTGGAGGGCTGTGGCTTGAGACATGATTGTATTTTAGTGAGGCCTTTTTGGCTAGTGGATCACCTTATCATAACCAACAATCGCTTGTGTGGCCTTTGAAACCCATATCAAACAGTCAATATGTTTTATTCTGGCATTCATCAAGGGGACGCCAATTAATAAATCCATCACTCATACTTAAAAGCAAAATGACACTGGTCCACAGGAAGCAAAACAGGAGTTAATGTGGACACACTACTCCAGCACAAGTGAAGAGAATCACCGAGAAGTCACCAGCCTTAAAACAAACCAGCAGTTTATCAACAATATTCAAAGTAGGAGATGTCATAAATAGATCCCAATGGTCCATATTTGGTATCTAATCCCTCTGTCCTCGTTTTCTCCTTAGTTGTCCCCCATTTTGCTTTGTTGTATAGATTGCTATAAAAATGTACTATTCCACTATTACTTGTGATAAGTCAGTGTAATGGAAAAGTAATGATGAAAAAAACACTTTTTAACCAACCCGTTTTGCGTATTAATTCTTTATTGTCCAGTAGGTAAGGGCAAGCATGTGCGCTTTACCTTACTTTGTGCTCTCTTTTTATTCCAGAAAGTTGAGCGTTATGATCATATGCAGGCTGTTTTTACCATTCCACCAGCTGCCATAGCCCTCAAAATCCTTGTACAGGTTTTCATTTTCTGAAAGTGCAATTCTGCACGTGGCTCAGGAGGAGTGGCATGTGTTTTCCTATACTGAACTATTATGCCCCTTTCACATGGGCATTCTGGAAAGTCTGTTTTTGACTTGTGAATACATGGATCGAATATGGACTGCAATACATCTCTGTGGTCCCATATTCAGGTCTATTCAAGTTAGTTGGAACAGACCCAAAATTTGTGTCCAGGTCTGATTTTACTGATCCGACTGGATGCGGGTGGATATAGACAAACTCACATCTGCTTACATCTGGCCACATCAGGGATTACATGTTCATCTTTCCTCCATCACAAAATGGAGGGAGAATCACAACAGAGATGGATGTGACATCTGTCTCCATTCTGATTCGACTCAGCAGAGGATTCCCTGCTAAGATGGGGCAGATGGTGCCCTTCCGTTACTTGGGCTTTAGCAGCAGATTGGTAGGGTTGGGGGTGCAAGGAAGGAAACTACAACCTGTCAATTGTGCCTTTGGAAAAACAAACCTGATATTTTGCTTAGTATTGACAAACTACAGGTTCACTTAAACAACGGCATAAAGGAGTCAAATGAGGAATAATTTACTGTATTGTGATGTACCCAACACTACATGTTAGTTTGGAGGTACTCCTATATACTAGTAAATAGAGTGTGGCAACTGTTCCTTATTAATGGGGTAGTCCTTTATCTTTAGTAAAATCAAGTCATATTCTCTACATTTCTCACCCACAAATCTCTAAAAAATGAGAGATGTCAGCTGTATAGTCTGCACAGGAATCCTAAACAGGCTTGTTGATATGTTAGTTTCTTTTTTTCTCTATTACAGAATAATACAACAAGCTGCCAAATCCAAGTCCCTTCTTATATTTTCAATTACAGATGTTATATACCTGCATGTATATTTACATATCAAATTATTGGAAATGGTTCTCTATTACAGTCTGGAAATATATCAGTGATGGAAGTGTCACGCTATGCTGCATGACCACAAGCGATTAAGAAAGACGCCCAAACTGAAAAACTGCTAACCTATTATTTGGTTCCACAGTGTGCCAGCAATAAAGACTTCATTCAGGAAGCAGGGCAACTTGGTACGTGCTAGACATCCTTAAACGCTTCATTTTACATCCTGACTCCTCATCTACGGAGATGCTCAGATGTGATTTTTGTTGAAATCATCAGTTTATCAACAATTAATAAAAAATGAACATCCTGCATATTGCTGAATCCTTTGAATGATGCCTCTAAGCTACATGTTTCATCTTCTGTACTGTATAATTCCTATTACATCAGTATGCAGCAACTCTTTCAGGAGGAGGTCCCTAGACACTGCAATTTTGTTCTGAAGATTTCTCCATCCACCTGCTGTACAGAATCATTACATAAAATCCAGCAGCAGATTGCTATATATCCATTACAAGGGATCATTTATCACAACAGATCCACAGCAGACAAATGATGCAACCTGAAATGAATGACCCAGAGGCATTGCTATATGCTAGCTTGACATTAACCCTTCAGGCACCCGCCATCCTCCCAACTGGATATTGCTGATCCTGAACTATGAATATTTTGTTAGGTGATGCAACAAATGTGAACATGACATGCAATAACCTGGATGGTGTATGATTTAATGATCAAATAACGTGCTTTCCAGCCTGACAAAGACTGGTAGCGCTGGCTGAAAAAAATGTTCCAGCTAGAAGATTGCTTAAGCAATCTACTGTGAAATATAGTGTTAACTGAAAATCTACAGTGACCCAGATCTTGTCTACTCATCATGGCTTGAATGATCATTTGTGTCACAATGGGTGACAGGATCTAGACCACTATGAATTTTCGTTGCTGATCATGAGAACCATCTTCTATGGTATTGAGTCTTTGGAAATTGACTTTTTAGGTGCCCAAAAACTAGACAGAATAGTTAAACTCTATTGATACAAAAGAGAAAAACCATAACACACATGAATATAAATATGTAAATTGTAGGGATATCTATATTCCTGCAGACCAATAAGGTCCCTTGGTAACACATGCTTATGATTATAAGCATTATACATATACTCTTAGATGAATATACATGGGGCATCAGCCTCAAATATAAGATAAAGAGATGCATCCCTCTCCCTTACCCACCCACCCACCCCTTCTCGGTTCATCCCCTTTCCTTTATTCAGCTGCCTTCTACTCCCTTCGCTCACTCATCCCCCATCCTTTCCACACTCTCCCAGTCTTTGTCCTCTTCTTGTTTGCCCCCACAGCCTCTCTACACGCGGGACTTTTAGCTAGGCCTGCCCTTTGGCACGCTCTCACTGCCCACCCTGATCTGCACCCTCCCAGTACTCTAATGCCACATACACACGATCGGACTTTCCGACGGGAAATGTTGGATGTGAGCTTGTTGGCTGAAAGTCCGACCATGTGTATGTTCTATCAAACATTTGTTGTTGGACTTTCCGGCAACAAATGTTGGCTAGCAGGTTCTCAAATTTTCCGCCAACAAAACTTTGTTGTTGGACTTTCCGATCGTGTGTACACAAGTACGACGCACAAAAGTTCACGCATGCTCGGAATCAAGTACGAGCCGGAAGCGCTCGGTCTTTTAAAACTAGTGTTCAAAATGGAGATATCACATGACTATTGAACTTTCTTTTTATCGGCACGCCGTACGTCTTGTACATCACTACGTTCGTAATTGTTGGCCAACATTTGTGAGACCGTGTGTATGCAAGTCAAGTTGGAGCCAACAACCTTCCAACAAATTTCCATGGTTTTGTTGTCGGAATGGCCGATCGTGTGTACAGGGCATTAGGCTTTTTGGTACACTCCCCCTTCAAAGTGCTGCCTCTGTTTTTATTTGGGCATGGATTGGGGTGCCCTTGCATGTATATTCCTCTCTATCCCCCCCCCTCCTTTTTCTGTTGACCTCTACCTTCTCTGTTGCTTTTTTAAATATGCCTAGACTTTCAGCCTTCTTTTGTACACCTACACAGAGGATTGTCCTCCCATACCAGATGTTATGTACCTTTTTCTGCTCCTACATGGTGGTTTCCATGCTCTATCTTTGTTGAGTTAAACTTGTTGTGAATATGTACTTATTGCGCTATTGCCCATACCTTTGTACTGGAACCTTTTTTCAATAAATGCTTTGAACAAGATAAAGAGCTGCAATATCCAACCTCTACTCATTTAATGGGAACTAGCCCGCTACTTTAGGAGGATCTAGGGAGAACACCAGATTACACTTGTGTGCAAAATTGAATATATATAGATGTAGTGCCACAAGCTCCTGAAGGTGTGGGGGCGAGCAGAGATCCAACCTGGATGCAAGACTGCATGATAAGGGAAAACCCACTGAAACTGGATGGACAAAGCAAGGAGCCATGTAAATTTACAGGAAATAAGAATGCTCTGAGTTCAGCAAAGATTAAAGGCATTACCCTCTTGCATCACCTTCTAATGTGTATATGCATATGTCCAGGACAACTACACGCTGGTAAGAATGTTTGTGCAACACTTCACCACCAACCAACCATACGCCAAAATTTCCCCTGGATATGGTGCCTCACAGGCAAGCTGCAGCTTCTGTTCATCTCCTCAAGTACCTTACCCACAGACTTTATTATATTGGCTACCCATGCACATTTATATCCTATGCAGACACCCCTGGAATTGACATTGTTCTAGGAGAGTAATAGGGATCCTTCTTCTTCTAAGGGTTGCTAACGGTTAGTTCTTTCTCAAAACTGGTCATCCAGGATTGTTTGTAAGACTTTTACCTATCCATCTTATTTAGGAACTGCAAATAGACCGTAGTGGTAGCATCTCTAAAGTTATATAATAAAAATAGGGCACCATGCATGTCAAAATGTGAAGCTTAGATCAAAAATATTGTCAGGTAAGCTTATCAATAACTGAAAAAGCTTACTTGTTGCAAAAGAAAAAAAAACTTTAATTTCCATTCAATCTGATTGGCTTCTTGCTGAGAATGGAAAATCTGTACTGAATTAGCATCTTCAATCTATAGTTATTCGGTGTGAAAGCCATGCATAGAGACCTATTTAATAAGACAAGGCATACACCAATGCACAAGAGAGTAAGCCAAAGTGGAAAAGAAGATTTTATCTATCGTCAGTTTGGAGCAGTCAGGAAAGGGAAATATGATTGCTTCTTCTTAGCTTTGGGTTACTATACTTTGTGCATTGCTCCTTGTCTTATTAAATAAAAGGCATCACCTTTTCTGCAAGGAAATGAATACACACATTTTGTTTTACATTGCTTTGCAAGTCCTCTCCACCGTGACTTCAATCTCCCATCATTAATTATAAAGCCCTGATGTCCAATCCATGGTAGAATTGATTGTTGAAAAATGCTAATACAAGCTCTTGTGTGAAATCAATGGTGCTCTAACGGCAAGGATTGTGCCTACTCTACATTTTCAAAACCTGATTGGCTCATCTTGGATTATACAGAAAATAAATACATCTCTCGAAACAGATGTTATTTATGATAACTAGCTGAGTATATTTCAGGGGAAATTGGTTTTGTTAAAACAGGACTCTAGCCAAATGTATTTTTTTATATTTTGGATGTAGTAGGGGAGGCTTAGGAATGCTGACAGCTTTTTATATCTGCTTGGATAGATTTTCCCTCACTTCCTGTCCTGAAGACAAAACAGGAAGTGAGAGCAAATCTCCCCAAAGTGAGAGAAAATCCTGTCTTTGACAGAACAGATACCACCAAAGGGAGATTTTCCTTCTACATCTGTTCTGGTGACAATAATAACATTTTAGACTGTTTTGACAACAGTCATTAGAAAAGAAAGTAACAGGAAACAGAGATAACAGCCTGATACAAAGATGCAAAGTCACCAGCACTCCAAGTGAACACATTTCACATATTTAGCATCCAATAAGGCATAAGAAACCAACATTTTGGGGCCTTGCAGGGTCCCTTTTATAGTCAATATACCTTGTGAAAGAGACCTTGCGAGACCTCAAAAAATCTGTTTCTTATGGCTTATGTGATGCTGTCTTCACATTCAGTTGGAGTGCTAGTGACTTTGCATCTTCAGATCTGGTTCTGGCATGGCACCATCCGTGGCATTTACTTTGAGCACCTATCATTAAAAGGTCACGTGCCATGAGAAGTCCAGATTCTTTTTGGACTTTAGAAATAAAAGCCTGACATAAGTTCTAATCCTTCCCTATGCTATCTACATAAAAAAATTATGGCTGGAGATTCACTTTAAAGCTAAACTCCAGGCAGACAGAGTTGAAATTTATTATGGGTGTCCAATGACCTGTCTTTTCTTTGCTGCAGTTAAAAAGTAAAGTTGAGTCAACTCCTTACCTCCAGCCTGTGTGTGTGCAGTGATTGAAGCAGCTTACTCCTCTGCTCACTCTGCTCTCTCCTCCTGTCAGCATGGTCACTGTCAATGAATGCAGCGTACCCGATTGCCTCATAGTACCCCCAGTGTGAGCACCACTGTACAGGGGACTACAGGAACCTGATTCCAAACTAAATTCAGGTGCCTACACTAGCTGCATTTACGAATACATTTCATTTTGTAATGAATGCAAAACATTATTAGGTAGTGTTTTCATATCTGTCTAGAGTTACAGTTAAAATAGGGATGACCATAGATAGGTAGATTTCTCTCCAAATACATATGGATAGGAGACATCTGCCCTCTATAGAGTTAAAACCTGCCTCTATTTCTTCAGTGATTTGCCAAACGGACTACAAGGGCTTGCTTTTTCCCGGTAGAAAGAAAGATGGATAAACCAAGTCACAGAGGAATTTCCATCAAGCTGGAAAATTTTTGTCAACGATAATCAAAACACATACACACTATTACCTCGTAGGTAAGAAAATAATACTGAACACTGGATCAATGCTGGGACTAGTTTATGGTCAGTTTAGTCATTTGAAACAGATAAAAGATTGCTTGGTTTGCTGTAGGAAATAGAACATCACTAATCAATGTATCAGGTCTGCTATGTAAAGTACCGGTATGCGGGATATTTAGGGGACAAATCAGCCACTTAAATATGTTCTAAAAGTGTTTAGAGTTCTGTTACTACACTGCACCATTTGTGGTATTTTGAATAGATATAAGTTACATTTTCATCACTTGGTAAGAACTGATCAAACAGTTCTTGAGAAGAATCATACATTCCTCTCTGCTGGTTTGCAACACAAGCTGTGTTGAACAACACTATGGCAAATTACAGCATATGCTGCTAATTGCAGCAATTTTACTCATACATAGAACAAACACAGGTTACTTGCAGCTTTCTGTTTACTGTATAACTACAGATCCCACAAAACCCAAGGACTGAAAAGATTCTTTACAGGCTATATAAGAGGCATCTATTACTGTGTTTGAAATTACCCCTTAATGATTGACCTCCCCTTAAACACTTATAACCTTTAACCTGTCCCTAAACCGTTAATCCTCCTTATATTTAGCCTTAAAGTGGTTGTAAACTCAAACAAAAAACAAACCAAAAAAAAAAACAACCTACAAGACAAAGGCATAATGAGCTAGTATAAATTGCATACTAGCTCATTATGAAATACTTATCTTAGATTGAAGCTGTTGCAGCAGTCCCCATACACCAATGTGACCGGAGACATGTCTCCCGGAGTTATTTCCATGCATGCACGAGGGAGCCCCCGGTCACGGCACAGCTACTGAAAAAAACGGCATGAGCGAGTCATTTCTTCAGTGCCACTGTATCCGCATGTGCCAACCTCTTTCGGCACATGTGGATACAGTGAATATCTCCTAAACGGTGCAAGTTTAGGAGGTATTCCCGGTACTTATAGGTAAGCCTTATTATAGACTTACTTGTAGGTAAAAGTGGTAGTACAGGGTTTGTAACCACTTTAAGTGAGCTCTTAAAATGTATCTCTAGGCAAAAACTTTTTTTTTGTGATAGAGTGGGGAAAGGTTATACCCTCTTGTCTGTGTCCACATTGTTAAGATTCACCCATCTATTTGTACTGGTGACCATTGTCAACAAAGGTGAGGGAAAATCGAAAATGTTACAGTTGTCTCTAGAAGGAGAAGTAAGGATTTGATGAGCTAAGGTTTGGGCCAAACCTAAAACCCCTTTCTGCTGCATACTCACCTTACACCATACACACACTGATGACATGCAGGCCTGGCATTTCATCATACAGCACCAAGATCCTGGTGCCAGATGGCAGTCTCGTCTGCATCTCACTGGCAGGTACATACAGTTTTTGTTTTTTTTTATGTGGCTACATCTACTCAGTATGTCCTAGCTAAGTAGGTTTGAAGTGGGAAAAGATCAGCTCTTGCAATGCATTGATGTTTTTCTTTCCTGATCCCTGATACAGCAGAAAGGGTAGGAACACACAGTAGTCCATTATTTCAGGCAGTGGTCAGCCACTAACCTGGATTATTGACTATAACAAGGTTACAGAAAGGTTAAGTAAGGTATTGCAAATGTTTGAACTGGCTGTATATAGTAATTTTGCAAGTTGATATCAAACAGCATCTCACTTGTATGGAACATAGAATCTCTGGTATTGTTAGCTGACCAAGTCATCCGGGTTCAGTCATATCTCTTATGAGATATCTGAGTAGAGTGCATCCATAGATATGCCAGGCTTGCATTCTTCCTTATGAAAACACTAAGGGGTTGATTTACTAAAGGCAAGACAGATAAAAAAACAGCATTTTGCCTTCACATGATTGAATAATGGAAGTCAACAGACCTTCACCTCATTTACTAAGCTCTGGAGCAACTGCACTTTGTAGAGTGCAACTGCACTTGCAAAATGCACAGTCTATTTGCCTTTAGTAAATTCATCCCAAAGTCCCAATTCACACCTGTGCTAATCCACAAGAGGATTACTATTGTTTGCCATGGTACCCATTCACCCCTGTGTGCTGCGCTTCCATGCATCTCGAAAAGTACTACAGGTGATTTAATGGTGCATCAACACATGTTTTAGGCCCTATAGACTTCAATGGTACCACAAAAAACCTCCATGAAAAATGCATTATAAAATGTGCATCAAAAACATGCAGAAAAACATGAAAATATAGACACAAAGGTGTGAACCTAGCCTAAAACTGATAATGTGATTTTTTTAAAGGCAGAGCTTCCCACTCTGTGTTTATCATAGCCACTTTCAGTCTGTAAATTAATGGAACAAAAACAGATTTTTGGATTTTCAATCATGTATTTTATTTTGTACACAAAACTAGTTTAATGTAGTAAGAGAAGTATGATTGGCTTTTCATCTGAAACCAAAGATCAGTCAAGTTGCCAGTATGGATAAACTATTCTCTGTATGAGATTAAACAATAATCACAGAAAGATTCTAATGACTCTGAACTATATACAGTTCAAAGAAGATTACAAGGAATCTTTAAATATTTAAGTGACACCATCAGGAAACTAGGATTACTGGAATCCAAGGAACACTCCACACTTACAGACCTTTCCGAGTGCCTGTATGCCAGTGTCTAAGATTTGGAGAGACCCAGGGGACATCCAATGGCAGGCCCAGGCTTTATTTTGACTGCTGGCACTTCCAAGAGGCTACATGTGTTAGGCGTAGGAATGTTCTTTTGTTTTTTGTCTTTTTTTTCTCAGGCTGCCCACCAATCTAATCATGAGATTAGCTATCTTTTCAGTAGCATGGATGACAGATGGGAAACACTTGGTCCACCTACTCTGACCAATTTTCTGCTTTTCCTTGGAAAGGATTCTAAATGTTATCTTAAAGCTCTAAATGAATTGCTATTCAGCTGAACTGCACAGCAGTACAGCAAGGGAAGAACTAATCTGAACAGGTTTACGACTTGCTGATTGTTTCCTGGAAGGAGTGGGAAGAGCTTATGGCACAGCTCCATGTATATGTCAGAACAGGTGTCTGCAAATGGAAATACACTGCCTGTGTACGTTTACAAAAAAAAAAAATCTCCATAAGAGTCTTCTGTCATGTTACGTGTGACATATGTTGTTTAATGTTTATGTTACTTCTACTTCATACAGTGCAGTAACAAGTATGATTTCGAAGAAAACTCTTTTTCTTAGAAAAAAGTATATCTTTAGTATAGTACATATAAGGGGTGCTGATATAGGGTAATCGAACTGCCTGTATTCTAGTAAGGCACACATTTTAGCAGCTGTACTGTAGCTATTGCACTGTAGAGCAGCTATTCTTTACCTGTGAGGCATTCATTGATGGGGAAGTTAGCCACAATTTTCATGTGTAGTATTTCTTGGTTGGCAATTTGAGCAGAACACATTTTAAATTTGCATGGCTTGGCTGGAGAATGAGGAAGCAATGAAATGTCTATAACTTAGCTACATGTTAAAAATAAGTATGGTCACCCTGTTGTTTAACAGTTCAAGTTAGTGGGGTTGTGACAGCAGATATAGTGGCCCTGTAGATCACAGCCCCCCTCCACACACATATTCTGCCTGGGTTAAACCAGTAGGCTAAACACCAACCAATATGTCCTGATGACATTGAGTGATTTGGCTAATGGCACAAAGGGTGAGGAAGCCAGAATGAGTAGCTAAGTGGTCTTTTGCTTTTTTATAATTTTAGATAGGCAGAACACACTGAGCAATTTTTTGACAGACTATGTGTTGTTAACTGCCATAGATTCCAGTAGTAAGAAAAAAGGAGGGATACAGAGGCTCTCTAAATATGAGGACAGGAAGCTAGGAGTTAATGGGGACTGTACCCTTGTCTACAAAAGGATAATCATGGTGGAGCTGGGGGGATATAGAGCTTAGAGAAAAAGGGTTCACTGTTATGAAGTGAGAAGAGAACAAACAGGGAAGGGAGCGGTTCCTACTGCAGGCAGGAGAATGAATAAATAAGGACACCATTCAGGTAACCAAAGAGATGGTGTTCCATGCTGCACACAGACTAAAGGGGAATTAATGGCAGCCAAAACTAAAGCACACACAAGTCCTGTGTAAAGTAAGTAATAGAAGGATGGCTGTAAAGCACCTACCCATACGGAAGGCAGGCAATCGCTCTAGTGTGACATTATTGCACTAAATCAGATTTATCCTGACCACAAAAACTGAATTTGCATTTTTTTTCCAGCTTTGGTGAAGCCTGGTCAGGATCTTGGCGTTCAGAAGGTTTACAGAATATTGGACAGGATAAAGCTTCCAACCCCAGGTTTAGGTTTTACGGTCAAGCAGCACACCATCCTGGAGGCTTTGTTTTATTTTGATTAAGGTATGAAGCTTAACTCCTGTGTAGGAGCCTGATGTAAAGACAATTTACTCTTAACCCCTTCCCGCTGCCACCTCCCGGGCCTTTAAGAGCTTCTAAATGCCAAGAGGCAAAGGCAGACATTCAGGTTATGTAACCGCTGAACAGAAAAGTGTTTATATATGACTGCATACATGTGGCCTCTCTGCATTAAAGCCCACCCACCGAGAAGCCGCATATATGTACCATGCTGGCGGGGACAGCTAAAACAAAAGTGGGCAAAGAAAGCCCTAAAATGTGCTCCAGTGGCTGGACTGAATTCATGAAAAAAGCTACTACTGAACCCACACAATAGATAATATTAGTTCAAGCCTGTCATGTTATGTTACTAAGGTACATGATTCTGTATCTATGGTTCCAGTATAATGGATAAATTGAAGCCCAATTCCAGTTTTCTGAGGGAGAAGCTAATTAGGGAAAAATATTATTAAATCAGGCTTTAAAGTGAAGCTGAACTCTAAAATTAAGTTCAGTTTAGTGCATTAGGCAGGCATTACGAAGGAAGTATAGGGGCAAAAAAGACTAAACATACTGCTGTATGGTTATTGATTATATGGTTTAAACCTGGCATCTTAGGTCACACAACCCATAATTCTGGATTGTCAGTGCCATATGCAAAAATGGTCATCCACTTTGACTGAAGACTTTGTCACGACTCTCTAGAGCAAATGTCCTGGAATCAGATAGCAGTAAAATCAGCCGGTAGACTGTTCAGGCCTGAGGTCAGTGCTGGCAACCGATAAGCTTAGTCAGTGAATCTTCCAGAAACAATGAATAGAAAACAAGCCAAGTTCACGCCAGGAAGAGGAAATAATAGCAGATTCCACTTAGACACTTTGGGGTTTATTTACGAAAGGCAAATCCACTTTGCACTACAAGTGCACTGCAAGTGCACTTGTAAGAGCACTGAAAGTGCACTTGGAAGTGCAGTCACTGTAGATCTGAGGGGAAGATCTGAAATGAGGGGAATCTCTGCTGATTTTATCATCCATACATGTGCAAGTTAAAATGCTGGTTTTTATTTTCCTTGCATGCCCCCCTCAGGTCTACAGTGACTGCACTTGAAAGTGCACATTCAGTGCACTTTCAAGTGCACTTTCAAGTGCACTTGCAGTGCACTTGTATTGCAAAGTGAATTTGCCTTCCGTAAAAAGCCCCCTTTGTCGTATACTGAGCAAGATATAGGCCCAGTTCCTTAATAACGGGGCTGCAGATGGTACACATGTGACCCTAAGCATAACACTCTTGCCTAAACTAGAAAGAGGACATGCAGAAAAGGAGATGGAGCTAGTTCTGTGTGCACTGTTAAATATAAACAGACACTGGTAGATCATTATGCCGCGTACACACGGTCGGACTTTTCGTCTACAAAAGTCCGACAGCCTGTCCGACATACTTCCGACGTACCTTTGGCGGACTTGCGGCAGACTTTCTTACGAACGGACTTGCCTACACACGACCACACAAAAGTCCGACGGATTCGTACGTGATGACGTACACCGGACTAAAATAAGGAAGTTCATAGCCAGTAGCCAATAGCTGCCCTAGCATGGGTTTTTGTCCGTCGGACTAGCACACAGACGAGCGGATTTCGGGGTCCGTCGTACTTACGACGTAAAGATTTGAAGCATGTTTCAAATCTAAAGTCCGTCGGATTTGAGGCTAAAAAAGTCAGTTGAAAGTCCGGAGAAGCCCACACACGATCGGATTACCAGCCAGCTTTAGTCCGTCAGCGTCCGTTGGACTTTTGTAGACGAAAAGTCCGACCGTGTGTACGCGGCACTAGAGAAAATCAATCATTCCTATTACCACAAATATAAATAATATACTATGTATGGGCTGATGAAGACTATAAAAAATAATGTATGGTTAAAGAAAGATCAAAAGAGATCTTTTAGAACTATTGGACTAGAAGCAAATTGGTCAATGTAAGCTCAGATATTAATGGGTAAATGCCCCCTTATCTTAAACATGTATGGTAAACGTCAAACAGTTCACATCTATGCAGCTCTGATTCAAGGACCATTATTCAAAAGTCTTAAAATATTTTAAAAAGAGAATACTGTTAGCTAAACAAACCTCAAAAAAAAAAAACATAAAAAAGCAAATAGCATCACAAACTCCCACTGGAAATAAAAGGCATTAAAATAGTATTTGATTTATATAATGATATCTGATAGATTTTGTCCTGAATTTTTTTGTTTTGCTCAGCATGGAAAATTCACCATGCTTTATTCTTTAACAATTTCATTTTGTTATTCATATGAAACCTATAAAGCATTACAAGTTATTTTTTCTTCTTGCAGAGCTTTCACTTCTTAGTAAAAAATACTATATACAGTTCAAAGGCATAATAGAACTAATCATGATTCATGGTGAAATGTACTATGTTCCAAAGCTTACAAATTATGTTCTATGGCCTCATAACGAAACATCTGTATTTAAAGGCAAGGCACTGTGGGCTTCACATAGGAAAATAGGGCACATATTACCTTTCAACTCTTATTTGCTCATATGCTCACATTACCTTTTTTAATGCTCTGATTGGCTGCTATTTGACTGCAGGCTATTCTGAGACGGATTGTTGGTGGGTTTAAAGTAATTAGTTCATTGCCTTACATGGCCATAAGGCAAAAAATATGATTGTTACATTTGCCTACTGATTTGCTTTACCTTTGTATGCTATATTTTTTGTACAGATTATTCTAATCCACTAAGTGTAGGATTGTGAAAGGGTAACTCCACTTTCGTGGGGAAAAAAAATAGCAAGTAAGAAAAAATAATAGAGCACATATAATTGTGACACTAATCATATTGTAATTGAATGTTTTTAAAAATTACCTTTCCTTTTCAATCTGCAGCCACTGTAATTTTCTGAGAATGCATTGCAATATGGCTACCTGGAGTTGTTCTGTACACAGAGTGTGTACTGACCACTCCCCAGAAACATCATTTCCTGTGTGTGATTGGCGCACCAATTTTCCCAGAAGTCTGCCCAAGATACAAGTCAGATTTCAGGCATCCCCCGCAACAAAAATGTCATTTTTGGAGAGATACTTTTAATAGGAGTACATCTAAAGGGATGCAGGCCCAGCAGATTTCCTCATTAGTGCCCTGCAGCTGCACACCTGACAGTTTATTATGAAACCACTCCCATTAGACTCACTCAGTACAGAGGCAGAGACAAACACACACGGATTTCTTCAGAATAACAAAAGGTAGGAATCTGCAACAAAGGTTGTTATAATCCTTGCAATGTACATAGATCACCCAGAGGGGAATGTTTTTTTCCCAACAAAAGTGGAGTTACGCTTGCATAGATGACATTGTGAAAGTCTTCTATTGTTCTCGTTGCCTAAAAACTGCCTTCATTTGAAACCATTGGTTGAAAACCCATTCCCTAATCAATTGCACCAGAGGTAGAGCTACACAAACGCACCTGGATAGAGAAGAAGGTTGGCCACCTGAGATTGGAGACCCAATGGTAGAGCATGGAAGCTTTTTAACATTCTACATGCAGCCAATAGCAATGCCGCAGCCCGAAAATTGGGTCAATATCGTGCATACAAACAAAATATTTGAGTTATCAATGAAAGAGGCTCTGGGAATAAAAAAGATAGTTTTAGGGCATGCTCCTTAATTTTTATGTAATTGGTCAGTTTTTGAAACTAAGAACTAATACTAATTTAGCATCAGTTTAAACAATTACTTGTCTGTCCTTTCTATAGATAAATCAAGGGCTTATAGTCTCATTCATAAATTTCTCCCCTATCATACATTTGGTAATGTGTTTCTGTATAGTATAGTGATGACATCATTGCCCACATGTCCTAAATGCATGCACTACATCAATTATTTAGAAGCTTTCAGAACTGAGTGGTGTAGGAAAACAAATTTAAAACATTAAGAGTATTTTGATGTAAGACAGCAGGAGTTGAATGGACTTGTGCCTACCTTAGCAAATAGCAATGCAATGGTGACCTTGTAGTTAAAAATAGAGGCTAAGAGTATATGGAAGTATCTTTATATCTGAGACTGGATACATCATTCAGACTGTCTTCGTATTAGAGGCAGATGCACCACAGCTGCTTACAGAAGATAAGTACCCTAAGCTCTGACTGGACAGCTGTCTAGTTGCTGAAATGACTCCTGTCAATAAGCTGTTAAGATCTTCTATGGTAGTCCTCCTAGACAATCAGGATATTGTTTTTAAACAGGATTCATCATCCCAACATAAATCAACACGCCTATTTCTAAATAATAAAATAAGCTTTTGCCTAATTGCTAAAACTTAGTGTGGGCTTTTCCAATCAACTTTTCATTATTTCCAAAAATGTTCCATAGGTAGGAACTACATTTATTTTTAAACCACTAGAACAGCTGCTAGTTCTGGCTAAACAGTACTTTTTTTCTGAAGCATAATATAGCAGAAAATAAACTCTAAAGATATACCTGTCAATTGATTTACAGAGAATTTTCCTGATTCATGTGATTGGATATTTAAAATAATCAAACATTTGAGCAGAAGTAAAACATAAGCTCACAATAAAATATGTAAGGATAACTATAACCAATGGCCCTGTAATCTAATTGTCATCCTATATATAAATAGAGTAAAATATCACAATCACACATTTGTTAAAGCCTAACTCCACTTTTGTTAAGAAAAAAACATTTCCCTCTGGGTGATCTATGTACATTGCAAGGATTATAACAACATGTGTTGCAGATTCCCACCTTTTGTTATTTTGAAGAAATCCATGTGTGTTTGTTTGTGCCTCTGTACTGAGTGGGTCTAATGGGAGTGGTTTCATAATTAACTGTCAGGTGTGCAGCTGCAGGTCACTAATGAGGAAATCTGCTGGGCCTGCATCCCTTTAGGATGTGTTCCCATTGAAAGTATCTCTCCAAAAATGACATTTTTGTTGCAGGGGATGCCTGAAATCTGACTTGTATCTTAGGCAGACGTCTGGGAAAATTGGTGAGCCAATCACACACAGGAAACGATGTTAACCATATTGCTATGCATTCTCAGAAAATTACATCAGCTGCAGTTTGAAAAGGAAAGGTAATTTTTAATAACATTCAATTACAATATGATTAGTGTCACAATTATATGTGCTATATTATTTTATCTTTATTTGCTCCACGAAAGTGGAGTTACCCTTTAAATATTATAGCAACTGCCACTTAGAGTCAGGATTGGATAAAACAGCCCCTAACTGCAATTTTGGGTCTTCTTTTTTTAGCAGGTGAACTAACATTGCTAAATTGATTACATCCTATGAAATTTAAAATGAGCATGATACCAGCAATGTTTTATTTTCTTCATTGGTGAATCATTTAGACAGATTATGTTATAAGCATTTTTTAAAGTTTTTTTTTTTTGGTGCTAGGTGATAAAGCAGAGCTCTGGATCATAAAAAAAATGACAGTAAGCATATCAAATGCATACACTTGTTGTATTTTCTACAGTTAGTTACAGTAATACCTACAGTAAAGATTAAAAATGACTTTTAGGCAGATGAGAGCAAGTTTCTAATTATATCTTTTTACAGCTGGGAGAATTTGCTGTTGTAGGAAACTATGCTGTGTGCAAAAGCTAGTTAGTGTCTGGCAACCACAGAAGCAAATTTTTTTTTTTTTTCCTATTACAAATACAGAATGTCAAAAATATTTTCCCCCAAAACTGAATCAAAAACAGAGAAGACAAGGATATGCAGATTTTCAAGCTTCCTTTTTTGTAATTGGTCAATTCATTAGGCTGCACAAGCAATTGTATATTGAGATCATTTTGGTGATCAAGATGTTTAATCCAATGTTAGTACAGCAATCTCCCCCGCTGAGCTAGTGTTCTGACAGGGGGGCGGCCCCCCACCAGAACTCTCTAGAAGACCTTTTTTAGTCATGAGCCTCTGACAGAAGCCGGCCAAAGGCCGACTTCTGTTGGGCCGGCTGCCATGCAAATGGGCCGAATGTCGGCCAGTTTCTATTGAACTGGCCGATACCGGCCGTCATTCGACCTGTGTGTGAAATAGTTACCGAATTGCATAAAAAATTATTCAGCCACTGAAATCTTTTGTTTCCCAGGAATCAGTATTTTATCTTAGCCCTTTTCAACCAGGGTGCTGAGGCACCCTGGAGTATCTTCTGGGTTCTTCAGGGGTGCCTTGGCAAAATGCCTTAAAATTGCCCCAAATTGGCCAAAAGCTGTATACAAGCCAGTGGGTAGATCAAGCCTGCCCTTTGTTACACAAAGCCACAGCTTTTCAGTATGCAACATTACAACCTTGGCCACTGTGCAGGCCAGCCACCAGCATCCTAACAACCTGATGTCATTGGTGGATAATGATGGTGTCAGGCACCTGCACTGTATCCCTGTTTGACTCCCCACCCCCACCACCAAGAAATGCTGGAATACTAGTCAGTACGAAAAGAAAAAAATCACCTCCTTGATCACCCGGGGGGAAATGCTTTATTTCTAAACAAAAGTGGAGTTGCTCTTTAAATCTCCGACGGCAACACAGACAGAAAAAAATGTTTTTTTTATGTATAGTATAGGAAGGTTAGAACTCTTGTCAACTTTGCATTGCTGTATGTGTCCCTGTTGGAGATTCGTCCTTACTTTCTGTCTGTTTGGTGATTGGGAAAGTCTTAGAAAAGTCTGACATCCTTATCTACAATACATACTCGCTCTGGGTCAGTGACTCAATGTATTAACGCCAGAAGGTCATCATAATTGCAGAGCAACCGCAATTTTCAGAAGACGACATCAATGACATCCCCCACCCATGTTTCTCTTATGACATGTTTCCTTTTAAGTCCTCTTTTAGAGAGGATGAAATTACTATTAAAAGACTGCAAACAAAAACAGCATTAAAAATGCTGATGAGACCTAATTTGCATGCTTATTGTGTTAGTTTTCAACAATGTGTATTATTTTCTTGTGTGACTAAAATAGGTTGGATTATGCAACCACTGATAATATTATCAGATCTTGTAAGGAAGTGATGATATATCTGTTGTTTCAACTGAGTGCTTTATGTAGATATCCAGAATCTTTCAAATTCAAATCTTTTCCTTGACGTTCTTTACGACATGGTTTATTCTGTTTTACATATTAAAAAAAAAAAAAAAAAAAATATATATATATATATTATTATTTTTTTTTTTTTTTTTTCCACTACAGCCAAGGTTCACCTAGCAAAGCTTTTTAAAGAACATTTTGAATCAAGTGTGGAAGCCTAAAACTTCTCCTAACTTCTCAAGTCTGTTGTTGCATTTGGTGTCTCTCTTTGAAAGATTTACTCAATGACATCAAAACGGGAAGTGCAGCTAAATCTAAGATGTCTATAAAAATCTAAATTTTAAAAAGCTAAATATTAAAAAAGCATCAATGGTCCTTTTCTAAGCTAATGTGCTAGGAATTGAGAAACAAATGGCACGAGGGCTAGGCACTGCCCTGAGGGACATGTACCAAAGCAAACACATTATAGGAGAAGTATGGCCAATGCTCTTTTGTCCATACTTCTCCTTTAGGTCACAGGAGTGCACTTAGCTCTGCTGTGACCCAGCTGACAGCAGGCTAAAGTCCACTGTTGGGTTACGTATGCATTTGCAAATGCGTGCGGACTAAACCCCTGTTTTTAACGCATACTGTTAGACAGGTTAATTTGGTTGTCTGCGAGCTGGTGGTAAGTAGGCTTGGAATTTTTTCCTGGGCATTCCCCAGGCCTTGTTTGTATCTGGTTGTAGCCCTCCAATGCCGCTTACTGTGATAGCCAGCTATAAATGAGGGTGGTGGCAAGTTTTTTGAGATCACCTTGGTGTGTGTATTGGTCCAGCAACGCACCAGCACCTTTGCAGCCATTGTGCTATTTGCTGTCTGGTGTGCTCCTGTACTTTTAAGAAGGGATGGGCTGCCCTTCAGTCCACCTGCTCTCATTTAACCATCAGAATGCACGTGCCTCCACTGTGGGGACACTTATATTTTAGTGTTAGGACCACAGATATCTGGGTGCCGTGACGAGGCTCTGTAGCTTACGTATGCATTTGCAAATGCGTGCGGATTAAACCCCTGTTTTTAACGCATACTGTTAGACAGGTTAATTTGGTTGTCTGCGAGCTGGTGGTAAGTAGGCTTGGAATTTTTTCCTGGGCATTCCCCAGGCCTTTTTTGTATCTGGGTGACGTCACAGAGCCTGTTCAGGCTCTGAAGGGATCCTGAAAATAATCTTGGGATCTACCCAGATGCCTAACCTGTGTGCCACTGAGAGACTGAGCCAGCTGCTCGCGCCCTCTCCTCCTGAGCACTGGAAGAGCAGAGCACAGAGCAGTGGACCTGAGAACTGAGTGATCAACCACATTTGATTGCTCAGTTCTTGGTTTACAGCGAGCGGGGGAAAGCAGCAGCATTGGGTCAATGCTGCATCTACATAGGTGAGCATAATAGTTTTTTTTTTCTTATTGGAATCCAACACTTTTCTTTTAAATAACATGCCTTGTAAAAAAAAACATGCACCCGATAGCATGCCTAACAACCAATGACAGCGGGAAGCTGTTGTGTATTATCGTGGTAGTAATACCAAAATTATACATGATGTCCACCTCCCAACAAATGGGTAAATCTTTGGGAATTCCTCCAAATGCCCAAACAGCAAGGTTCAGTCAGAACTTGTATTAAGACTGAATCTTCAGCTCAATCTATTGGCAAGGATTTTAACCATTTCACCATTCCCCACATTATCTAAAACTAAAAAGAAAAGCTTGGAAGGAGCTCAGATTTAATTTACAGGTGAATAAATCAATCATTCTTACTGTTACAAATTCAAAACTGATATAATTAACAGATCTTTCTAAAGAGACTCCATTGCATTTACCATGACTAAAAAGGTGGTTGGAGTGGAGGTTGGTGTAACTAACTCTTTTGTTAGTAAATTGTCTGAAATTAGAGTCGTCCTTCCTCTTGTGATGGGGCAGTTAACACAAATATGCAAGGGACAGTGTGTTAGGCAGGTAAATGGGCAGATTTTGGGGTTGAATACTGGTCCCCAGTCTTTTCCAATAATTTCATATCAGGGAAGCACACATTTTAGTAAAACATGTATGTAATAGGACGTACTCCAACAGACAAGCTAAGCCTCTACATAATATCATCTTTCTCCCATCAGATTCCAGATGGAGCTTTAGATAGAACTCATACTGTTCAATGCAGTACCCAATAACATCCAGAAGTTTCAGTATGGGCCAGATGACTCACATGTACTTGTTTCTCATTGTCAACTGTCAGACAGAGGTATTTGTACTATTTGGAATCACAGAAAGCCTGATTTGTATTGTGAAATTGTTTACTTAGAACAGTTTAGCAGCACTTTCCCATCCTTAAATGAGGACAAATTCCTGTTTTTTAGCTTTGCGATGGAAGAAGTCCATGATGCCTTCTTGGCAGGATGATACTTCTTACTAAGCCTGTATTAGGAAGTTTATGGTACTGCTGGGAAACTCGAGGAGCCAGAGGGGAAGCAGCAGATTGCAAAGTGCACTGAAGTAAGTTGAGCTGTTTCATGTCAACTTGAATATAAGGAAAGGTGTGTGCAAAGGTTTTCATTTATCCAGGTCATGCCATAGCATACCGCAGCATTTATACCCGCAACACCTACTTTCTTTATTTATTTGCATGGCTCTTGAGTTTCATTATTGAAGTTAGAAAAAAGACATTACTAGTAGTTTCCTTGTGAAAAAAACCCCCATCCTTTCCTATTTTACTTTCATTATCTGTTAATTTAGACTGCCTTTAATAAATGTGCAATGCACACACTCAGCATGTGTAAGATACCAGATGGTGAAGACTAGTGCCAGGATGGTGCTCCATTTCGTATGTGTGGGAGTTGCATCATTACCGAATGCCCTATTGGCAAATGAGAAAGACACTGGCAATGAAGCTTCACTGAAGATTCATTGATAGCTGTATATTGGTGAAGGACAGTGTAGACCTGCTACACCTGGAACAGAGAACTCCAAGGAATGTTTGTTATAATTTGCAAATATGCAGTGCATTCTTAAAACTTATGGTAAGTGGTTCCTTTGCACTTTGCCAAAAATTCACTTTAATAGTACCAGATGCAGCCTTTAATAATTCTGTAATTCTACGTCAATTTCAATCACTGTTCTATAAAGTACCTGATTTCAACTGAACAGTTTTGTAGAATTCCCTATATCTACAACTATCAACTTGATGTATCTATGGCAGCCTATACCAACCAAGGTTCCTTGGAAACCTGCGGTTCCACCAGAGGTTGCTAGGGGTCTATTGAGCAAGATGCAATTTCTGTCTCTCAGATGAGTAACCAATGGCAAAAATTATCTTGTTGGCTATCTGTAAGGAGGGGGATTCTTCCCACTGACCCCAAATGTAGGACCATTCTCTCCACTGGCCACCACACCAAAGTATTGTTAACTGTACATAGATCTAGTAGCTATTATCAGGTGTTCCTAAACCTGGTGAGTTATTTCAAGGCTTCTTCCATGTTATAAAGTATGACTGTTCTATGGTGTCATGTTAAAAGTGGGGGGTGGTTGTTTATAACAGTAATAAAAAATAACAGTAATATAAATACTAATTGTTTATTTATTTTTTGACTATCAGTCTCTATTGAAATTTCAACAAAGACAGTACACTTGCTTTACATAGTTATTACAATAATTTGCAATGCAAGAAGGTAAAAGAATAGTTCACAACTAGAATGTAGACTCAATGTCCAATAATCATAAAGGAACAAGGTTGAATAACACATTGTCTATATCTCCATTGGCATCTTTCTGAAAGGGGCGAGTGTAGAAAAGAATAAGAAGGGGAAACCCTGGATTGGGGACCTATAAAGAAGGGTTAAGGATTTTAGAAGAAAGCGGAGGTCCCAATTTTAGGATATAACGAGACATATTACATAGTATCATTAAAGCTTCTAAAATAAGGTACAAAGCTCATAAGAGGCTCTTTTTTATTCGTGGTGACTGGTGAATGAGAGCAAAAGTCCTTAAGCCTAGTACACATGGGCTGAATTGTTGACTGGCGTTGGCCAGTTCAAGAGAAACTGGCCAACATTTGTGCCGTGTGTATGGCAGGCTCATGACCAAAAAAGATCTGCCGACCGCCTGAGGGCTCTGACCGGAGTGCTCTGGCGGAGTAGTACAGCCACTCCGACCTGAGCTGTCGTACACACTAGTAGTGTGTACGAGGCTTAAGTCTCACTATGATTCCCAATGAAATCTTGTTTACACTACATTATGCATCAGACTGAGCAGAGGCTGCCCCCTTTCCACTGAGGAGACATCCAAACAACATCTCCCAGAAAGAAGTCAGTAATCAACATTAGCTGTTCAAATTTCTTTTAGCCCTGGTTGTTATGCAGGTCATGCTGCTCAGTAAAGGCAAAGCTTCAAGGATTGCCATACTGGGATTTGTAGTTCCATAACTGCTGGACTGCCTACAACTGCAAAAAAAATGTGTTTTTTTTTATTCTGTTACAAATATTGTTATTTGAATCCACATCAGAGTGCTAACATGTTCCTGTTCACTTCTGAGAGGCATGCAGGGAGTGAGGGCATCATCAGTACTTCTCAAATTAATCTTCCCAAAAAGTGACAGTGAGAAGATTGTCATGTTTAAATTCCTTCTAAAAAAGATTCTCTGTTTACCCCTAAGCCCCATTCAGTGATAGAAGCCAGAAGACAGAGGAGGCTGATTAGCATATGCCTAGGAATCAGAGGAAAATTCCATTTAAGCTATGACATTCATTTCATACATAATACATATATACAGTATGATATATAATATATACAGTATTTTATATATATATATATATATATATATATATATATATATATATATATATATATATATATATTTTTTTTTTTTTTTTCTTAATGATTTTGTAATTTATATTAAAAAAGAACCTGTCATCTCAAACTGCAGACATATTCGTTTTCTAAAATTATTTTAAAGACGCAAACAAAACTCAAAACTCAAACAAAAAACCTTGCAATATTGTCCGAATTATAATGCTGGTGTATGCTCTGCGCTAAGATGCAAATCAAAGTCCCAGACCTGCAACAGAGGTTTTCCTTTAGGTTATTCTGATCCACCTCTGAAGGGATACAGACATTGCAGCTTTTCTCTTTCTGAGATTAAAAAAGGAATTATAATGAAGGATAAACCTCCTATTCGGAGATCAGTTAGAGGAAGTAACAGATGGCAAGAAAAAGGGAAATGGCAACAGGGGACCTAGGCTCATACAGTACAAAAGTTCACCCAGGAGCCACAGATGCTCTGTAAAGCTGTCTATAGAAATCAATGGCTGTATGTGACTATATGCTGGTACTTGCATAAACACGCATGCGCATAGAGGTACAATACTATATGCAGACTGTCTATATCCGGGCTGTAAATCTGTATGCATATGTATGTATATGCAAGTACCAGCATTCATCCATGTACAGCCATTAATATCTATGGGCAGCTGTGTGAGGCACCTGAGGCTCCTACACAGGGAAAAATATCAGATTTATACATTGTATGGCCCCAGGTGTATGAGGCCTCTGTATAATGATTTGTTAACATCCTTGCAATTTATATGATTTACCTAGGCTGGATTTTTCTGTTAACAAAACTGGTTTAACAGTTTAATGTGTATGAAATAACAAACATTTTTAGATAAGGATTAAAACCACTATCAGGTTATTTTTGCTGCATGTGTCCCGCTGGGGAGCTTGCCCTTCTGCAACAGAAAATGAACAAAATCCTCCCTAAATGAACATGATTTCCATCTTAATGAATTCTCATTAAAACGTGTCACAACTGAAGAATTTTCCCTTCATTTCTTCTTTGGTGACAACTCTAATGCCCTGTACACACGGTCGGACATTGATCGGACATTCCGACAACAAAATCCATGGATTTTTTCCGATGGATGTTGGCTCAAACTTGTTTTGCATACACATGGTCGCACAAAGTCATCAGAAAATCCGATCGTTCCAAACGTGGTGACGTAAAATACGTATGTCGGGACTATAAACGGGGCAATAGCCAATAGCTTTCGTCTCTTAATTTATTCTGAGCATGCGTGGCACTTTGTCCGTCGGATTTGTTTACACACGATCAGAATTTGAAGGATCAGATTTTGTTGTCGGAAAATTTTATAGCCTGCTCTCAAACTTTGTGTGTCGGAAATTCCGATAGAAAAAGTCAGATGGAGCCCACACATGGTCGGAATTTCCAACAACAAGCTCTGATCGCACATATTCCATTGGAAAGTCCGACCGTGTGTACAGGGCATAAAACAACTTTGGATTTTCCCATCACTTTCTTTCTCAGTGATAAAGGCAAATAGGGTGGTAAATCTCCCCAACAGGGACACAGACAGCTATGAAAATCTGAATGGGGGTCTAAACCTTTCCCACTCAGTCAAAAAAAAATTGCCTCTACATAACTTTGAGGTCTACTTATAAAAAAAATGCTGTGCAAAAGTCACATTACTCACACAGCTGTTGCAAACAATCCCTGAACCGTGTGTAATATGTTTATTTGCTGTGATCGTCCGCTCCATCTAGTGGTGATATTGCAGTATTTTGCTGAATGAGGAATTTTAGGAACATACCGTGTTATGGCCACTAGACAGAGCTAGATAGATATGTTTTTAGGAAATGAACATATTAGATACATTATGTTATAAACAGACCCCATTAAAATGGAACCAAATCAAAAAAATGCTGATACGCAGGATTTTATGACAGTAGAGACCCTATTGTTATAACTGTTTCTTCCTGCCTGTTAGATGTTGCACAACTCAGCGTACATTTGCGGCACCACTCTGTGCCATGATGATGTGACTCCTATGTGCGAGAGTGATATCATCACGGCCCGGTTAATCAAGGGGCCAAACAGTGTGAATCCAGAAGGAAGACTGGCAGAAGACGGAAGTACTCCTGAAATGCTGACATCGCATCGCTGGAGGGGATCGCTTGCCAGGTAAGTCTGCCTTAATATGCGAATATACTATGCATACTAGCACATATGACTAACAGCTCCTGTGGCCCGATTTTTTTTTTTTTTTTTACAAAAATGATGTTTCCTGCGCTTGATGGAGATAAAATGTCAGACACAGCCATCGCTGCATCTTATGTAAAAAAAATCACACACTGTCATCCTGTAGATAGATCTATGAAACCAGCATAGAGCACACTGTGAACACCATAGAGATGAACATTGGTTACATTTTTATAGATTTCTGAAAATCAATGTGTACGAGACCTATACTTGGTAATGGTACAATATTTGGTGTGGCTAAAATAACTTCAGTCTAATTAAATGTATTGCTATATTTGGCTCAACTTCTACAGCTGTGCTACAAAGAGATACACATGTTCATGGTTGGGATTGACGTTAGGTAGTCATGTTCTCTCTGTGATGTCAATATATAAGCCCTGTGAAAATAAACATTTCTGGCCAAATCATACTGTGCCGTCACTGATGTCATCAACGGAGAGTGACTAACCAGACAGCTGAGTATTTTAAGCTTTCAGTATATTCTTACTCTAGCCACATGATATTTGAGTCAGATGCTAAACAGTCTAGAGCAGGAAATGTGTAAGATAAAATGGAGAAAAACCCAGTTTTCTTCTCTTCTGACCCCATGATTATCCGCACTTAGAATGAGTCACATAATTACATCTTCCCCAGATAGTTGCCAGTGGCAAAATAGGAAAAAAGTGACATCAGCACAATTATGTTAACAAACCCATTAGTTGCATGTTCGTGTAAGAACAATATGTCAATGATCTCAGTTTGTGAGCCCTGGAGTTATAGACGTTACACAAAATACATCGCCATATCCTGTACACGTGTCAAATCTTTGTAGGCCTATTTATACTGCCATTGGGTTTTTGTGCCTTTAAGGAAACAATTGATATTGCTGACCTCTTACTAAAAATTCTAGTCAAAAAATTTCCATCTGTCCCCTTCAAATTTTCTCATCACTTTGGTCAAAAACGAACATGGATTTGACCCCACTAATGATTCCATGAACCATTTCTAATCAATTCTACTAGTGTATGGCCAGCTTAAGTGATTAACCCAGAACAAGTGAAATCAGAGGGAGTTTTAAACAAAGAGTATTATGAGAACAAGTCAGCTATCGTTTTCATTTTGAATTCAGCAACAGCAGATTATATACAGTATTTGCCTCTGTATACGTTTCCTTTAAATCTGGCCTAATCCCTATAATAAATCTAAGATATCCACCAACCCCAAAGCTTCCATAAAAAAATCTAAATCTGGTTTGGTTTAGAGACCTTTAGCCTGTGATTTTTAAGTGATCTTTATACCCAGTATGAGAAATGTATAGATTATACAATAAAGTTATATATATATATTGGTGACTACCAGCACATTAGTTTCAATTAGTGTTTAATTTAATTACACTTTAAAGTATATGTGAACCCTAAAACAACCTATTCAGTTTAAAATAGAGATGAAAGTCAAAACATTTGTGTGTGTGCATATATACATACCGTATATACTTATAAATACCTTTTTTTCATAAGTGACCATCTAATCTCTTTTCTTAGCAGCATAAGGGGCTTGAAGAAGTGGGGGTGGAGAAACAGCACTGAATGGCTTTGGTGGTGGGGGGTGTCAGCCGAAGTCTGATCATTGGAGGAAAGGAAGGCTGGAAAACTGACCACACTGGGATGGATGTGCTCTTATGCCTAGCATGGTCTGTTTGAAATGGGAGAGCAGGAGGACTAGCAGGATCACAGGGGATTTCACACAAAGAAAGCAACACAAAGAGACCAGGATACATTCTAATACAAGTACATGTACAACAGAAACATATCAGGAATACCATATTCTTTAAATATAACAGAAGACTTGGAATGGGACTTGCTTAGGTTTACTAAAAGAAACTAAACTAAAGTAGTAAAAAACTGCAAGTAGGCAGCTTGCCAGCTGAATGTACACTGAGCTGTGCATGAGCAGCTCAGCATGCATTCCTGGCACACTCTGGCTGTGCCAGAATGACTCCTGTGCCCATGCGCGGGATGACATAATTTCCCCACCTGCCAATCAAGAGGCCAAAAAACCCAGCATCCAGCAATTGATGTAACCGTTGCATAACTGGAAGGTGGAGGTAAGTAGTTCTGGGGGTTGAGTTTTTCTTTAAGTCAGCTTTAATGCTTATAGTACAAAGGGGGCTGAAGGAAAACAGTGCAGTGACCATTGTGTAGTAAAAAAATTATATTTTATTAAATAGAATAAAATAATCCTACTCTCAAAGGTGAGCCTCTGCAGGCATGTAACAACCAGGGAATCAAGGCTGCTTGAGGTAACACCAGCGAATGCACTAGATGAGAGTGTAATTAGTCCCAGTGTCCGGACCGCTGGGAAAATGTGACACCTCACTTAGGGATGCCAGGCCTCTAGTGGCCTGGGATCCCCTTTCTGTTTAAGCCTTCCGATGACATTACCTAGGAGTGTGCGTGGTTAGAACGCATTTCGAAGAATCCTTTTTTTCATCAGCTAACAAAAATTAGCTGGACACCCAGCATTAAAGTGACATTAAATGATATTCTTACATAGTTACATAGTAGGTGAGGTTGAAAAAAGACACAAGTCCATCAAGTCCAACCTATGTGTGTGATTATATGTCAGTATTACATTGTATACCTCTGTATGTTGTGGTCGTTTCGGTGCTTATCTAAGGATGTGGGAATTCCACATCCTTACTGCTCTTACAGTAAAGAACCCTCTACGCAGTTTAAGGTTAAACCTCATTTCTTCTCATTTTAATGAGTGGCCACGTGTCTTATTAAACTCCCTTCCATGAAAAAGTTTCATCCCTATTGTGGGAACACCAGTACGGTATTTATAAATTGAAATCATATCCCCTCTCAAACGTCTCTTCTCCAGAGAGAATAAGTTCAGTGTTTGCAACCTTTCTTCATAACTAATATCCTCCAGTCCCTTTATTAGCCTTGTTGCTCTTGTTGTTCTTTGTAATTGCTCCATTTCCAGTACATCCTTCCTGAGAACTGGTGCCCAGAACTAGACAATATACTCTAGGTGCAGTCGGACCAGAGTCTTGTACAGTGGGAGAATTATCACTATCTCTTGAGTTAATCTCCTTTTAATGCATGCCAATATTCTGTTTGCTTTGTTAGCAGCAGCTTGGCATTGCATGCCATTGCTGAGCCTATCATCTACTAGGACCCCCAGGTCCTTTTTCATCCTTGATTCCCCCAGAGGAAGAAATGCATTATTTTACATTTTTCCACATTAAACCTCATTTGCCATGTAGTTGCCCACCCAATTAATTTGTTCAGATCGTCTTACAAGGTTTCCACATCCTTTGGAGAAGTTATTGCCCTGCTCAGCTTAGTATCGTCCGCAAATACAGAGATTGAACTGTTTACCCCATTCTCCACGTCGTTTATGAACATATTAAATAGGATTGGTCCCAGCACAGAACCCTGGGGGACCCCACTTTCCACCCCTGACCAATCCAAGTACTCCCCATTTATCACTACCCTCTGAACTTGCACTCAATCCATGTACTCACCCTATGGTCCATGCCAACGGACCTTACTTTTTACAGTAAACGTTTATGGGGAACTGTGTCAAATGCTTTTGCAAAATCTAGATACACCACATCTACGGGCTTTCCTTTATCTAGATGGCAACAGGTTTGGCAAGAGTGATTCTTCATGAATCCATGCTGATTACTGCTAATGAAACCGTTTTCATTACTAAAATCTTAGGCTAACTGGTCTGTAAATTCCAGGGATGTATTTTGGCCCTTTTTAAAATATTGGTGCTACATTGGCTTTTCTCCAATCAGCTGATTCCATTCTATTTAGTAGACTGTCGGTAAAAATTAGGAACAACGGTCTGGCAATTACTTGACTGAGTTCTCTAAGGACCCTCGGGTGCAAGCCATCTGGTCCTGGTGACTTATTAATGTTACGTTTTCCAAGTCTATCTCTAATTATGTCCTCTGTTAGCCATGAGGGTGCATCCTGTGATGTGTCACGAGGATAAACACTGCAGTTTTGGTTACTGAAGCTCCCTGATTCCCTCATGAAGACTGAGGAGAAGAAAAAATTCAATACCTTCGCCATCTCCCCATCCTTTGTAACCAGGTTTCCTTCCTCATTATGAGGCCAATATGGTCTGTCCTCCCTTTTTTACTGTTTATATACTTAAAGAATTTTGTTGGGATTCTTTATTCTATCCTCTGCTATGTGTCTTTCATGTTTTATCTTAGCCGCCCTAATTGCACTTTTACATTTCTTGCTGCATTCTTTGTAAAGTCTGAAGGCTGATGATGATCCCTCAGCCTTGTATTTTTTGAAGGCCTTCTCCTTTGCTTTTATATGCATTTTTACATTGGAGTTAAGCCATCCAGGACGTTTGTTTACTCTTTTAAATTTATTTCCCAATGGGATGTTCTGGCTCATGCCCTTATTCAGTATGCTCTTAAAGCAAACCCATCTCTCCTCCATGTTCTTTGTTCCAAAGATTCTATCCCAATTTATATCTTCTAGCAAGGTTCATAGTTTAGGGAACTTATTCTCCAAAAATAATCCACACATACAGTATCCACTATTTAAAGTGGAGTTCCAGGCTAAATTGAAACTAGGTCTTAACCACTTCTGGACCAGGTCTATTTTTGACACTTGTTGCTTACAAGTTAAAAACAGTATTTTTTGCTAGAAAATTACTTAGAACCCCCAAACATTAGAATTATTGCTCTGACGATCACAGTGATTCCCCACATGTGTGATTTGAACACTGTTTACATTTGTGGGGGCGACTTACGCATGCGTCTTCTTTGGTGCGTAAGCACGCAGGGACGGGGGCGCTTTAAAAAAATATATTATTCTTATTTATTTTTAAAAAAATTTTTTTAACACTATCCCTTTTTAAAAAAAAAATCTGATCACTTTTTTTTTATTGGTGTCACAAGGAATGTAAACGTCCCTTGTGACAGTAATAGGCGGTGATAGGTACTCCTTATGGAGGAATCGGAGGTTTAAAAGACCCCAAATCCCTCCTTTGCACTTCAAAGTATTCAAAAATGCCAAAATCAGCATTTTGGAATACTGACATTTTTAAAAAATCGGCACCATTGGCAGCCGAGTAAACCGTAAGTGCCGCCATGACGTCGCTTCCAGGTTTTTACATCAGAGACCCGATCAAAGCCGATTTCCGCTTCGTTCAGGACTTCACACAGCCAGCAGATGTGGCAGATGGTCGCTCTGGTCTCCCAGTAGAACGGGAGACCTGGGCAGAGCGGCGGAAGGTGGCGGGAGGGGGAATGTTGCTTCCCGCTGCTTATGACAATGGCTGAGTGGCTCATTAGCCGCATCAGTTGTTATCATGAGAGAGCCGACTGATAGCTCTAAAAAAACGGGGTAATGTCTGCAGCAGGCATCACCCCGGTACCACTTCAACCAAATGACACAGGTGAAGTGGTTAATCAATCAAGCATCCCCCCCATTATTTTCCAATATTCTTTTTTTTTCATGTTTGTACCTTTTTTTTTGTTTTCCTGCAGGACTTCCGTCCTACTTTGCGCGGCGAGTTATGTCTTCATCGACCCCTCCTCCTTCCTCCCACTTCCTTCTGGAACCTGTGTGTATCCCAGAAGACATCAGGGCAATTCAGAAAGCGCAGGGTGACTCGCACATGCACAGTAGGAAACTGGCTGTGAAGCCTGAAGTCTTCAGGGCCGGTTTTCCTTAGTTGCAATGCCCACACTTGCACCTGAGCCCAATGGATGAATTGGCTTCGGGGGGGTGACATTGAAGCATCCCTGGACAGGTAAGCGTCCTTATATTAAAAGTCAGAAGCTACAGTATTTGTAACTGTTGATTATTTATTCATTTTTTTTCAGATACTGGAACTCCTCTTTTATGGCCCTGTAATCTATTTTTATGAAATTGTTTAATACTGCCTCCTTGTAACATCCCCCATAAGCTCAAAAACCTCTCATTTTCCCCTCAATTGCTTTTGTTTGAAAGGAGCAGTGCACCTTAGTTGCAGTCATGTGCTCTGCTCTATACACACTACACATCCCATAGGCCATAGTCTTTCTCAAAAACGAGTGAGGGAGGATTGCTACATTTCTACATACAATGGGACCATGAAGAAGGAATGTAGTCACCCTCTCACAGGAAGCCAAATCACAGCAGCCAATAAAAAAAAGAATTTGAAGGTTTGGAAAAGGCTTTAAGCAATAGAAGGTATTTTTTGAGTTAAGAATAAATACTTCAGTATATTTTCTTTAAAACACAGTTTAGTGTCATTTTAATGATTTTAGATGCCAGGGCTGTGTTTATGAAAAAGGGCCATGTGAGGGTGTAATTGGTGTATCTGCATGTCAGAATTTTCAAATCTAAGAGTTTTTTCTTTGATTTTAAAGTGTTTGGAGTTATTTCATCCACCCACAGTCAACCTGGAAAGGAAGTTAATAACAATAGCATTTTGGCTTCTGTAAACATTTAAATGGCCAGAAAATGCCTGGGTGAAATTTTATTGGGTCAGCATTCAATAACTAATAAAAAAAAATCCGAAGAAACAAAAGCAATGTTCCCCTAATGAAGAGGGCTGTCTGCAGGCAATTTAATTCTTTACTCCAGTGCAGTTCAGCTGAGAATTATTTTTATTTGATCTGGGAGAGCTCCAAAGGACCTACAGTAACACAATTTTGGAGACTTGAAATTCTACATTCCACTAAAAGGCTTTTTACTTATTGTCACCGGGAGGAAGGATGGAATGGTTTGCTTGGCTTTAATTATAGGTATGTTGTCTTATTTTGTTACCTCTTTTCAATTTAATTCTTCTTTTATCCAAGAAAAGACAGAAAGGAGCGTTAACCCTTGACTGGCAGCATGTTATTATGGAAAATTGCATAAGAAGTATCATAGCAAAGAGTATTTTCTCAGTAGAAGTCATGACAGCCATAAAATATCTTTAATTGTTGAGGCAGAGGCGTTGAGGATACAAGATATGATAGAACCAGACTTGTGATTGTTGCTTGTGGAAAAAAAATGCAATAAAGATGTTTTCAGAAAGGCAGTTATTATTGATTTACTGTATATCAAATTTGTATCACTCTGGGGACATGTGAGGTTTCAAATAAAAGAAGAGAAATGTTGTCCTTTGATACAGGTGTAAAGATTAAACCAGTTATCACAAATTTATTGGTGTAGCAAGGTCAGATGTCTGACTAAACTTTGACGGAAGAGAGCTGTGAACTCTTACAACAGTACACAAATGTTGTTTGTTCATACTTTGGTTTGTAACATCCAATGTCAGCTAGGAAAACAGCTTAATACACCATTAAAATACATATATGAGAAGTGTTTTATTTGTCAAAGGATTTGTACCAAGTCCGGAGATTTACACAGCTTTGATAGCACAGCCAGATTTGCGACCTGACTTTTCTCTGATGCAGTTAAGCAATACAGTTAGGTCATCTCCCTGCCCCTGGCCTCTGATTGGGCAATAAGGGAGTAATAGCAGTTCAACCATTTGCTCACTCGGCTCCTTCCTCCTGTCACCATTTTCATTTTCAGAACAGCTGCATTAATTAGTGGTGTAATTTTTTCAATAAACAAGATAAGGGCAATTTCACACGTGCTGCCTGATCAGGTCCGCCTGTCCATTTTTCAGGCAGACCTGATTGGACCTTGCAGTCTCCTCTATGGAGAGACGGTAGTCAGCGGTGACATGTCTGCTGACATCTGCTGATATCCAATCAGATCCTATTAGCAAAATGGCCCTATTTTCCATCCATCTGACAGATCAGATGGAAACAGATAGGCGGGCTGTTTCCATCTGGTTTCCCCATAGAGGAAAGAGAGGCTGGGTCCGTGTCTGCTTTGCACAGTGGAGCTGACAGGACCTGTCATCCACCTGCTCAGCAGGTTTCAGCAGAGCGATCCCCTGCTGACCAAGCGGAATCCATTCCACGGAGATGCCCATGAGAAAGGGGCCTTAAAGAGTACAATACAAATATGTACTTTGCACAGTAAGGCCACTTTCACACCTAGGTGCTTTACAGGCATTTTGGGCACTAAAAATAGCGCCTGCATAGCACCTGTAAAGCACCTCTCCTGTCACTCCAGTGTGAAAGCCCGAGTGCTTTCACATTGGAGCGATGCGCTTGCTGGATGCTAGAATAAGTCCTGCAAGCAGCATCTTGCATCTTTGTATACACCGCTCCTCCACCGCCCTGCCCATTGATATGAATGGGCAGCGCTGCCAATGCACCTGCAAAGCGCTTCAGCAGCGGCACTAAACGGGCAGTTTTAACCCCTTCTTTGACCGCTAGCGGGGGTTAAAAGCGCCCCGCTAGCGGCCAAAAACGACAGTAAAGTGCCTCCAAAACTAGTGGCGCTTTACTGTCGACGTTCTCACTGCCACAGTGTGAAAGTAGCCTAAAAAAGGATATATTGTATAGGTATTCTGGGTACAAAAGGATCAAAATCTGGTCGGTTCAGCAAGAGCCAGACGAATTTTGATCTGTGAGTGGCCCTCCCTGTCCGACAGAAGTCTATCGGGAGATCGCCAGTCACATTACTTAAAGTATAACCAAATTTTTTTTGTTTTAGTTTTGGATAGATTGGAGATGGATTAGAACACCTATTTGGTTCTTATTGCTGTCTGTACCCCTGTTACGGAAATCTAACCCCTCTATTTGTCCTGTTTACCATTATGATTGACAGTGAAAGTAAAAGAAAATCCCAAACTTTGGTTTGTCCCCAGAAAATTAATAGAGAGGAAATCTTCCAATAGGGACACTTATTTTGGTGACCTGGGGGGCCCCAAGGGATTCCATTATTTGCACTGTTTTCCTCTCACTTCTTGTTTTGGCTATGGGAGAAGAAGTGAAAATGAATCTCTTCAATGGGACACAATGTCCTGTGCATTGCACTGTGAAAAAAGGAGACAACACCTTATGTTTTCATGCATTGAGGTGTTGCAGACCATTGATTTTGAATGAGCTAACCAACACATGCACTGTAATGCACGTCAGTGCATGTTGCTGCAAGAAAATCTATGATGAGAATCCCAGATATCAAGGATAACTTGCTACAAATTTGTGGCAGTGTTATATTGCAAGTCTGTCAACTTGCTGCTCGTTTTCTCTGGCAAGTTATACACTTGCAGGGTACTTGAAGTATAAGTTCTAGTTGACACTTTTCTAATTTGTAGCAAATTTGTGTGGCAGGTCTTTAGCAAGTGCAAAATTGCAGTGGTGAGTCTACAGCAAGAGCTTTGCAAGTCTACAGCATCAAAATTTAGCCACAGCGACTTCTGTGGTGGGATGACTATTGCACAACATAACTGAACCAGAACTTGCAGCAGTCTTGCAGAATGTTTGCAAAGACAGTTGATCTGGAGTCATGCAATGCAGACTTGCTGCAATTGTGCAACAAACTTGTGAAGACTGGCAAATCTAGCAATAGCTTAGCAAATCATTTTCAAACTTGCAGCACAATTGCTTGCTATCTGGGAAGGGACCTTACCTGTTGTAGAGAAAGCCCTGGGTTGTTAGCTAGTGCAGTGCAATTATGAGTTTTATTGTCTTACCTCCACTATAAACAAAATAATGTTGGATAAACCCCATTTTATGTACATGAGGCAAAAGGCACACTACAGTTCTAATTTAACAAGAAATCTGAACGTTGACAATGTTGACAATGACAATTGAACGTTCACAATGTTGCCATATGAACTTCCTGATCCTGAAGTGTAAGGTGCTGCTTTTCTTCTCAAGCCCAAGTGTATCCAATTTACAAAGGAGCTAATCACGTAAAACCACTGATATTGACCTAATTATCAGAAAAGGTGTAAAAGCACAACAATCTACCCTGCCTAATTAGAACACACCAATAACAAAAGGACAACAAAAATGGATGATAAATCAACTGAAACCTATATCATCATAAGTCTTTCTTTATTGTGTTCAATAATTTACAGATTGTATTTGTTTGTGGCAAGAACAACATTAATTTGTTTATCAGGTCTATTTCTCCCAGTAGCATTCTACTGCATTGTTTCTATGTCACAGCTCTGAAATATAGCTCCAGTAATCTTGAAGCTAATCTTTCCTCCTTTCCTATTGACACAATCACCCTTTCTACCTTGAATGTTGTTCAGAGACAAAGATTCAGTATCCCTAGGCTGTTCTTACATAGTAGCAAACTACAACTACTGTAAATGCTCAGAAGACAGCCATATCTCATAATGCCTCTAGGGGGTGCTGTCTGAGACAAGATTTACACCCTGCTTTGTGGCAAAAACAGCTATGGTTCCATCAATATACCATTATCACACAAATCCCGAACCTGCAAGACAACTGTGTTCTATTTTCGTACATCTTAAAGCTATAAACTGTTGATGCAGGTTGTTCAACATACACATAGTGAATGTTAAAGCTGGGAAAAATATATAGATGGCATAATCTAATTATATTACTAATGTAAAAATATGTGAATGTTAGCATCAGTGGAATTTAATTAGGAAGTAATAACATTCTCTCTGGCAGTGAGAAATCTGCATCTTAATATTTATGTATTTTGTTCTTCTATTAAAGTGTGCAGTTAACCACAAATGATAAATAGCGCAAACACTGCATGCATTAAGTACACTGGGGGTTTATTTATCAAAGTCTCCAGACTAGACCAACACAAAAAAAAACTGCAACAGAAGTGCTAAAAAGCTTAAAATTATTTTATAGTTATATTGCTTTTAACATTCATCTTGTATGAAAGCATTGGAAGTGTAAATTTATACCATTTTCTAAAATTTTGTAGTTAATTTTTCACTCATTTTAAAGGGCTAGTTCACCTTTACCAAAAAACTGCCTATGCAGATAAGGGGCATTATTAGATAAAGACAAACTGTGCAGCTTTGACCTAATTTGAATAATGCCCTTGCTGTAGGTATAGGTCAAGAGCTTGAGCCTGCTGAAGTCTACTAGAGCCTGACAAGCCATCTGTCTTGCACCAGTCTATTCACATACTGATCTGATTGATACAGGTTTGGAGGACATATGAGTGGTACTATTTTCATTGTTTTGGGCTACAGGCTTTATAAAGTATGTAAATGGCCTACATCTACAGCAAGGGATTTATTCAACTTTAGTCAGAGCTGTGCAGCTTGTTTTACCAACAGACATCCTTTATCTGCATAGGCAGATTTTTGGTAAAGGTGAACCATGCTTTTAAGGCTGATGACACACAGGTGACTCTGCATCCTCACCCAAAATTGACAGCAGCGGGAACAATTAAAATCTACCTGTTTTGTTCTCTATGCAACCATATGGAGGATGCTGTTCCCATGAGCACTCAATCCAGCTACAGAGCAACATCTCCCTGATTGTGACTACAGAGGAAGTGATTCCATAGGAACACATAGACAGCCTTTCTAGCAGGGGCGGATGGTGCTCCATTTTTTTTTTTTGGGGGGGCAGCAAACAAGCCCCCCCTGCCAGGTCCGCACTTACACCATCCATGTCGCTGCTTCCCCTGCTTCTCCTCGCGGCCAATCCAGTCTAAAGACCCACTTCCTGTCCTGATTGGCTGGGAGGAGAAGCCGGAAGACAATAGCGAATATTGTCACAAGTAGGTGGGTTCGGGGCACAGTGCTCTGCGCCCCAAGCTCAAACTTTTTAAAGCCAAATAGAGCCTCTGGCTCTAATCATGTTCTTCAAGCTCTAGAGGTAGAACCACCCATGTGTCACCAGGCTAAAGCAGAACTCCAGGCAATATAGTAACCATCCCCCCGTCTCTTCCATGATATGGCAATGGGCAGGGAGCAATGACAATGCTGCAACCCAATCTGCTGTGGAAATAGTGTCTGTACTTTTTGGGCCTATTCGCTGCACTGCAGTGCACACAATTGGCTACAGTGACTGCATCATTATTTCCCCCTTGTAGTACTAAGAACCAAAGGGGGATATTCTGAGCCCCAATATTGCCCAGTCTGAAGTTCCCAAAAATCTTTCACCAGAGGAGAATACACAAAGGTACCCTGCATGCAAAACATGGCTGTAATGCACTAAAAATTGAAATGATAACAACAAAAAAGTCCTGCTTTATATGAATTTAACCACTTGCCGACCGCCTTCTGCAAACAGGCATACCCCACTTTTAAGCACACAATGGGGTTTATTTACTAAAGATGGAAAGTGCAAAATCAGGTTCACTTCTGCATAGAAACCAATGAGCTTCTAACCCCAGCTTGTGCAATTAAGCTTTGGTAATAAAACCTGGTAGCTCATTGGTTTCTATGCAGAAGTGAGCCTGATTTTGCACTTTCTAGCTTTAGTAAATAAACCCCATTGTGTACTTAAAAGTGGGGTATGCCTGTATATACTGCAGCAAGACGGCTCAGCTGCACAAACCGACGTACATGTACGTCGATCCGTGCATGTGATATTGTGGGTGCAAGAATGCCCACCGCGCGCCCTGGGAGCATTCCCGCGGGTCGGATGGACTTGATGTCCACCTGCGATCGTGGTACAGACAGGCAGAACGGGGATCTGACTATGTAAACAAGTCGGGTCCCCGTTCTGACAGGGGACAACTCAGAGATCTGCTGTACCTAGTGATCAGGAACAGCGATCTCTTGGTTGTCCCAGCAAACCGATCCCCCACACAGTTAGAACACACCCAGGGTACACAGTTAACCCCTTGATCACCCCCTAGTGTTAACCCCTTCTCTGCCAGTGTCATTTATACATTGATCAGTGCATTTTTTGTTAGCACTGATCAATGTAATAATGTCGCTGGTCCCCAAAAAGTGTCACTTGGGGTCAGATTTGTTTTTTTATATTTTTTTTTTGGATATGTATTATAGCAGAAAAATAAAAATATTGTTTTTTTTTCAAAATTGTCACTCTTTTTTTTGTTTATAGTGCAAAAAATAAAAACTGCAGAGTGGATTAAATACCACCAAAAAAAAGTCCTATTTTTGGGAAAAAAAGGACATACATTTTGTTTGGGTACAACATTGAACGACCGTGTAAATGTCAGTTAAAGCGACGCAGTGGCGAACCTCAAAAAATGGCCTGGTCATTAAGGGGGTAAATCCTTCCGGGGCTGAAGTGGTTAATAACCTTCCTTTTCCCTTTTTTCAATTCTTTACTTTATTTTGTCAGTTTGACCTGCCTATGATTTTACAAATTTGGCTGGTTGCAAAGGTGATCTGTCAGCACGAAGAGCCTCTGTATTACCAGAAAGACAGTTTGTGGGATTACTTGAACCTGATTTTCTCTGCTTGTCATGCATGGTTTACCACAGTGCAGATTACGTAAACTCCAGTCAAGGAGCAATGCACGCAAATACTTTTTTGTTATATTTGAGATATATTGGAAAGTAAGCACATATCTAAGTAAAGCCTGTGTTTTCACCTACAAAGATGAACTTACACTTTAAAGCCACTCTTTTTTTATTACTTAAAGCGTATTTTTTGTCAAAATGTAATATATTAATTTCTACATTGTATTTCCGTTTCTAGCCTACTCCTGTTAATCTGAATGATTGTTTGTAAACTTACATTGTGACGATCCCTACACATTTACTTGAATTCTGTGACTGGTATTCACTATGCCCTGTGAGTAGGCACTGCCGTATAACACATGTCACAGAGCTTGCCTTCTGAACTACAGAAGTGCCGAGAGAAGAAGTCTCAGGAGGTGGAGTTAGGCACCATGGGATATGTAGTCCTTAGAAATTGAAAGTAAACAGCAGAGAAGATGCTGCAGAGCATGCAAGGAATCCAGTAAGTTGTGGAAAGAGATGACTAGCAGGCAGGCAGCACTCATAACATTTCAACTAAGCTTACATTAGATTGTCAATAATACCCATTGTTTGTGTTGTTACTGCAATGCTGATGTTATAAAAGAAATGTGTATACTGTGACTATAGATCTCCTTTAAATTGGTACACCAGAGATAAAGATATGCTAGCTTTCGGTAGTGTGGGGAAAGTTTGAACCTTTGTCAGGTTTTTATTGTTCTTTGTTTCCCAGTTGAGAGATTTACTCTTATTTTGCCCTATAAATCATTGAATGTGAAGGGAAATCTAAATTTGTATGGTTTCCACCAGGATAGAGTGACTATTCCTCGTAGGTACACCTGTTTCAGTGACAATGATCCAAGGTAAGATTTCTCTTCACTTTGGGAAGATTTCCTTTCATGCACTTTTGTGTCTTCAAGACAGAAAGTGAGAATAACCCTCCCTAACAGAGAAGAAGGCAGCACTAAGCATCACGTTTAATTTACCCATCTGTTCTAATAAAACTAGCTTTTATGAAGAAATTGAGATGTGTTAGTGATCTTTGTTTATGGATACAGGCATGACTAGAGGTGTGCACTCCCAATTCAACGAGTATTTCCAAAGAGATGAGTAAGATTTGCCTATTCTGGGCAAAGTGAAAGCATTTGTGTTAAGTCACCACCCATCTCCCTGACCTTCCAACATACCTTCTCTGACTCACTGATACTTACCTCTCTTTCTTCTTTTGCAACTACCGCCAAAATACCTAGTGTTGGTTGGTGTTCGAGCCTGGAGGAAATGGTGATGATGCCCAACCCCTCTTTACTTGGTGACAGTGTTTAGGCCCAAGCACCACATCATGGTAGAAGATCACAAGCTCCCTTTACCTGGTATTGCTGAGGATTTTGTATTGGCTATAGAGGAAGAAGAGGTGGCAGATTAGCTGGAGGGGTGAGTATCTATGGGTTGGGGCACCCTGATCGTGCAACGTGCCAGTGTCTCTCTAAGGAAAGGAAACATGGTGAGATCCAGGTTAATGGTTAGACTAATGCCGCGTACACACGGTGGGATTTTCCAACAGGAAATGTTGGATGTGAGCTTGTTGTCGGAAGGTCCGGCCGTGTGTATGCTCCATCGAACATTTGCTGTCGGACTTTCCACCAACAAATGCTTGCTAGCAGGTTCTCAAATTTTCTGCCAACAAAACTTTGTTGTCGGAAAGTCCGATCGTGTGTACGCGGCATAAGAGTTTAAACTCAAATTTATGATTATGTTTAGAACTGAGGTTGAGGCTAAGGATTAGGTTTAGGCAGCAAGTTGATGTTAAGTACTGGGTTTAAGGGTAAGATTACATTATGTCGCTGACTGGTCCGACGGTCTATCTGACGGACTTTCGGCGGACTTCCAACGGACTTGCCTACACATGATCACACCAAAGTCCGACGAATTCGTACATGATGATGTACGACCGGACTAAAATAAAGAAATTGATAGCCAGTAGCCAATAGCTGCCCTAGCATCGGTTTTCGTCCATCGGACTAGCATACAGACGAGCAGACTTTTTTGATAGGAACTGGGTCCGGCGGAGTTCCGACGTAAAGATTTAAAACTTGTTTCAAATCTAAAGTCCGTCAGATTTCCGACCGAAAAAGTCCACTGCAGGTCGAATGAAGCCCACACACGGTCAAATTGTCTGCCGGACTCGGTCCGTCGGACCAGTCCGGTCAAAAATTCCGCCTGTGTATGCGCGGCATTAGTTTTAACATGAGGTTTAGTATTAGGTTTAGGGGTTACACCAAATGTCAAGGGATATGGCTGGTAGTTATGTTGAGATTTTTAGTATTTTGGTGTACTTTTAGTATTTTTGTGTAATTCAAAACATGGGCCAATATGGCTCTATACCCTAAAAAAACATCTGGAGTCACTGGACAAAATACACAATTCCAAAAATAGGAAGCAGAACCTTGTCACATTACTATGACAGATGATGTAGTCCAAAAAAAAATATTGTCATAAATTCTAACACAATACCATTTATGTGTCTTGACTGTATCTTGATTATGGCAGATTGTTAGAATTTATGATAGTATTTTGGAACCACATCATCTGTAGTAGTCACATGAGGAGGTTCTAGTTTATATTTATTATTTTGGTGTAATGTTTTGGTTTTTCCACTGCAATAAAATGTGCACCAATGCTGTAAAAAGGAGTCAAAATTGTAGAAATTATTTAAATTTACTCAGGTAGAATTTTGTGGGGGATGAAAGTTCATGCGGTGGAAATCAATAATGTTACCAAACCATAAACTAAGCCTTGAACCACAAAAGTAATTTATATTAAACAGACCCAGTACATTTGTTATTGCACACCTAATAGAAAACAGCTGCACTATTGCCGCAAGCCATGCCAGACTTAATATGGGGAGCATACAGTTAATTAAAAGTTATTTGCACAAATGATTTCTATATTATTTAAAGAATTATTTAAATACATGCATACATGTTACATACAGCAAGTAACACCACACATTTCTTCTGCCCTCCATCTGTTAAATTAGAGAAATCCTAAATATAAAATTGCATGTGATCAGTTAAGTATAAATAATCTTATAAACATGTGTTAACAAAAATTATTTGTTTTTTGGTACATCTAAAGCAAATAGTACAGAGATTGAAATTTTTAATTTTTCACATACAAGCCATTTATAAAGGAGGCAATTACACATGCAGATAGACCTAAAATTCATAAATAAAATATAACACAAAAAATTGACACAGAAAACATGTACAAATGTTAAATGTGATTTCTCCGGCTGAAATGTTTGTGAAGGTTCATACTTTAAGATTGCAACATTTATTCTTTCTTCAAACTTAGTGGCTCTTTCACACGGACGATCCGTATGTCCGTTTTTCATCCTTCCATTTTCGGATGAAAAACGGACATACATGTATCCCTATGGAGCGTCGGATGTCAGCGGATGAACGTCCGCTAACATCCGACCTGCTCCGATCCGAAAAAGTGTAACGAAGGAAAACCCTACTTTTCCATCCATTTTCAGATTGGATCGGGTGACGACGGACTCTACGGTCCGTCATCATCCGATCCCCCATAGGGGAGAGCGGCGCTGTGACAGGTCCGTCGCTGCACAGTGTGCAGCAACGGACCTGTCATTTTCCTGCTCAGCGGGGATCGGCGGAGCGATCCCCGCTGAGCAAGCGGGTGTTCACGGGGCGGATCATCACTGATCTGCCACGTGTGAAAGAGCCCTAAGTCATATAAAAAAAAAAACTGTTGCTTTTACCTTCTGTGGGGAGCAGTGACAGTTCCTACCCTTCCATATATTATGTAAAGTGGTGGTGAAGCTCTTTGCACCAGTCAAGATGCAAATGGCAGGTTGAGAGGTTCTCCACCACATATATGAAAGGACAGGTGATATTTCATATGTGCTTGGGAGCTACACTTCATTATGCCTAAGGAGATGTACAGCAGTGCTGGAAAGGCTTTCCATAACAAGGGTTCCCCTACATAGTGAATGCTTGGGTCCTAATGCCCAAACACATGTGTTACAGGTTAGCAACCTACTAAGTTATAAAGGAAGTACCCCTTGTATCTCCATCCTGGCAATTTCCTGCCTAAAATTGTGTGGAAAAAATATGTTCTGGTGACTTTTATAAAAAGATTAAATTAATAAAAAATAAAAGCCCATCTCCTTCCTACAGCCCAGCCGCAGCCCTATTCCCCTTCCCCAAGCCCTGCCCTTATTTAATTCAAAAATATCTTAATATCATATATAGGCTAGCCAGTCATATAAAGTCATTGTTCCTCTTGTCCAGCAATGACAGTGGATGGTCCATACTGCTGCACTGAACAGCACTCACATAGTGACACGTATTCGACCTTCAGTGCAAAGGACTGCAAGCCAAGACCTTTAAGACCTTTGTTATAACACATCCATAGGGGGTGTGTCCAAAATAGCCTGGGCCAACTGGAACAGCTAAATGACCCTGGCTATCAGAGGAGGTTAAAAAGGGCAGTGCTAGAATATAATGAGGATGAGTAATGTAAAAAAATAAAAATAAATAACACAAAAGGAGGATGGGAAGAGATTAAAAAAAGGAGTTCTGTTTTAAAATTTTACAGACATTGCTTATAATTGTTTCCCTTTAAAAAAAAAAAGTTGCATATACAGCTATTGCTTTTGCACATGAATTTCAAGTAGTGAGCTGTTCTATTCATTAAAGAACAAAGACTAGTTTTCTCCACTGATGGAATTAAAGTGTCCAGAGCATTGAAAATTCTGTTGGCCTTACAGCGCAAAAGAGGAAAGACTTTAGGTTTGCTTAAGTTATGAATTCTCTTGCTGGTCCATTAAAGGAAATCAAAAACTTTCACAAATCTGCAAGTTCTCATGAGATACTCAGATACTAGACCGTTCCTCTATTCACTGCTACAAAGATTGATTGCATGCCTTTGATCTATTGTTCCTTCTTGCCCGTATACAATATTAGGAGAAACCACCATTGGATATTCTATAATTGTACTCCAAAACAATATAACATACACTAAAACAAGATCTAGTATAAAAAAAAACTAATAAATTAGCTTTAGATGTCTTATCAGAACCAGTATCCTTATTAATATACTGTATATGTGTTCTTGTTTGAAGAATAAGGGCTTTTATGTAGTTGCAGAAGCTCAATAAATCATTCTACTAATAGGCATTGCACAGCAAGTCTACAGGGGCTTAAAAATCCCTAATTAACCTGATACTAGTAAAAGGTAATCCCTTTGGTGAAAGAGCACTATGACAAAATGCAACCTATAGATCCCATATCTCATAAAAGCGATACCCTTAACACATAATATAGCTAAAAATCCCACTAGTAAGCAAAGTGGTTTTGCAATTTGTAGATAGAAGCAGTAATGAAATATATATTAGGCATAATACAATGTACATGTGCCTCTATATACAGTCATGTCAGTGGACGCTTAAGATGAGTAAAAAAAATTACATAAAATAAGCATTAGCACAAAATTGGTGTACCTATTCACAACTGTAACATGGTACAGGTGATGGAGCATCAAAAATGATGTCCTAAGACTGAGTAGGTTGCATCGACGTTCCAAGCTCCACTATCTTGCCACAAGCGGTATGCAAGTTTCTCACACTCCCTATAATATTCTTTAGTCAGCTTTATGAAGAAATAAGTAAAAAGACTGAGATTTGTTTTTCAGCAATAAGAGGAAGATTGAAAAATCATGTTATGGAGGAAGAACAAGGAACTGCAGGGGAAACCTTTCACCAATGGGGCCTAAAAGGAGTATTAAAGGTTAGTCGCTGATCACTAATGATTAAAATATTGTTTTTTAACTAACCCTTAAAATAGATTTAAATAGAATCAATAAATTCTCATATAAGCTTTAACATGTTAAAGTAATTTTAAAAGTTGCTTTTAATTTTTTTACATCTCTAAATTTTATAAAATCACATTTGAAGGTCCTTTTGCAGACACATCCTCCTATAAGGGAGAACTATCTCCCAATTGTGCTCCTGGGTTGGCAACCTGTGACAACATCATTGCATAGGTAACTGATACTGGAGTGAGCATAGGTAGACAGGAAGTGGCCCAAAAAAGCTGAACAAGCACTGACATTCAAAAAAAGGTGAGAATAATGTTTTATTAAAAAAAAAAAAAAAAACATAAATTGATTATGATAAACGGTGGTTTAGCAAACTATATTTTATCTAGTTAGAGTTTAGATATACTTAAAATAGATGAAGCACCATTCTTTAAGGCATAGCACACACAAGAGAAATTGATGCTCAGACAAGGACAGCATGGTTGATAAAGTTAGGTGCTGGGTCTATTTTCCAAGGGTTCATTCTTGACCTTTCACAGAATTCCTTGCCTTTTATGAAACAAAGGGGCTTGAATTGTTTTGTAGCTTAACCATGCACACACTAAACCTTGTAGTTGCACTTTTTGCTTCTGAAATATTGTGTGGCCTATTTATAAAGTGTCCAGATTTTCCAGCATGCTACCATGTTCCCCAATTCTGTTAGCAGAGAAAAGAGGGGTTGATCACTAAAACTGACTTTTACAGAAATCTTTGAATAATATTATTGTGTGAACTAGTCAAATGAATCAAAATTACTGTCAACTGTCTTCCTCACTGTTTTTCTCTACAGGAGACAAGAAAATGGATTAGCACAATTATGTTATTAATTTACAATTATATGTTTCAAATTTTCAGTTTCCTAATGATAACATTTCATGCTTAACATATTCACTGCACTATATCCAGGCTCATCTAAAAATATCTGCATATATATATTTTATGAGTCTACCTCTGCTGTAGCTTCGCTTTTCACAGTTCCAATTGTTTTTCAATACCCGAGGCATGCCTTGTATATTCTGGCAAGTGAGCTTAAATTTGGCTAGAAAATAGGATTATCATATCAAGTCTATTGAAAATTCTAACAAACTAGTAAAGAATGAACGAAGCTAAATCCACTGTATGCTGTTTATAAAATTTTGATAATGTCAATGTTAGCTTACTGAGCCTCATGTGTAAAGACAGGTGGAGCTGTTGCCAGTAGAAGCCAATCAAATGTTTATTTTTATTCTTTGGGACTAGAAATAATGGCAACTAGAACCCTATTGGATGCAATAGCCAAAATCTCCCTTGTTCCATTTCTGTAATTTTTATACACCAGTCCTGCTGCAAAACAGTCATGGATAGTATTAGTCAATGCAATTATCCTCTTCGGCTTCTAGTGTACTCTTTAAATACCTTCCCGTTGTAGCAGGTAAAGCATTCTAAAAGTGTGTTATAGGTCTAAGATATTTTAAACACATACACAACTAAACTGCAAGGTTCACTTAAGCTATTAGGCCCAAGACACATTGTGACTGCAAGGGTGCTGTCAAAGGAGGATGTCTTGGCAGATTCTTCTAGTCTGAGAACAGATTCAGCTTTTTCCTGTGCTCTGATGAGAAGTTTAACTATGTGTCATGGCGCCCCCCCTAGCAAAAATATTAAGGACCCCTGCTTATCTAATATCCATCTTAGAGTCAATCTTTACATTGGTATAGAACACTTTTTCTTTCATGGAAATCATATAGAGGTTTCCAAATTCAATATGCTTTTATTCTTTATTTTTTATGTGGTAAATGTTACTGCTACCTGCCACCTCTGTTGCTGGGTCCCATATCAGTAGCATGGTCTGCTATGGACATAGCAATACAAAACCCTGGGCCACACTCTGAATGTGTCAACAAAGTCTCAAAGTGACAGTAAAAGCTTCAACTGCAGTCTCCACCCATTGGCCATAACCCTCTGATGTGTTTCACTCTGATTGGGCTTATTCATGGTGCAGCACGGGGTTTTGTATTTCTGTGGATGGACAGTTTGTTATAGCATGGATGGACAGAGAAGGATGTGCTCCTTGAGGGACCAGTGCCAGGAGCAGAGAAAGCACGGGATGGTATAGAGGAGGTTTGTGCTGCACCATATCTGTCATGTATGGTAACTGCTATGGACATAGTTACATCCTTGGTTCTGATCTCTAGAGCACAAAAGTTCCTATTTTGCCTCTATCCTATCCTACCAAGTATGATAGTGCTGGAAAAGAACCTCAGTGATTACCTTCTTGTGTGCTTGGCTTGCATATGCATTGCAATCTGGCTAAGTAAACACCTCTGCTCATTACAGGAACCAGACTATGGCTGCCAGTCATGCTAGGATAGAGTTTTTCAGTAACAAAAGCTTGTTGTATTAGAAAAGTAGACTGTAGCAAACTTAGCTAAACATTCACCTTGATTTAATAAGTTAAGGTGCGTTAGGCAGTAGCACACATGAAACAAAATTAAATGACCTTTTATAATTTTTATTGCTCTGACCTGCTGCAAGCTGAAATATGGTTGTTTATGGATAACTACAAGTCACTGACTTTATTAAATAACCGCCCTCTCCACTCAGGCTGCACTGCAGATAGAAATAAAATTCAGGAAGATTTGAAGATTTTGAAGTAGACATGGACATAGCAGCACATTATACTACAGGCAAAACAATGGATGCTTTTTTTGGTATTTCTAAAGAAAAAAGCAGTGAAGGGTAAAATGAACTCGTAAGAGTGTGATTAAATGACGGGGAGGTAGACGTGTGGAAAGTAGATTTATTCTTAAGACTTGTACTGAACCTAACTTGGTAGGAGAATACCTTAAGCTTGATGGAGCATGAGTTTCCAATATATGTGAAATTAAGTATCCATTTTCCCCTTCGCTGAGTCCTCTTGGATATTCCCCTGAATCTTGATAGATAATAAATAGATGACTAACTAATTTATTTCATACTCAAGCATTTTCCTATCCTTCTCGTACCTAGCTGGTTAATATTCTAATGACAGAAGAGACACCCTGTTCATGTTACCTCAATCAGCAGGCTGAGATGTACCTTTTATCCATGTCCTCAAGTGGAAGGCTATTTAGTTAACACACTTGTCATCCACACGTTATCATCCACACGTTATCACCCACACGTTATCACCCATTACGTTATCATGTAAGTCTTGTGACCAAAGTAACTCATGACTAAATGAAAATAAATAATAAAAACAGGCTGTTGATTTTTATAGCGCCTGTTTTAATAAGTAAAAGTCCTGTTTAACCACTTCAGCCCCAGAAGAATTTACCCCCTTCCTGACCAGAGCACTTTTTGCGTCGCTTTAACTGACAATTGCACGGTCGTGCGACGTGGCTCCCGAACAAAATTGACGTCCTTTTTTTCCCACAAATAGAGCTTTCTTTTGGTGGTATTTGATCACCCCTGCGCTTTTTATTTTTTGCGCTATAAACAAAAAAAGAGCGACAATTTTGAAAAAAAATTATTTTTTACTTTTTGCTATAATAAATATCCCTCAAAAATATATAAAAAAAACTATTTTTTCCTCAGTTTAGGCCGATACGTATTCTTCTACATATTTTTGGTAACAAAAAAAAAAAAATCGCAATAAGCGATTATTGATTGTTTTGCGCAAAAGTTATAGCGTTTACAAAATAGGGAATACTTCTATGGCATTTTTATTAATAATTTTTATTTTTTTTTAAATGGCGGCGATCAGCGATTTTTATTGTGACTGCGACATTATGGCAGACACATCGGACATTTTTGACACATTTTTGGGACCATTGTCATTTATACAGCAATCAGTGCTATACAAATGCACTGATTCCTGTGTAAATAACACTGGCAGTGAAGGGGTTACTCACTAGGTGGCAGTGTAGGGGTTAAATTGTGTCCTAGGGGCGTGTTCCTAACTGTGAGGGGCATGGCTGTGTGTGGAATGTCACTGATCTCTGCTCCGATGACAGGGAGCAGAGATCAGTGACACTGTCACTAGGCAGAACGGGGAGATGCTTGTTTACATTAGCATCTCCCAGTTCTTCCTCCCCGTGAGGCGATCGCGGGTAACCCCACGACGATCAAGTCCGCGAGACCCACGACCTGACTCACGGAGCTTGCCGCGCCTGCTGTCTGCCTCTTAAAGGGGAATGTACAGGTACGTGGTTCTGCCTGTACGAGCCCTTCCGCCGCAGTATATCTGCGTGAGGCGGTCAGCAAGTGGTTAAGAGCAGATAATACTAGAAGCCTTTTAAAAGGTTTATTGGCTAGAAAAGGCTGATCAGTTTAATGTTTTTACTAGGAGCCTGACTTGAAAACTTGTGGGTCCAAGTCCCACAAACTGTCAATTATCTGTACACAATATACAGTATATCCACTCTTGCAGGCAAATTGGGATAACACCTACTTTATATTTGTTACAAAAATAGCGCAACTAAAATTTAAAAAAAACAGCAAAAAGAATATAACGTACAGTCAGTAGGATGTGTCCCTTGTGCTGATTCCTCCTCTTTTCAGCAGAAATCCTCCTTCATCCATGCCCCCTACCCCCACCGCAGTAATCTTCCAGTGTGGTAGGGATTAATACAAGTAAGGAGCTGTCACAGGCTCTCATCAAAAGATCACATCTATGCCTGTCCTTTACGCCCGTCTCCTCCATTCAAAGAAACTGAGCTACAGTTTCTATGAATGGAGCAGCTGGGCAAAAAGGTAGACATACTCAGGCTCTCTTGATGAGAGCCAGGTACAACTCCTTAGCTTAAATAACTCCTGCCACATGGGAAAATTATGGTGGCAAGGGTGGGGAGGCATGAATGGAGGAGAATTTCTACAGAAAAGGAATTAACACAAGGGGCACACCCTTCTGACTGTAAGTTATGTCCCTTCCATTGATTTTTCAAAAAAAATTTAATGCTCCAGCACAGAAAAATCCTACTTAGCTCTTTTTGTTTATGAAGAGGCTGGGGAGTTGTATTTTTCATAATTAACCTTGTCTGTACTGTGCAGATCTCATTATCATCAATTGTAAACTAGACTTGCACACTGTCTGTCATAACAAAGGTTTAAACATTTAGGCTTCATGAACACTGCACGTTTTTACAGCTGCTGTTTTTGGCTTCAGGTGTTTTTTTCTGCAGCCAGAAAACTCCCCAGCATGTTATCCTATGTGTCCATGCACACACAGGCTTTTATCAGTGTTTTTTTGCGATATCAGCGTTAGAATGCCCCCCCTCCTCAACTGTACCAGTCCACATGCCCTCAACATGGGGAGGGTCCTTTGGGTCCCCCCCAAAGCACCTTGTCCCCATGTTGATTGGGAGAAGGGCCTCATCCCCACAACCCTTGCCCAGTAGTTGTGGGGGTCTGCGGGCAGGGGGCTTATCGGAATCTGGTAGCCCCCTTTAACAAGGGACACCCAGATCCTGCCTCCCCTATGTGAATGGGTATCTGGTACACTGTACCCCTACACATTCACCAAAAAAGTGTCAAAAATAGTAAAAATTACAGTAGACAGTTTGGGACAAATCCTTTATTAAAAAAAAAAAAAAAAAATGTCCCGCAATGTAAATTCATCATCCATCACGCCGCCCGATAAACCAAAAAAAAACAAAAAAGAAACGTAACAACTCCGCCTCCATGGAAGGCTTCTGCCGACTGAAGCCTCTTTGTGATTACAGCTGTTATATAGCTGAGGGCGGGGTCTCCCGGTGCCCCCGTCCCTTCTGATGCCAGGCAGTGCAATGGATGATGGATTTACATTGCGGGACATTTTTTTTTCTTAATAAAGGATTTGTCCCAAACTGTCTACTGTCATTTTTACTTTTTTTTACATGTTTTTTGGTGAATGTGTAGGGGTACAATGTACCCGTTATCCATTCACATAAGGGGGCCAGGATCTGGGGGTCCCCTTGTTAAAGGGTGCTTCCAGATTCCGATAAGCCGCCCACCCTCAGACCCCCACAACCACCAGGAAAGGGTTGTGGGGAATAAAAATGGTCTGGTATGGATTTTGGGGGGCCCCTAAGCCATTTTTTTTTACATTTTGGAGCAGGGTTTCCCTTAAAATCCATACCAGATCTGAAGGGCCTGGTATGGATTTTGGGGGGACCCCACACCATTTAAAAAAAAAAATTGGCACAGGGTTACCCTTAAAATCCATACCAGACCTGAAGGGCCTGGTATAGATTTTGGGGGACCCCCACACATTTTTTGTTTTTCTTTTGGTGCAGGGTTCCCCTTAATATTCATACCAGACCCAAAGGGCCTAGTAATGTATTTGGGTGGGGAATCCATGCCATTTTGTTCAATGATTTTTATCTATATTGCCGGGATCCGATAATTCATTACAGCCACGAGCAGTTTTAAATGACTTTTTTTCCTTTAGAAATGTAATTTTGCTGTGGTATTGTTCTACACATGGTATAAATTTGCTACTTTACAGGCATACTAAGGACACCCCCCCAGGCACAATATTTAAAGGAATATTTCATTTTTATTGTTTCAATTTAAGCATTATTAAAGTCACTGCTCCTGAAAAAACTGCAGTTTTTTAAAACTTTTTTTGCATTGATACATGTCTCCTGGGGCAGGACCCAGGTCCCCATGCCGTTTTTTTCAAGGATTTTTATCTATATTGCCGAGATCCAACATTTCATTACAGCCGCGAGCAGTTTTAAATTAGATTTTTTCCTTTAGAAATTTAATTTTCCTGTGGTATTGTTCTAAACATGGGAAAGATGTACTACTTTACAGACATACTAAGGACACCCCCAGGCATGATATTTAAAGGAATATTTAATTTTTATTGTTTCACTTTAAGCTTTATTAAAATCACTTTTTTTTGCATTGATACATGTCTCCTGGGGCAGGACCCGGGTCCCCATACACTTTTATGGCAATAACTTGCATATAAGCCTTTAAAATTAGCACTTTTGATTTTTCATGTACATGTCCCATAGACTTTAACGGTGTTCGCTTGTTCGTATAAAATTTTTGCCTGTTCGCGTGTTCTGGTGCGAACCGAACCGGGGGGTGTTCGGCTCATCCCTATTAGAAATGCTTAAAGTCAGCTATGAGGCCTTCTCCTGAGAAGGGTAAAAGATATAGGTATGATGAGTGAATGGGAACACATAACAAACATATAGTGGGGCTTTGACAAATTTTTCTGCAAAAGTGGAAATACATGGAAAGTTAAATCCTCAGCAACAAGGCA